>NC_135970.1:35498342-35803005 GCF_053455715.1 Rhinoraja longicauda
TATAGGATGTGGATGTCCTTGGTTAGACTAATATTTATTGCCCATCCATGCCGGCCCGCAAACCAACGGCAGCCATTAGAGAAGAGGCGCGGTGGCGCAGCGGTAGAGTTGCTGCCTCGCAGCGCCGGAGACCCGGGTTCCATCCTGACTGCGGGTGCTGTCCGTATGGAGTTTGTGCGTTCTCCCCGAGAGCACGTGAGTTTTACCGGGTCTTTTCCGGGTGCTCCGGTTTCCCCCCACACTCCAAAGACCTGCAGGTTTGGTTGGTTATTTGACCTTTGTAAACTGTCCCTGGTGCGCAGGATGGAACTAGTGTGGGGGCGATCGCTGGGCAGTGCAAACTCGATGGGCCGAAGAGCCTGTTTCCACGCTGTATCTCTAAATCTAAAAAATGTCAACCGAAAAATGAAAGAGGGATGGAGTGTGAGATTGCATATTTGGTTTTACATTTCAGTTTTAGTTTTAGAGATACAGCACAGAACAGGCCCATGAGTCCGTGCCAACCAGCAGTCACCCCGTACACTAACACCATCCTACACACGAGGAACAATTTACAATTCCTACAGAAGGCAATGGACCTACAAACCTGCACGTCTTTGGAGTGTGGGAGGGAACCAGAGCGCCCGGAGAAAACCCACGCGGCCACGGGGAGAACGTACAAACTCCGTACAGACAGCATTCGAGTTCGGGATCGAACCCGGGTCTCCCGGTGCCGTGAGGCAGCAGCTCTACCCGCTGTGCCACCGTGCCGCCCCTAATTTCACAGTATGATAAGATCATCCATTTCTTCACCAGCCGACTGAGGAGTGATTAACACGCAGTGCGGAGACAAGACATGGATATTGTGCGAGAGACGGGATTGGCAGTGGTGCACAGAGGAGAGGTTTTTCCGGATTTAACACAATACCTACATCCAACTTCAAATTCATTGCAGTCTGAGTCCCGGTAAACAGGTCAAGTCTAACTAAAGCTGCATCAACTAAAGCTGTCTCTTGACCAGAGTAGGTGAATCGAGCACCAGAGGACATAGGGGTGGCACGGTGGCGCAGTGGTAGAGTTGCTGCCTTACAGCGCATGCAGCGCCGGAGTCCCGGGTTCGATCCCGACTACGGGCGCCGTCTGTACGGAGTCTGTACGTTCTCCCCGTGCCCTGCGTGGGTTTCCCCCGAGATCTTCAGTTTCCTCCCACACTCCAAAGACGTACATGTATGTAGGTTAATTGGCTTGGTATATGTAAAAAGAAAATTGTCCTTAGTGTGCGTAGGATAGTGTTAATATGCGGGGATCGCTGGTCGGCGTGGACCCGGTGGGCCGAAGGGCCTGTTTCCGCGCTGTATCTCTAAATTAAGCTAAACTAAATAGGTTCAAGGTGAAGGGGAATAGATTTAATAGGAATCTGAGGGGTCACTTTTTCACACAAAGGGCGGTGGGTGAATGGAACGAGCTGCCTGGGGAGGTAGTTGAGGCTGGGACTACTGCCGCGCTTAAGAAGCAGTTAAGACGGGTACATGGATAGGACAGGTTTGGTGGGACATGGACCAAACGTGGGCAGGTGGGAATAGTGTAGATGGGACACGTTGGCCGGTGTGGGCATGTTGGGCCGAAGGGCCTGTTTCCACACTGTATCATTCAATGACTCTGTGACTCAAACAGAGGAACTTAAATCCTTTTTCCAAGAGATAGAAATTCATTCAGCGTAGGAGCTCATTTCTCTCGACCAATTCCTTTTCAATCCATCACGAGACAAGTTACATATATCCCCCCATCAACATAGCTGCTGGTTCACTGGGCACGTCCATTAGAGTTGAAGTAAATCCTCAGCCCAGGTGCACTATTACAAGTGCTTTTCACTTGCCATGCACATGACCAATGTTCTGCACAGGAGCAAACATCAATCCTTCAATACAATGGACATACTCTATTCTATCTCTTTAAATGTGTAGGAAACTTGAGGTCATAAACTTGAGGGACACTAATTGCAAAAATTAGAAAGACTTTCGATGTGGCCAGGTCTTATAGAGTCATAGAGTGATACAATGTGGAAACAGGCCCAACTTGCCCAACTTGCCCACACTGGCCAGCATGCCCCAGCTACACTAGTCCCACCTGCCTGCGTTTGGCCCATATCCCTCTCAGCCAGTCCTATCCATGTACCTGTCGAAATGTTTCTTAAACGTTACGATAGTCCCAGCCTCATCTATAATAATAATAATAATAATGTATTTTATTTATATAGCGCTTTTCATATACTCAAAGACGCTTTACAGAGATTTAGAGAACATAGGGAAATTAATAAATAGATAAATAAGTAAATAAATAAACGAACAGAGAAAGGAGACAGAAGGTGAGGTGACTTTCAGTGGTTGAAGGCAGTACTGCAGCTCGCTCCATACACCCGCCACCCTCTGAATGAAAATGTTGCCTCTTAGGTTCCTATTAAATCTTTTGTCCTGCATATGGCCCATATCCCTCGAAACCTATCCTGTCCATGTATCGTCCTTTGTTTAGTTTAGTTTAGTTTAATTTAGTTTAGGGACACAGCCCGCAAACAGGCCCTTCAATCCACCGAGTCTGTGCCGACCAGCGATCTACTCTGCACCCCTCCCACTCCCAGTCTGACCTTTCTGTCATGGGCCTCCTCCAGTGCCATAGTGAGGCCCACCGGAAATTGGAGGAACAGCTCCTCATATTTCGCCTGGGCAGTTTGCAGCCCAGCGGTGTGAACATTGACTTCTCCAACTTTAGATAGTTCCTCTGTCCCTCTCTTCCCCTCCCCCTTCCCAGTTCTCCCACTGTCTTCCTGTCTCCACCTATATCCTTCCTTTGTCTCCCCCCCCCCCCCCCCCCCCGACATCAGTCTGAAGAAGGGTCTCGACCCGAAACGTCACCCATTCCCTCTCTCCTAGATGCTGCCTGACCTGCTGAGTTACTCCAGCATTCTGCGATACCCTCCCACCAGTGCTATCCTGCACACGCTAGAGACAATTATTTTAAAACCGGCCGAAGTCAATTGACTTACAAATTACACGTCTTTGGGGCGTGGGAGGAAACCGGAGCACCCGGAGAAAACCCACGTGGCCAGGGGGAGAAAGTCCAAACCCCGTACAGCCAGCGCCCGTGGTCGGGATGGAACCGGGGTCTCTGGCGCTGTGAGGCAGCAGCAAATCTACTGCGGCGCCAGTCTAAAAACACTGCCAGAGACCCGGATTCGATCCTGACCACAGGTGCTGTCTGTACGGAGTTTGCATGTTCTCCCTGTGACCATGGGGGTTTTTTTTTCCGGGTGCTCCGGTTTCCTCCCACACTCCAAAGACGTGCATGTTTGTTGGTTAATTGACCTTCGGTCAGTTGTAAAAAAATTGTCCCTAGTGTGTGCGTGTGTGTGTGGGATAGTGCTAGTGTACAGGGTGATCGCTGGTCGGCACGGACTCGGTGGGTCGAAGGGCCTGTCTGCGTACTGTTGGCTAATGAGTCACCTCAATGGCTGCTATTCGTCGCTTTTTCCCCGCTATTTGTAGACCGGTGATTATAATTCGATGGCGTCCATTTGCGAGACACAGAGGCAGACGTGAGTGCCAGAGGCCGTTCGTTCACTGTTAATTAACATTAAAAGCACATTCTGAACTAAAGGGTAGCAGGTATCATTTAAAATGAATGCCAGTCAAATCTGCCTGCTATATCCTCACCTCGTGCAAGAAAACATAAATGAGTTTCCCCATGATTAAAGAAACAGTCTTTCGGCAGTGTTTCATTCCGCATGTGGATCAGAAACTATGGGAAAAGCTGTGAATTTACATTTATCACCTAAAAGCATGGCTACAAATAGTCATAGGAGCATCTTTTCAGCTGAGAATTGGCGTGTGCACTCAGCCAGAATTGCCAGACAGGGGCTGTCTTTAGATAAGGAGTGTCTGACCAAAACTGCTGGATTATTTTCACCAGCGCTGATGTTAATCACAAACAATTAGCAGCGCGAACTAAGGCCAGGAACGCTCAGTAAATCATAAGATCATAACCGACAGGAGCTGCATAAGGCCACTCGGCCCATCAAGTCTACTCCGCCATTCAATAGACAATAGGTGCAGGAGTAGGCCGTTTTGGACCTTCGGCCCTTCGGCCATTCAATGTGATCATGGTTGATCATTCACGATCAGTACCCCCCCCACCCCCGTTCCTGCCCTCTCCCCGTACCCCCTGACTCCGCTATCATTACGAGCTCTATACAGCTCGCCCTTGAAAGCAATCATGGCTGATCTATCTCTCCCTCCTAACCCCATTCTCCTGCCTTCTCCCCATAACCTCCCGACACCCGCACTAATCAAGAATCTATCTCTCTCTGCCTTAAAAATATCCACTGACTTGGCCTCCACAGCCTTCTGTGGCAAAAAAAACCCAGATTCACCATCCTCTGACTGAAGAAATTCCTCCTCATCTCCTTCCTAAAATAACGTCCTTTCATTCTGAGATTATGACCTCTAGTCCTAGACTCTCCCGCCAGTGGAAACATCCTCTCCACATCCATTCTATCCCAGAAAAATTGGACCGCCCGGATTCGATGGATTTGCTACAAATGCAGCAGCTTAGAAGTGTAAAGGTTGCCATCTGGCCTTGGGCCGCTAAAATTAAATCGGTGACCCTCGGACTATCCTTGATCAGACTCTTTGCTGGCTTCACCTTGCACCAAACGTTATTCCCTCATCATGTATCTGTACACTGTCAATGGTTCCATTGTAATCATGTATTGTCTTTCTGCTGACTGGATAGCCCGCAACAAAAGCTTTTCACTGTACCTCGGTACACGTGACAATGAACTAAGCTGATAAAACTCCTGACTGAAGAAGGATCTCGACCCGAAACGTCGCCCATTCCTTCTCTCCAGAGATGCTGCCTGTCCCGCTGAGTTACTCCAGCATTTTGCGTCTATCTTCGGTTTAAACCAGCATCTGCAGTTCCTTCCTGCACTAAACCAACACGCCCCATCTACACTAGTCCCACCTGCCTGCGTTTGGCCCATATCCCTCTAAACCTGTCCTATCCATGTACCTGTTGGAACAAGAGATAGCTCCCACTGATTGTCGCCGGAAGCTTGCGCCTTTTTCAGGACGGACGATGACAGTGATGTAACATTTGAAACATGGATGATGGACACGGAAGAAGAAGAATAGGGGGTGCAGCATAGGTTTACTAGGTTAATTCCCGGAATGGCGGGACTGTCATATGTTGAAAGACTGGAGCGACTAGGCTTGTATACACTGGAATTTAGAAGGATGAGAGGAGATCCTATCGAAACGTATAAGATTATTAAGGGGTTGGACACGTTAGAGGCAGGAAACATGTTCCCAATGTTGGGGGAGTCCAGAACAAGGGGCCACAGTTTAAGAATAAGGGGGAGGCTATTTAGAACTGAGATGAGGAAAAACTTTTTCAGTCAGAGAGTTGTGAATCTGTGGAATTCTCTGCCTCAGAAGGCAGTGGAGGCCAATTCTCTGAATGCATTCAAGATAGAGCTAGATGGAGCTCTTAAGGATAGTGGAGTCAGGGGGTATGGGGAGAAGGCAGGAACGGGGTACTGATTGAGATTGGTCAGCCATGATCACATTGAATGGCGGTGCTGGCTCGAAGGGCCAAATGGCCTCCTCCTGCACCTATTGTCTATTGTGTAAGAAGCCACCTCCTCTGATAGCTCGTTCCATACACCCGCCACCCTTTGTGTGAAAAACGCTACCCCTCAGGTTCCTGTTAAATCTCTCCCCACTCAGCTTAAACCTACGTCCTCTGGTGCTTGACTCCTGCCTGATCAGCAAAGGTAAATAGAGATGGTAGGGAAGGCCTGGGTTGTTGGAAGGCCACTACTGGAGTCACCTTGCTGTTTCTCCCAGGTGTGGTTTGATCAGGTTCCCAGACTGCTCCAGTTTGTGAGACGGCTTTGGCGACAAGCCCAGAGGGTGCTGAGAGCTCAGCAGCAGCAGTAAATTTCAGAGCAACTGTGTGGTTGTTGTGGAGTCTGCAGAGAGGTCAACTCAAAGCCTTGGCCTTCCCTCGCGCACAATCTGGGTCCGTACCACGAGAGGTAATCAATCAGCAAAGAGAGCCTCTGCTTCAACCTCGCTGGAATTTAGAAGATTGAGGGGGGATCTTATAGAAACTTACAAAATTCTTAAGGGGTTGGACAGGCTAGATGCAGGAAGATTGTTCCCGATGTTGGGGAAGTCCAGAACAAGGGGTCACAGTTTAAGGATAAGGGGGAAGTCTTTTTTTCACACAGAGAGTGGTGACTCTGTGGAATTCTCTGCCACAGAAGGTAGTTGAGGCCAGTTCATTGGCTATATTTAAGAGGGAGTTAGATGTGGCCCTTGTGGCTAAAGGGGTCAGGGGGTATGGAGAGAAGGCAGGTACAGGATACTGAGTTGGATGATCAGCCACGATCTTATTGAATGGCGGTGCAGGCTCGAAGGGCCGAATGGCCTACTCCCGCACCTATTTTCTATGTTTTCCAAGATAAAAAATGTAAGACCGTGGTTCGGAACTGTGCACTGGTTGCCTGGCATCTAGAACATGTGGTGCAGCGGTAGAGTTGCTGCCTTACAGCGTCAGAGACACGGGTTCGTACCTTGACGGAGTTTGTTCGTTCTCCCAGTAACCTGCGTGGGTTTCCTATGAGATTTTTGGTTTCCTCCCACCCCACTCCAAAGGCGTGCACGTTTGTAGATTAATTGGCTTGGTATAAATGTGAAATTGTCCCTAGTGTGTGTAGGGTGGTGATAATGTGCGGCGATCGCTGGTCGGAGCGGACTCGGTGGGCCGAAGGTGATCTATTTGAGCAGAAGACATGATGTTTGCTAGAATTCAGGTCCACCACCGATTGTCCGCCACCCTTGGTTCCAGGGCGGCACGGTGGCGCAGCAGTAGAGTTGCTGCCTTACAGTGAATGCAGCACCGGAGACTCAGGTTCGATCCTGACTACGGGCGCCGTCTGTACGGAGTTTGTACGTTCTCCCCGTGACCTGCGTGGGTTTTCTCCGAGATCTTCGGTTTCCTCCCACACTCCAAAGACGTACAGGTCTGTAGGTTAATTGGCTGGGCAAATGTTTTAAAAAAATCGTCCCTAGTGGGTGTAGGATATTGTTAGTGTGCGGGGATCGCTGGGCGGCGCGGACCCGGTGGGCCGAAGGGCCTGTTTCTGCGCTGTATCTTTAAAAAGAGCCTTGCCGTATTATCTGTTTTGCCGGGCCTACAGAGGTCGCGGCCTCAGGAAGGCCGAGATACCGACCCCGCAAAGTCGGTGGCCGTGGAAGTCGGCTATGGGAACGGATCAGCCGGCTCCGGCCTGGCCGGAGTTCCAGAGCCCCGGCCGCAGGGGGCAGATTCGACCCGCCGATCGGCCGCGGAAGTCCCGATGAGGTGGAGATCGGCCGCCTCACCCGGCCTGGGCGCTGCATCTTCGGGGGGACGTTTGGGTGGAATTTCAAGTGAGCTCTCGTGATTTTGACCGGATTAAATGTCTCAAAGCCTATTAAATGCCACAACTGTATCTGCCTCCAACACCACCCCAGGCAATTAGCTCCTGGTTCAAACTCGTACAGTCACAAAGGGTGGAAACATTCAGACAGACGCAACTGGTTAAAATGGAGCAGCCAAGAGGGATATTTAGAGTCATAGTGATACAGTGTGGAAATAGGCCCTCAAGCCCAACTTGCCCACACCGACCAGCATGTCCCATCTACCACTTTCCTGCATTTAGCTCATATCCCTCTAAATCTGCCCTATCCATGTACCTGTCTAATTGCTTCTTAAACGTTGCGATAATACCTACCTCAACTCCTCTGGTAGGACGGAACCGCAGATGCTTGTTTAAATTGAAGGTAGACACAAAATGCTGGAGTAACTCAGCGGGACAGGCAGCATCTCTGGAGAGAAAGAATGGGCGACGTTTCGGGTCGAGACCCTTCTTCAGACTGATTAGCATTCATCAGTCTGATGAAGGGTCTTGACCCAAAACGTCGCCCATTCCCTCTCTCCAGAGATGCTGCCTGTCCCGCTGGGTTACTCCAGCTTTTCGCTTCTATCTTCTATTGTTTAATTTAGTTTAGTTTAGTTATTGTCACGTGTACCGAGGTACAGTAAAAAGCTTTTGTTGCGTGCTAACCAGTCAGCAGAAAGACAATACATGATTACAATTGAGCCATTTACAGTGTACAGATACATGATAATGGAATAACGTTTAGTGCCAGCAAAGTCCAAACAAGGATAGCCCAAAACTCTCCAAAGAGGTAGATAGTAGTTCAGCACTGCTCTCTGGTTGTGGGTAGGATGGTTCAGTTGCCTGATAACAGCTGGGAAGAAACTGTCCCTGAATCTGGAGGTGTGCGTTTTCACACTTCTATACACTGGTTCTGACTATCTATTGAAAATTACTTCTCAGTAAACCCAGCCTTCTCTTCTCCACAGAGAGAAGCTCTGTGCTGGATCAGCTGAGTATTTCCAACACTTTCACCAGCTTATCGCTATTAGTTTCGTTTAGTTTCATTTAGTTTTGCGCTACAGGCCCTTCGGCCCGCTGAGTCCGCACCGACCAGCGATCCCCGCACACTAACACCATCCGACACACACTAGGGTCAATTTTACATTGATACCAAGCCAATTAACCTGCAAACCTGCACGTCTTTGGAGTGTGGGAGGAAACCGAAGATCTCGGAGAAAACCCACGCGGGTCACGGGGAGAACGTACAAACTCCGTACGGACGGCGCCCGCAGTCGGGATGGAACCCGGGTCTCCGGCGCTGTGAAGCAGCAACTCTACCGCTGCGCCACCGTGCCGCCCCACACGACGCCACCATCCCACTTTTGTTTTGAGCTGTTGAACACCACAGCAGTAACACCTCATTGAGATGCTCAGATGGGCAGCATTGTGTTACTGGCTGAAACACCATCTGCAAATATCTAATGTGAACTGAAGTTTATGAATTTGTTCACTGGATCCAGATTTGATATTCATCTGGTACATGTGGATTTAACTTGAGTGACAGATTCATATTTCACCAAATAATAATTGCCCTAAGTGACAAAAAGGGGTTATTAAACTGCGACTAAGCGTTCATCTGTAATAATTAGGTGTCACTCCTTTACAGTCGCGTCTGACGGTATAGAGGAAAGAAAACTGCAGATGCTGGTCTGAAGAAGGGCCTCGACCCGAAACGTCACCCATTCCTTCTCTCCCGAGATGCTGCCTGTCCTGCTGAGTTACTCCAGCATTTTTGTGTCTGTTTTGGAATAACGATTCAATGGCTCAGTGGGTATTTATTGTCACATATGCATTTAAACATGACACAGTGAAATTCATTTTGCATTTAATAATGCTGGCTCTGCCACGCGTAGCGCTTTTTCATTGAGTACAAAGGCCGTATTTTTGCGTGTTCATTCTACCGGAGCGGTTCCCAATCCCCTCTCTGTGATGGCTCCCCACAAACACCGGCTGATGAGACTGCCCTGCACTCTACTACCTAAATGCACACGCCAATATTTTTTAGTGAAGTTTAGTTTAGAGATACAGCGCGGAAACAGGCCCTTCGGCCCACCGAGTACGCGCCGACCAGCGATCCCCGCACACTGACACTACCCTGCACACACGACGGACGATTTACAATTTTACCGAGCCAATCAGCCTACAAACCTGTACGTCTTTACAGCCTACAAACCTGTACGTCCCGGAGAAAGCCCACGCAGGTCACGGGGAGAACGTACAAACTCCGCACAGACAGCGCCCGTGGTCAGGATCGAACCCGGGCCTCTGGCGCTGTGAGGCAGCAACTTTACCGCTGTGCCACCGTGCCTCCCCAGAATCTCGGCTGTTTAGTCTTAAGGGCCTGTCCCACTTTAGGCGATTTTAAGGCGACTGACGGCGACTGTCAAAGTTGTAGCAGATCGCCAAACTTTTCTTTTACCCGACGACAATGACCACGACAATGCCGAGTCCGGTTGAGATTACACCGTCTTCGGAAACATCGCGAAAATTCCCACGCTGTCAATGCTTCTCCGGCGTCCTAATTTTCGCTGAAATCACTGACAAGTCGGTGAGTGCTTGAAAGTTTTGAACTATAACACCTTGTATGGGTTACGTAAAAACCAAGCTTCACTGTAACAAGGCATAAACTGGATTTACTTCCAGTTTACTAATAGCAGTATTAAAAAAATTAATTTAAAAAGTGGTTAAATGGATTTTTGTGAAAAGCGTGTGGGCATTCTTTGAAAATGTACGGGAGATGCATATCTGGTTTCTGGGTTGCATATCTGGGTTGGGAGCCCACTTTAAAAGTAATGGTTGATGGCCATAAACGTCGCAAAAATTCCCGTCAAACTGTCGCCTCCAATCCACCTGTCAAATGTCCTGACGGTAAATAAATTGGTTAAACACAAGCATTTTATGGTATTTTGAAATGACTTTACTTATTTTAATATAATGTGCTTCTGAATGCATCTAAGAGAACCTAGCAAACCTGGGGACAGCAGGCGACAGCGACAGCGACCGCAATAAGCTACGATACCTGGCGACAAGCCAGCTGTCGCCGAGAGATTTCACTCCGGATGATTTCTCAGCGACGCGCTGAGATCCACTATGATCTTTGTAAGACTCCTCACGATCATGCCCGGGACACCTGGTGAACTGTCAGCGACAGCCTAGTCACCGGCAGTCGCCTTAAAATCGCCTAAAGTGGTACAGGCCCTTTACTTTCTATCTTTAGAAATAAAATCAGCTTATAATAAAGTTGCTTGAAGGTATCAGTCAGACTGAGGCGCCTTCTGTTGAAATGATCTCCAAGATATGTCTTCTCAAATCTTTTCCTGATTGATGCTATCAACAATTCACAAAGCAGGGCCACCAGTAATCTATCTGAGTTTCCAGTTCAATCTAAAACCAGTTAAAGGTGAATTCTATGAGAAGATTGCCCTCCTGAAGCCCATCAATCTCAGAGCACCAAGTTATCTGAAGCCAGGTAGACACAGAGTGCTGAAATAACTCAACGGGTCAGACAGCATCTCTGGAGAAAAGGAATAGGTGACGTTTTGGGTCGAGACCCTTCTTCAGTCTGAGAGTCAGGGGAGAGGGGAACCAGAGGCATGAAATGCCAACCAGCGATCCCCGCACGTTAACACTATCCTACACACACTCGGGACAGTTTACACTTGTCACCAAGCCAATTAACCTACAAACCTGTACGTCTTTGGAGTGTGGGAGAAAACTGAAGAACTCGGGGGGAAAAACCCACGCGGGTCACGGGGAGAACGTACAAACTCCGTACAGCCAATACCCGTAGTCGGGATCGAACCCGGGTCTCCGGCGCTGCAAGCTCTGTAAGGCAACAACCTTACTGCTGCACCACCGTGCCGCCCTATGATGTATGGGACAGTTCGTAGGCCAGTAGATGGAAGCTCCAAGAAGAGGTTTCTGCCTGTTGCACGGACTTTACAGAGGCTTGAGTAAAGAATGTCATGGATGATCTGAAACAAACAGGAACTGAAGCAGAGACAGAGGTTCACCTGCACCTCCTCCAACCTCATCTATTGCATCCGCTGCTCTAGATGTCAACTCATCTATATCGGCGAAACCAAGCGCAGGCTCGGCGATCGCTTCGCTGAACACCTGCGCTCGGTCCGCATTAACGCCACTGATCTCCCGGTGGCCCAGCACTTCAACTCCCCCTCCCATTCCCAGTCTGACCTCTCTGTCATGGGCCTCCTCCAGTGCCATAGTGAGGCCCGCCGGAAATTGGAGGAGCAGCACCTCATATTTCGCCTGGGCAGTTTGCGGCCCGGTGGTATGAACGTTGACTTCTCCAACTTCAGATAGCTCCTCTGTCCCTCCCTTCCCCTCCTCCTTCCCAGATCTCCCTCTATCTTCCTGTCTCCACCTATATCCTTCCTTTGTCCCACCCCCGACATCAGTCTGAAGAAGGGTCTCGACCCGAAACGTCACCCATTCCTTCTCTCCCGAGATGCTGCCTGACCTGCTGAGTTACTCCAGCATTTTGTGAATAAATCGATTTGTACCAGCATCTGCAGTTATTTTCTTATAGGAACTGAAGCATACATGGCAAGTGTCAACACTTGGCATAATCATTATTTCTGAACCGATTTTCAAGGCTGGATCTCCTGACGTGGGCTTCTGTTGCCGGAAGGCTTTCTTACATCTATAATCCTTGCAATGGCAGGCTATTTCAACTGAATTCCCAAGATTTGAGCGCACATCAGACATCCACACACATCTTCCGCCTTCGGGAGAGTTTTGGACTTCTGCAAAAATTTGTCACGAGGATTCATCCGGTAATCCTCCCAGCAGCACGGTGGCGCAGTGGTAGGGTTGCTGCCTTACAGCACCGGAGATCCGGGTTCGATCCCGACTACGGGTGCTGTCTGTACGGAGTTTGTACGTTCTCCCCGTGACCTGCGTGGGTTTCCTCCCACACTCCAGAGGATAGACAATAGACAATAGGTGCAGGAGTAGGCCATTCGGCCCTTCGAGCCAGCACCACCATTCAATGTGATCATGGCTGATCATTCACAATCAGTACCCCGTTCCTGCCTTCTCCCCATACCCCCTGACTCCGCTATCCTTAAGAGCTCCATCTAGCTCTCTCTTGAATGCATTCAGAGAATTGGCCTCCACTGCCTTCTGAGGCAATGAATTCCACAGATTCACAACTCTCTGACTGAAAAGGTTTTTCCTCATCTCCGTTCTAAATGGCCTACCCCTTATTCTTAAACTGTGGCCCCTGGTTCTGGACTCCCCCAACATTGGGAACATGTTTCCTGCCTCTAACGTGTCCAACCCCTTAATAATCTTATATGTTTCTCTCACCCTCTCACCCTTCTAAATTCCAGTGTTTACAAGCCCAGCCACACCAGTCCTGCAACATATGGCAGTCCCGCCATTCCGGGAATTAACCTAGTAAACCTATGCTGCACGCCCTCAATAGCAAGAATATCCTTCCTCAATGTACAGGTTTGTAGGTTAATTGGCTTGGTATAAGTGTAAATTGTCCCTAGTGTGTGTAGGGTTGTGTTCGTGTGCGGGGATCGCTGGTCGGCGCGGACTCGGATTGCCAAAGGCCCTGCTTCCGTGCTGTATCTCGAAACTAAACAAAAACTAAACCAAATACCACAGCGCAGGTTAATTGACAAGGACACCGCATTGGTGGGATCTCACACTGGTGCAAGCTTGAGATAGACACAAAACGCTGGAGAAACTCAGCGGGACAGGCAGCATCTGTGGAGAAAAGGAATAGGTGACGTTTCGGGTCGAGACTCTATTTCAGACCTATTCCTTTTCTCCAGAGATGCTGCCTGACCCGCTGAGTTTAAACCAGCATCGGCATTTCCTTCTTACACACTTCTAGTAAAGGATAGGGTGAAAGAGATTAGATTGGGCAGATGCACAGAGTCTTTTACTCAAGAGTAGGGGAATCAAGAACCAGAGGACATAGGTTTAAGATGAGGGGGGAAAGATCTTGAGGGGAAAGTTTTTACACAAATGGTGTGAGTTTATGGAACGAGCTGCCACGGGAGGATAGTTGAGGCAGTTGAGATACCGTCACAACGATTAAGAAACATTTGGACAGGTACAAGGACAGGGATATGGGCCAAACGCGGGCAGGTGGGATTGGTATAGATGGGGCTTGTTGGACGGCGAGGGCAAGTTGGGCCGAATGGCCTGCTTTCACAGCATTTGATTCTATGACTTTATTAAACGTTTTGTTTATTAGCCGTAAAATTGCAGCTTGGGCCTATCGTCACTGTAAACTAGCATCTGCAGTTCTGTCCTACACATTCTCCTTGTGAATTTTCTTACATTGCCTTTGCGATTTCCTCACAGGTTAGTGGGCTGTAAATGTATCTAAGAGATTAATCTCCAAATCCTCCAGAGTCCAGGCTGATTTTGGAGTGTTGCCTATTCCAACAGACGTGGTGGATGGGATTGAGAGGAAGCTGGGATACAGCCTTTAAGTGTAAATTGGGCAATTTACAAAATATATTGTACGTTCTCAGCATTGTACTGAGGGAACCAGCCATCAATCTGCAAATGACGAAGGACGGGTGACAGCGTAATTAGGGGCCTGTCCGACTTAGGCGGTTTTTTTTAGGCGACTGCTGTCAACTGCAATAGTTGTAACAGGTCGCCAAAACACTGGTGACTGGACCCCTCCTACAACAATGTCTACGCCAACCTACCACCTAGTCGACGTCGAGCTACGGCGACCGGCGACCCGATCGTCGCGACTTAGGACGTCCACCTACGACCGCACCTACGACAACCTACGACCACACAGGCGGCAACCTACGACAACCAAAGTGAGCCTACGTCCACCCGCGCGGCAAGCTACGACCGTGTCCGCGACAACTGAAGACAATTCACGTCGTTTCGGCCTCCGGTTTTGGCGCCGGTACCTGTCGCCGGTTGGCGTAGGTGGTCGCCGATGGAATTCAACGAGGTCAGCGCCGGCGACATCCTACGTCGTCAGGCGACAAACTGGCAACAACCTACGTCACCTGGCGACAACCTACGACAGCGCCCACGTCAGGAGCGGTCAAGCTACGATCATTGGAGTAAAACCAACTGTCGGCAATTTTTTTATAACGTTTCAAAATCCAGCGGCGACCAGAAAAACGCTACGAGTCTTTGGAGACGACTCAAGACCACACAGGTGACAGCCCGGCGACCGTGTGGCGACGACCTAGTCACCTGTAGTCACCTAAAAAATCACCTGTGGGACAGGGGTTTAAGAGGCTAGATGCGGGAAGATTGTTCCCGATGTTGGGGGAGTCCAGAACCAGGGGTCACAGCTTAAGGATAAGGGGGAAGTCTTTTAGGACCGAGATGAGAAAACATTTCTTCACACAGAGAGTGGTGAGTCTGTGGAATTCTCTGCCACAGAAGGTAGTTGAGGCCAGTTCATTGGCTATATTTAAGAGGGAGTTAGATGTGGCCCTTTTTGCTAAAGGGATCAGGGGGTATGGAGAGAAGGCAGGTACAGGTTACTGAGCTGAATGATCAGCCATGATCATATTGAATGGCGGTGCAAGCTCGAAGGGCTGAATGGCCTACTCCTGCACCTATTTTCTATGTTTCTATGTTTCTATGTTTCTATGTTTCTACAGTCTAGTGTAATCTAGTTTAGTTTAGCTTAGTTTACCTAAGTTTAGTTTAGTTTAGTTTAGTTTAGTGGTACAGCGCGGTGGCCTGGGAAATCAGAATGGTGGAATTCTGCAGCAGGGAATGTTTCCCTGAAGCTTTGGTTCTGTTCTTTGTTTAAAAAGATCTTTGTCATTTTGTCCAATGTCCAGGGTTTGTTTAGTTTAGTTTATAGACAACAGACAATAGACAATAGGTGCAGGAGGAGGCCATTCGGCCCTTCGAGCCAGCACCGCTATTCAATGTGATCATGGCTGATCATTCTCAATCAGTACCCCGTTCCTGCCTTCTCCCCATACCCCCTGACTCCGCTATCCTTAAGAGCTCTATCTAGCTCTCTCTTGAATGCATTCAGAGAATTGGCCTCCACTGCCTTCTGAGGCAGAGAATTCCACAGGTTCACAACTGAAAACGTTTTTCCTTATCTCGATTCTAAATGGCCTACCCCTTATTCTTAAACTGTGGCCCCTTGTTCTGGACTCCCCCAACATTGGGAACATGTTTCCTGCCTCTAACGTGTCCAGCCCCTTAATAATCTTATACGTTTCGATAAGATCTCCTCTCATCCTTCTAAATTCCAGTGTATTTAAGCCTAGTCGCTCCAGTCTTTCAACATATGATAGTCCTGCCATTCTGGGAATTAACCTGGTAAACCTACGCTGCACGCCCTCAATAGCAAGAATATCCTTCCTCAAATTTGGAGACCAAAACTGCACACAGTACTCCAGGTGTGGTCTCACTAGGGCCCTGTACAACTGCACACAGTACTCCAGGTGCTTTAGTTTCAAGGAACAGCGCATGAACAGGCCCTTCGGCCCGCGCCGACCAGCGATCGCCCAGTGCCATAGCATTATCCTACACACACAAGGGACAATTTACAATCTTTACCGAAGCCAATTAACCTGCAGGTTTGTACGTCTTTGGAGTGTGGGCCTGTGGGGAAAGTCCACGCAGGTCAAGGGGGAGAACGTACAAACTCCGTACAGACAGCAACCGTGGTCAGGATCGAACCCGGTTCTCCGGCGCTGTGAGGCAGCAGTTCTACCACCGTACCACCGTGCCGCCCCAATTACTCAGCCGACTGACTGCTTCCTTTGTTCAAAGTTTCTTTTTGCCCAATCAAATATTTCAGTGAGCAATTTTTAAATTGGTGTTCTACATCTGTGCCAACCAGGCGTGTTTCTTGGCAACGATTGGCACTCCTCCAGCTAACTGCAGGAGCGGACCTTTCAAATCAGTCTTCAACAAGCCAGTCGCCCAAAGGAAATTATTGCACTCATTTGCACATCAGCACAGATTGGAGCCAATTAAGGTGGAGAGAGAGAAAGCGAGAGAGAGAGAGAGAGAGAGAGAGAGAGAGAGAGAGAGAGAGAGAGAGAGAGAGAGAGAGAGGAGAGAGAGAGAGAGAGAGAGAGAGAGAGAGAGAGAGAGAGAGAGAGAGAGAGAGAGAGAGAGAGAGAGAGAGAGAGAGGAGAGAGAGAGAGAGAGAGAGAGAGAGAGAGAGAGAGAGAGAGAGAGAGAGGAGAGAGAGAGAGAGAGAGAGAGAGAGAGAGATGAGAGAGAGAGAGAGAGAGAGAGAGAGAGAGATGAGAGAGAGAGAGAGAGAGAGGAGAGAGAGAGAGAGAGAGAGAGAGAGAGAGAGAGAGAGAGAGAGAGAGAGAGAGAGAGATGATCTTATTAATGAGATGGCAGGCATCCTTTGGTCCAGGAAGAGAACGAGGAACATGTGGGTCCCCCACTGGTACAAACCAATTGGCAGCAGTAAAATAGAAGGTGCCTATCTTTGATGAAAATGTTGTGTTCTCCCTGATCGTGAATGGATTCCGCAGTCACAGTACATAGGTGATAGGAGCAGAATTAGGCCATTCAGCCCATCATGTCTTCTCCGCAATGGCTGATCTATCACTCCCTCCTAACCCCATTCTCCTGACATCCCTCAGTAATCAAGAATCTTTCGACCTCCGCCTTAAAAGTACCCATTGACTTGGCCTGTGGCGATGATTTCCACAGATTCACCACGGACGGCACGGTGGCGCAGCGGTAGAGTTGCTGCCTTACAGCGAATGCAGCACCGAGGACTCAGGTTCGATCCTGACTGCGGGCGCCGTCTGTACGGAGTTTGTACGTTCTCCCCCGTGACCTGCGTGGGTTTTCTCCGAGATCTTCGGTTTCCTCCCACACTCCAAAGACGTACAGGTATGTAGGTAATTGGCTGGGCAAATGTAATTTTTAAAAAAAAAATTGTCCCTAGTGTGTGTAGGATAGTGTTAATGTGCGGGGATCGCTGGGCGGCGCGGACCCGGTGGGCCGAAGGGCCTGTTTTCGCGCTGTATCTCTAAATCTAAATCTGAAGAAGGGTCTCGACCCGAAACGTCACCCATTCCTTCTCTCCCGAGATGCTGCCTGACCTGCTGAGTTACTCCAGCATTTTGTGAATAAATCTAAACCACCTTCTGACTAAAGAAATTCCTCCTCATCTCCTTTCTGAAGGAACGTACCCTTTTATTCTGAGGGCGTTCCCTCTGGTCCTGGACTCTCCCACTAGTGGAAACATCCTCTCCACATCCACTCAATCCAGGCCTTACACTATTTAGTGCACAGACCTCTTTTTCACTGCAGTTTTTATCTGCTGATAAGCAAAAGGGTCAAATAAAAGACAAATTGCTGCAATAACTCAGCGGGTCAGGCAGCATCTCTGGAGAACATGGATAGGTGATGTTTCACAGAGTGCTGCAGTAACTCAGCGGGTCAGGCAGCATCTCTGGAGAACATGGATAGGTGACGTTTCGGGTCCATGCTCTGCAAAAATGCTGAACTAAGGAGCTGCAGATACCGGTTTACAAAATAAGCCACAATGTGGTTTCTCCAGCACTTTGGGTCTTCTCTGCACAGATGCTGCCTGGCCTGCTGAGTTACTCCAGCAATTTAAGTCTTTTTTTTTGTATACCAGCATCTGCAGATCCTTCTGCCTCCAAACCGTGGGCAGCACGGTGGCGCAGCGGTAGAGTTGCTGCCTTACAGCGCCCACAGACCCGGGTTCGATCCTGACTACGGGTGCTGTCTGTTCGGAGTTTGGGTGGGTTTTCTCCGGGTGCTCCGGTTTCCTCCCACACTCCAAAGGCGTGCAGGTTTGTAGGTCAAGTGGCTTCGGTCAAATTGTAAATTGTCCCTGGTGTGTGTGGGATAGTGCCCGTGTGCGGGGATCGCTGGTCGGTGTGGACTCGGTGGGCCGAAGGGCCTGTTTCCGCGCTGTGCCTCTCATCATCATCGGCAGTCACTCGAAGCGAGTGTGACTGTCCTCTCCACAGAGGACGCCGGTGCGTGACTTTGTTTAACGTGGGGAGACTGGTGCACAGACAGCCACCACACGGTCCTTGACAGATCTGGGTCAGGATCCAGTGGCGTGGAGTCCAAGATGACCGGGGACCCTTTTCTGCCGTGGCCTTCATCCGCCTTCCCAGTCGTTGTGACTGGGTTAATTCCCGGAATGGCGGGACTTTCATATGTTGAAAGACTGGAGCGACTAGGCTTGTATACACTGGAATTTAGAAGGATGAGAGGAGATCTTATCGAAACATATAAGATTATTAAGGGGTTGGACACGTTAGAGGCAGGAAACATGTTCCCAATGTGGGGGGAGTCCAGAACAAGGGGCCACAGTTTAAGAATAAGGGGTAGGCCATTTAGAACGGAGATGAGGAAAAACTTTTTCAGTCAGAGAGTTGTGAATCTGTGGAATTCTCTGCCTCAGAAGGCAGTGGAGGCCAATTCTCTGAATGCATTCAAGAGAGAGCTGGATAGAGCTCTTAAGGATAGTGGAGTCAGGGGGTATGGGGAGAAGGCAGGAATGGGGTACTGATTGAGAATGATCAGCCATGATCACAGTGAATGGCGGTGCTGGCTTGAAGGGCCGAATGGTCTCCTCCTGCACCTATTGTCTATTGTCTATTGTGACGCTCCACTAAAGTCAGCCATCATCCTCCGCCTGTTCCACCATTGAGGTCTTGGTCAGATTGCTCTTTGTCAGGGACCTCCCCCTCGACCTTACTGCCATGGGTGACCCTACCAGGAGCGTAGCTCCAAACGGCATCGCCCTCAGGATCTCAGGACCACAAAAGCTTCTCCACCACGACAAGGTAACGATCCATGGAAAAGCTGCTGTACCTCTAAACTAAACGAAACAAAGCGTGAAATGCTTCACCTTGAATTCTCAGAGAGATTACAACCAAGCATTCCAACAACTATTGATTTTTATTTCTATCAGGTTAATCCTCACCAACGACAATGTTGCACAAGCACTTTTAGTTTAGTTTAGTTTAGTTTAGTTTCGTTTAGAGATACAGCACGGTAACATGCCCCGCGGCCTGCCGAGTCCGCGCCGACCAGCGATCCCCGCACACTAACACTGTCCTGCACACACTAGGGACAGTTTTACATTCATGCCAAACCAATTAACCTTCAAACCTGCACGTCTTTGGCGTGTGGGAGGAAACCGAAGATCCACGCGGGTCACGGGGAGAACGTACAAACTCCGTACGGACAGCGCCCGTAGTCGGGATCTGGCGCTGTAATCGCCGTAAGGCGGCAACTCTACCCCTGTGCCACCGTGCCGTGATTCACCACGAGCGTTGTTTGTTCCATTGGCAGACTTCCTGCCTCTCTGGCAGTCTGTGCTTTATTCTTGGTAAACGATGGTGGTCTTTGAGAAGTTAGTGGAATGAGCACAGTGGTTTGTGAATGTTATCTGTCGCCCAAACGGCATGAACAGTCGAATTTGTGTCCGTTGTCCATGTCTCCATGCCAGTTTAGTTTAGTTTAGTTTAGAGATACAGCGCGGAAACAGGCCCTTCTGCCCACCAAGCCCGCGCCGACCAGCGATCCCCGCACATTAACACTGTCCTGCACACACGAGGGACAATTTACAATTATATATCAATCCAATTAACCTACAAACATGCACGTCTTTAGAGTGTGGGAGGAAACTGAAGATAGACAATAGACAATAGACAATAGGTGCAGGAGTAGGCCATTCGGCCCTTCGAGCCAGCACCGCCATTCAATGTGATCACGGCTGATCATTCTCAATCAGTACCCCGTTCCTGCTTTCTCCCCATACCCCCTGACTCCGCTATCCTTAAGAGATCTATCTAGCTCTCTCTTGAATGTATTCAGAGAATTGGCCTCCACTGCCCTCTGTGGCAGAGAATTCCACAGATTCACAACTCTCTGACTGAAAAAGTTTTTCCTCATCTCTGTTCTAAATGGCCTACCTCTTATTCTTAAACTGTGGCCCCTAGTTCTGGATTCCCCCAACATTGGGAACATGTTTTCTTCCTCTATCGTGTCCAACCCCTTAATAATCTTATACGTTTCGATAAGATCCCCTCTCATCCTAAATCGGAGAAAACCCACATGGTCACAGGGAGAACGTACAAACCCTGTACAGTCAGCACCCGTAGTCAGGATCGAACCTGGGTCTCTGGTGCTGGAAGGCAGCAAATCTACTGTTGTGCCACCGTGCTGCCCTAAACCCTGGATTCCCTGAGCTCTCAGCCCTAAATTCTTACTGCGGTTCTTTGAAAATTCCTTTGCTAAGTTCTTTGGATAGAGTGGATGTGGAGTGGACGTTTCCACTTAGTGGAGGATGGAATTGAGCACATATTCTAGGTCAGCACTCCAGTGCTACGTTGATGAAGGTTGTCTCTTTCAGATGAGGATTAATGCAAAGATCTCTGTCCTTCAGAATGGATGCAGGTCTCCTGGCATCATTTTGAAGGACCACGGCCTGCCTCTGATGCTGTTGCCACGGTTTATCTCTCAACAACCATCATTAATACATCAGTGACCATTTCCCCCAGATCTCAGGCCACATATAAACCATTCCAGCATCGCAGACACATGCTGAAAAGACGTTCGACTTCAGTTCCGTTTGGTTTATTGTCAAGGGTACCAAGGTAGCAAAGAGCTTTTGTTGCGTGCTAACCAGTCAATAGAAAGACAACACATGGTTAGAGATCGGAAAGCATGATTTTCATTTCCATCAGGTTATATTCCTCACCAATGACAATGTTGCCCAAGCACTTTTAGTTTTGTTTAGTTTAGTTTAGTTTAGTTTAGAGACGCAGCGCGGAAACAGGCCCCCCGGCCCACCGAGTCCGTGCCGACCAGTGATCCCCACACAGCAGCACTATCCTGCACACACTCGGGACAATTTACAATTTTACCGAAGCCAATTAACCTACAAACCTGTACGTCTTTGGAGTGTGGGAGGAAACCAGAGCACCAGGAGAAAACCCACACAGGTCACGGGGAGAACGTACAAACTGTACAGACAGCACCCGTAGTCAAGGTCGAACTCGGGTCTCTGGAGCTGTAAAGCAGCAACTCTACCGCTGTGCCACCGTGCCACCCCTAAGCTGGTCCAATTTGGCTGCTTTTGCCCCACATCCCTCTCAACTTTTCCTATCCACATAAACCTGGCTGTGACTTTCAAATGACACTCTTAATCTTATTATTTCTACCTACACACTCTGCATGATAAATTTCTCTCTCCTTCTCTCTGGAATGGAGTTTATAGACAATAGACAATAGACAATAAGTGCAGGAGTAGGCCATTCGGCCCTTTGAGCCAGCACCACCATTCAATGTGATCATGGCTGATCGTTCTCAATCAGTACCCCGTTCCTGCCTTCTCCCCATACCCACTGACTCTGCTATCCTTAATAGCTCTATCCAGCTCTCTCTAAAATGCAGTCAGAGAATTGGCCTCCACTGCCTTCTGAGGCAGAGAATTCCACAGATTCACAACTCTCTGACTGAAAACGTTTTTTCCTCATCTCCGTTCTAAATGGCCTACCCCTTATTCTTAAACTGTGGCCCCTTGTTCTGGACTCCCCCAACAATGGGAACATGTTTCCTGCCTCTAACGTGTCCAACCCCTTAAGAATCTTATATGTTTTGATAAGATCCCCTCTCATCCTTCTAAATTCCAGTGTATACAAGCCTAGTCGCTCCTGTCTTTCAACATATGACAGTCCCGCCATTCCGAGAATTCCTTCTCTCTGGAATGGAGTTTATCTCTTAAAGTTAGGAGGAGGGGGAGTTCAACGAGATCTGGGTGTCCTAGTGCATCAGTCAATGAAAGGAAGCATGCAGGTACAGCAGGCAGTGAAGAAAGCCAATGGAATGTTGGCCTTCGTAACAAGAGGAGTTGAGTATAGGAGCAAAGAGGTCCTTCTACAGTTGTACCGGGCCCTGGTGAGACCGCACCTGGAGTACTGTGTGCAGTTTTGGTCTCCAAATTTGAGGAAGGATATTCTTGCTATGGAGGGCGCGCAGCGTAGGTTCACTAGGTTAATTCCCGGAATGGCGGGACTGTCGTATGTTGAAAGGCTGGAGCGATTGGGCTTGTATACACTGGAATTTAGAAGGATGAGGGGGGATCTTATTGAAACATATAAGATAATTAGGGGATTGGACACCTTAGAGGCAGGAAACATGTTCCCAATGTTGGGGGAGTCCAGAACAAGGGGCCACAGTTTAAGAATAAGGGGTAGGCCATTTAGAACGGAGATGAGGAAAAACTTTTTCAGTCAGAGAGTGGTGAAGGTGTGGAATTCTCTGCCTCAGAAGGCAGTGGAGGCCAGTTCGTTGGATGCTTTCAAGAGGGAGCTGGATAGAGCTCTTAAGGATAGCGGAGTGAGGGGGTATGGGGAGAAGGCAGGAACGGGGTACTGATTGAGAGTGATCAGCCATGATCGCATTGAATGGCGGTGCTGGCTCGAAGGGCTGAATGGCCTACTCCTGCACCTATTGTCTATTGTCTATTGTCCAGTTAGCAATCGTTAGCTCTTTCTTGGATCTACATCTAAGATGTTTATGTGAAGGAAGGAACTACAGATGCTGTTTACTCCGAAGATAGACACACAATTGCTGGAGTAACTCAGCGGCACAGGCAGCATCTCTGGAGAGAAGGAATGGGTGGCGTTTTGGGTCGAGACCCTTCTTCAGACTGAGAGTCAGGGGAGACGGGGGGATCTAGAGGTATGGAAGGGTGATGTGTGAAAACAACAGATCAAAGCAGACGATGATCAAGGAAATGTAGAACGGTTCAATGTTAGCCGAGGGGAAGGTGACAATGAGGCAGACAATCCTTCCTTTGTCCCACCCACCCCCCCCGACATCGGTCTGAAGAAGGGTCTCGACCCGAAACGTCGCCCATTCCTTCTCTCCTGAGATGCTGCCTGACCTGCTGAGTTACTCCAGCATTTTGTGAATAAATACAGACTGTCAGTAATATTTATTCAGGAGGACAGTGAAACTAGTCGGAGAACTCGGGTGAGGGGGGGGTGGAGAGAGAGGGAAAGCCAGGGTTGCTTGAAGTTGGAGAAATCAATATTTATACCGCTGGGTTGTAAGCTGCCCGTGCTTTTTATCTTGCACATTACATGTTATGCTTCGTTGCTGTCACCTGCATACTCTTGAAGTCTTCAAATGCCAGCTCAATGTTTCTTAGCATTGATTACTGCTCAATAATTGTGTGTCTGTCTCCAACTCCTTGTCACTACGCTGCCTCCGACTCTCTGACGGAGAGCAGACCCTTTGCTGCACCGTGTACTCTACCGGAAAGGTTTGCTGCAGGAGTTCATCAAGGTTTACCTCAATGTCCCACAGGACATTCCCTCTCTTGCTCATTGCTAATACCAAACGCTGCCTGTGAAGACTCCCGTCTCCTGGCCCCGTCCTCGACACTTCCCAGAATCAGCATCATTCAATTACCCTCTTCGCCGCACGGCACGGTGGCGCAGCGGGTAGACACAGCGCCGGCGACCCGGGTTCGATCCCGACTACGGGTGCTGCCCGTACGGAGTTTGTACGTTCTCCCCGTGACCTGCGTGGGGTTTTCTCCGGGGTCTTCGGGTTTCCTCCCACACTCCAAAGACGTGCAGGTTTGTAGGCTAATTGGCTCGTTAGAAATTTTAATTGTCCTCAGTGCGTGTCGGATAGTGTTGGTGTGCGGGGATCGGTGGTCGGCGCGGGCCCGGAGGGCCCAATGTCACGTTTCCGCGCTGTGTCTCCAAACTAAACTGAAATTCCTAAACTAAAACTCATCTAAACTGAAACCAAATTCAAGGAACACCACTGTTTGATTAATTAAAATCCTGTTAATCATGGTCTTTTGTGGAGTGTGCAATGGACAGATGTGGTCAGTCGATGTAAACTTGGCCTTCTAGTGCAAGAAAATAACTGCAGATGCTGGTACAAATCGAAGGTATTTATTCACAAAATGCTGGAGTAACTCAACGGGTCAGGCAGCATCTCAGGAGAGAAGGAATGGGTGACGTTTCGGTCGAGACCCTTCTTCAGACTGGTCTTCAGAATTTGCCTTCTAGTGGTAAATGACTGGGATTAGACCACGGACTCGTTCTTGGAGGGAATTATTCGCTGTGATTTGATGTAAGGGGAGCTGCTAATACAATTTGAAATGATACGGTAGAACATTATTTATCCCAGGAGGGAAATTGGTCTGCCAACAGTCATAAAACACAACAAGACACATGAAACATGAAATTAAAGTGAGGAGTGGAAAGGATTGGGGATGTGCAAAGATTGGGGGGGAGGAGGGGAGTCAGTCTACCCCGCGACAGAAGGGGGAGGAGTTGTACAGTTTGATAGCCACAGGGAAGAAGGGTCTCCTGTGGCGATCGTTCTGTGCTGCATCTTGGTGGGACCAGTCTGTTGCTGAAGGTGCTCCTCAGGTTGGCCAGCATGCCATCACACGCAGTAGAGGCATTGAAAGCAATGGAGGCTTTGATGGAACAACTATGGACGTGCAGGTAAGAGGCTCAGTAAACTGAGCTGACATCTAAGATAACAGGCACGACAATAGACAATAAATAATAGACAATAGGTGCAGGAGGAGGCCATTCGGCCCATCGAGCCAGCACCGCCATTCAATGTGATCATGGCTGATCATTCTCAATCAGTACCCCGTTCCTGCCTTCTCCCCATACCCCCTGACTCCGCTATCCTTAAGAGCTCTATCTAGCTCTCTCTTGAATGCATTCAGAGAATTGGCCTCCACTGCCTTCTGAGGCAGAGAATTCCACAGATTCACAACCCTCTGACTGAAAAAGTTTTTCCTCATCTCAGTTCTAAATGGCCTACCCCTTATTCTTAAACTGTGGCCCCTTGTTCTGGACTCCCCCAACATTGCGAACATGTTTCCTGCCTCTAACGTGTCCAACCCCTTAATAATCTTATACGTGTCGATAAGATCCCCTCTCATCCTTCTAAATTCCAGTGAAGAAGGGTCTCGACCCGAAACGTCACCCATTCCTTCTCTCCCGAGATGCTGCCTGACCTGCTGAGTTACTCCAGCATTTTGTGAATAAATCGATTTGTACCAGCATCTGCAGTTATTTTCTTATACTCCAGTGTATACAAGCCTAGTCGCTCCAGTCTTTCAACATATGATAGTCCCGCCATTCCGGGAATTAACCTAGTAAACCTAGGCTGCACGCCCTCAATAGCAAGAATATCCTTCCTCAAGTTTGCTGGGACTCTTTGCCGCAGAAGGCTGTGGGGGCCAAGTCAATGGATATTTTTAAGGCAGAGACAAATAGATTCATGATCAGTACAGGTGTTCTATATCTCGATTAGTTCAGGGGTTATGGGGAGAAGGCAGGAGAATGGGGTTAGGAGGGAGAGATAGATCAGCCACGATTGAATGGCAGGTGTAGACGTGATGGGCCGAATGGCCTAATTCTGGTGCTATCACTTGTGACCTTATGACTTTATAAACCAAAGGGGAGCGAAGAATATTTCTTCTTGAGCAGCAAGAAGCTATCGGGAGAGCACTGCCTGGACGAGCAGCAGAAGCAGATGAAACACTGACGTACGAAAGGGAATTAGAGATGCACTTGACAAGGAATAACATTGCAGAGCTGTGAGGAGTGGGAGGCATTGCAACGAATTGGATCACTTTTTATTTTATTTTTAGAGATACAGCGCGGAAACAGGCCCTTCGGCCCACCGGGTCCGTGCCGCCCAGCGATCCCCGCACGCTAACACTATCCTACACCCACTCGGGACAATTTTTACATTTTGCCCAGCCAATTAACCTACAAACCTGTACGTCTCTGGAGTGTGGGAGGAAACCGAAGATCTCGGAGAAAACCCACGCAGGTCACGGGGAGAACATACAAACTCCGTACAGACGGCGCCCGTAGTCAGGATCGAACCTGAGTCTCCGGCGCTGCATTCGCTGTAAGGCAGCAACTCTACCGCTGCCCCACCGTGCCGCCCAGGTGGGTGACACAACAAGAACCAGGGGGGGTTATGACGGGCTGAACGTGCAGGGAGGAACTGCAGGTGCCGGTATGAAACCGAAGATGGGCACAAAAAGCTGGAGTAACTCAGCGGGACGGGCAGCATCTCCGGAGAGAAGGAACGGGCGACGTTTCTGAAGGGAAGGGTCTCGGCCCGAAACATCGCCTGCTCCTTCTCCCCGGAGATGCTGCCTGTCCCGCCGAGTTACGCCAGCTTTTTGTGTCAACTCGGTGGGGGTGAATGTTCTCCCACGCAGAAAAAAAAAGCCCTCGCGTGAATTACTGCAGCCAAGTGCTGTGGAATGACATCACCTGTGACATCACCAGTGACCGCATCGTGCCCACAGCGAGAGACGGAGAAACAGCGGACTGATGGAAACGTATGGAATGCACTGCGCAGCACTTAAGATTCAGCCACCCATTTTAACATGTTATTTATGACCAGGCATTCCCCCAGCGCACTTCCATAAGATCATTGCTTTGAAATAAATTGGTGCCAATTTCCAGCATTGATTCAACAGCTGACTAAACACTCAGTTGAGACAACACTTGAAAGTGTAACTCAGGATGGATAGTCTTGGCGAAAATTTAATAAGGATCCGACTTTGAGATTTTCTCACCTGTCTATCTATCTCATCTTTTAATTTAGTTGTGTTATGTATGCGGACTGTGTATGAGATCGTGAGAGGAAGAGGGAGAGTATCTTTTGGGCAGTCTTTCACCCAGAGTCGGGGAATCGCGAACCAGGGGACATGCAGGCGGTTTAAGGTGAGAGGGGAGAGGTTTAATGGGAACTCGAGGGGCAAAATTTTATACACAAAGGGCGATGGGTGTAGGAACGAGCTGCCAGAGGAGGAGGTTCAGGCATGGACTATCACAGCGTTTAAAAAAACACATGGATTAGTTTAGAGATACAGCGCGGAAACAGGCCCTTCAGCCCACCTAGTCCACACCGACCTGCGATCCCCGCACACTAACACTGTCCTGCACTGAGGACAATTTTTACATTTACACCAAGCCAATTAACCTACAAACCTGCACGTCTTTGGAGTGTGGGAGGAAACTGAAGATCCCGGAGAAAAACCCACGCAGTCACGGGCAGAACGTACAAACTCCGTACAGACAGCACCCGTGGTCGGGATCAAACCCGGGACTCCGGCGCTGCAAGCGCTGTAAGGCAGCAACTCTACCGCTGCGCCACCGTGCCGCCCACGATGGTACATGGATAGGACATGGTTAGAGGGATTATGGGCCAAATGTAGGCTGGTGGAACTAGTGTGGAAGGGACATGTTGGTTGGTATGGGAGACTGGGGCTGAAGGGCCTGTTTCCACGCTGAATAGCTCTATGACTCTATAACTGTTTAATGCTTTCTTTACAGTCAAAAATTTTAAGTGACTAATTTTCAGCCCCTCAAGTCTATCCTATCTCAACTCTGACGACTGAAGAAGGGTCTCGACTCGACTGAGGAAGGGTCTCGACTATCCAGAGATGCTGCCTGTCCCGCTGAGTTACTCCAGCATTTTGTGTCTGTCTTCTGTCTCTGGCTTTGGTCCAACCAACTTTCAGTCAAAACCCCCCACAGTCGTATCCACCTATCACTTGCCGGGCTTTGTCCCGCCCCCACTTCTTCCAGCTTCCCCCCCCCCCCTCAACACAATCAATCCGAAGAAGGGTCCCGACCCAAAATGTCACCTATCCATGTTCCCTGTAGATGCTGCCTGACCCACTGCGTTTAGTTTTAGTTTAGAGCTATGGCGCGGAAACAGGCTCTTCGGCCCATCGAGTCCACGCCGACCAGTGGTCCCCGCACACTAACACCAGCCTACACACACTGGGGACAATATAGAATTTCACTAAAGCAAATTAACCTACAAACCTGCACGCCTTTGGAGTTTGGGAGGAAACAGGAACACCCGGAGAAAACCCACGCAGGTCACGGGGAGAACGTACAAACTCCGTACAGACAGCACCCGTAGTCAGGATCGAACCCGGGTCTCTGGCGCTGTAACGCAGCAAGCCTACCGCTGCGCCACCGTGCCACCACCGTTCGGTTGTTATACTTACACCACTGAGATGTACCACAGTCTTGCACCATTCTGCTGTTTTGCCCTTCCTGTTGTGTTTATTGCTGCATTTATCATTACTTAAATGCAGACGATTTAGTCTGCTTCATGTGACGAAGTAATTTCATAGCACCAAGGTGTATGTAATATACTCATCTAATCTAATCAATCTTAAAATTGGATCTCCAAAATCCCACGAAAAGCGGATAGAATTCATTGCCAAAATAATTAATAAGAACTAACCGGATCATCACTAATTATTTGGACAAGGGCTTTCTTGTCATTTTAATGTGTTCCAATGGCGACTGATTATCCAAATTATCCAATTAAGAGTAGCCAAAAATAACTGATTTCAATCTTAATCATCTTTAAGTTTAAATAAACATCAGAGGTTATGGCAGGAATCAAAACAAGTTGTGAACGAGAGTGACTCTTGGGAGTCGTGTCTGAATGAATTTTTTTTTTTTTAAGTCTACCATATTCTACCAAGGTTTACCATTGAGGTGGCACGGTGGCTCAGTGGGTAGAGCCATTGCCACAGCACCGGAGACCCGGGTTCGATCCTGACCTCGGGTTCTGTTCTGTCAGTGTGGAGTTCTCTCTGTGACTGAGTGGGTTTCCTTCGGTTTGCTTCCCAAATCCCAAACAACGTGCGGTTTTGGAGTAGTTCAGTTGTTTAGTGGGTAGTTTTGTGTTTAGTTTAGTTTAGAGATACAGCGTGGAAATAGGCCCTTCGGCCCACCGAGTCCGCGCCGGCCAGCGATCCCCCATTCACACTACAGCAGGTCTATCCTACGCACTCGGGACCATTTACGGAAGCCAATAAACCAACAAACCCGTCCGCCTTTGGAGTGTGGGAGAAAAAGTTACAATGATAAAGGAAACAGGCCATTGTTAGCCGTGGGCTGGGTGAAAATGGGTTTCAGACAATGGGACTCAAAAAGACGACTTTGAACCTAGTACAACCATTTGGGTGGGGGAGGGATGGAGAGAGAGGGGATGCAAGGGTTACCTGAAGTTAGAGAAATCAACATTCATGCCTGTAAACTGTACTGAACTGTGTTTTTGCCAATCAGTGCCAATATTAACTGACAAAACTGATTGTAGGAAATGCTCTCACTGTCATACCTTACAGTGAATATTTCATTTTACCTTGTTGGCCTTTGAAAAAAAATTGTTGCTTGCTTGCTAAGATAAACTACAAGACGTTGTTGTAATGCTTGGACCACGGGAGGAAGAGGGGTGATCTTACACAGTTTAGTTTAGTTTAGAGATACAGCGCGGAAACAGGCCCTTCGGCCCACCCTGTCCGCACTGCCCAGCGATCCCCGCACATTAACACTGACCTACACACACTAGGGACAATTTTACATTTATACCAAAGCAATTAACCTACAAACCTGCACGTCTTTGGAGTGTGGGAGGAAGAAACCGAAGATCTTGGAGAAAACCCACTTGGAGAACGTACAAACTCCGTACAGACAGCACCCGTGGTCTCTGGCGCTGTGAGGCAGCAACTCTACCGCTGCGCCACCGTGCCACACAAGGGTGCATAAGATCACGAGGGGAATAGATTGGGAAAATACACAGTCATTTACCCAGAGTTGGGGAATCAAGAAGCAGAGGACAAAGATTTAAGGAGAGAGGGGAAAGATTTAATAAGAAAGTGAGGGGCAAATTTTTCACACAGAGGGTGGTGGGTGTATGGAACAAGCTGCCTAAGGAGGTAGTTGTGGCAGGGACTATAACAACATTAATATGGCATTTGGACGGGTCCATGGATAGGAAAGATTTCGAGTTTTGTGGGCCAAACATGGGCACTTGGAACTAGCATAGAGGGGGCATCTTTGTCGGAATGGGCAAACTGGGACGAAGAGCCTGTTTCCACGCTGCGTGACTCTATGATTCGAAAAGTTTTGATCAACAGCAATCCAGTACATGCATTATCAATTCCTGTTATTACTGTGAATATTGATTCCACAGGGCTTGAAATGTTCTGTCAAAGAGATGAAATCTGCCATGCATTCGCATGCACCAGAATAGCAATTTAAATTTAAATTAAATAAACACATTGTTGAAAACAAACACATATAAAGAACCTGCCAGTCACTCTTGAGGCAGGGCGCGTATTGATTGAAGGGGAAAGCCTTCAAATTAAATTTAAATTAAATTAAATTAATTTAACTCCTGTTCTGTACATGGAAAAAGAAAGACAAAGTCAAGCTGACAATTAGATACAAACACAGGTCTTTGTGCAAAGCCACAAACTCCTAAAGGTTTTCGACTTTCATTCTTTGACTTGATTCTATTAAGACCCATTGGAAAGCATGAAACATGTGTAGGAAGGAACTGCAGATGCTGGTTTAAACCGAAGATAGACACAGAAAGCTGGAGTAACTCAGCGGGTCAGACAGCATCTCTGGAGAGAAGGGACGGGTGACGTTTCAGATCGAGACCATCGGACAATGGACCATTGTGGGCTCTACCTTTCCTTGATCATCGTTACTTTTTGCAGATCTTTCATTCATTTGTTCTCTGTCTTTCCACATCACTGTCTATATCTCTCGTTTCCCTTTCCCCTGACTCTCAGTCAGAAGAAGGGTCTCGACCCGAAACGTCACCCATTCCCTTTCTCCAGAGATGCTGCCAGGCCCGCTGAATTACTCCAGCATTTTGTGTCTATCTTCGGAACACATAAAACAGTTGCCTTCAGCAGAAGGTTGCCTGATTTTTGATTTTTGGGTTTCCTCCCAAATCCCAAACAACCTCTGGGATTGTAGTGGTTTCATTGTTCAGTAGTAATTTAGTGTTTAGTTTAGTTTAGAGATACAGCGTGGAAACAGGCCCTTCGGCCCACCGAGTCTACCCCGACCCGCACATTAGTTCTATCTTCCAAACTAGGGGCAATCTACAAATGTACCGAACAGTGAAAGGCTTGGATAGAGTGGATGTGGGGAGGATGTTTCCACTGGTGGGAGAGCCTAGGACTAGAGGTCTTCGCCTCAGAATTAAAGGACGTTCCTTTAGGAAGGAGATGAGGAAGAATTTCTTTTGTCAGAGGGTGGTGAATCTGTGGAATTCTTTGCAACAGAAGGTTGTGGAGGCCAAGTCAATGGATATTTTTAAGGTATAGATAGATTCTTGATTAGTGCAGGTGTCCGGGGTTATGGGGAGAAGGCAGGAGAATGGGGTTAGATCAGCCATGATTGAATGGCGGAGCAGACTTGATGGGCTGAATGGCCTAATTCTGCTCCTAACACTTATGACCTTATGACCTTATGATAAAGCCAATTAACCAGCATTTCTTTGGTATTTGGGAGGATACCAGAGCACCGGGAGAAAACCCACGTGGTCACGGGCAGAACGTACAAACCCCGTGCAGACAGCACCCGCAGTCAGGATCGAACCCAGGTCTCCGGCGCTGTGAGGCAGCAGCTCTACCACTGTGCCACCTTGCTGCTCAAGATTCTTTTGCTCAAGATTCCAGCATCTGTGTCTAGTGTCTCTGTGTGTTTGCACCTTACTGACACATCAAAGGTGATGAACAAAGTGCCCTGTCTGAGAATCATTGAAGCACTACTTTCTAACTTGCCTGGTGCCATTTCCAACTGATTGTATGGTGGTTGCAGACTTTTTTTGGGTAATTTTTCTTCCAAAGAACCACATGCCTCCTGAGAACATCGCCGATACTTGGAAGTTGCAAAATGGTGTCGTGATGTAGCGACCCTCTGCTGCTACGGGGGCCGTCTGTACGGAGTTTGCACGTTCTCCCCGTGACCTGCGTGGGTGTTATCCGAGATCTTCGGTTTCCTCCCACACTCCAAAGACGTACAGGTTTGTAAAGTTAATTGACTTGGTATAAATGTAAAAGAAAATTGTCCCTAGTTTGTGCACGGTCACGTTAATGTGCAGGGATTGCTGGTTGGCGTAGTCTCGGTGGGCCGAAGGGCCTTTTTCTCTAAACTAAATGCGCTGTATCTCTAAACTAAACTAAACTATAGAAGGTCCATTATTCTCATGTCTGGTATGGACTTGGTGCAGAACAAGCATTTCACTGTGTCTCTGTACACACTGAGAATGAAGAAACCATTCAACCATTGAATCTATTCATCTTTTCCTGCAAGACCAAGAACACTTCGAAAAGCCAAACAAAAATCATATTATATCACATGCCGAGAGAAAACGTAGTCAGATTGTGTTGTAAATTAGATTTATTTTTACCTTTAAGAGATGGATTAGCACAGATAGGAATTACTTTGTGTGTTTAGTTTAGTTTAGAGACACAGCGTGGAAACGGGCCCTTCGGCCCACCAAGTCCGTGCCGACCAGCGATCCCCACACATTAACACTACCCCACACACACACACACACTAGGGACAATTTTACATTGAGACATTTATACCAAGCCAATTAACCGACAAACCTGTGGGTCTTTGGAGTGTGGGAGGAAACCAAAGATCTTGGAGAAAACCCACGCAGGTCACGGGGAGAACGTACAAACTCCGTACAGACAGGCACCCGTAGTCAGTCAGTGTTATTGATCAATATTTTTTAATTCTGTGAAATATTTTTTATAATCAAATTAAAATAATGAACAGAAAATTTCACGTGCATATTTGAATAAAATAAATTTCTATCCTAAAGTGTTTTCATGACGTCTACAAGCTTGCCAACTCAATTGCATACGGTTATGTTGTAGTTAATATTGGCAATTCTTCCCCTTATACTCGAAGTTCTCTGAGTAGTTCTACTGCTGATTAAATATTACTGATTGTATTCCACATTCTCACCATCCCCTCATCTAACAATAAACCATTCTACATTTCCGTATCAACATCTCGCGATTCATGCACCTAGAGTACAAAGGATATAGTCCTAGAGTGATACAGTGTGGAAACAGGCCCTTCGGCCCAAGTTGCCCACACCGGCCAACATATCCCAGCTACACTAATTCCACCTGCCTGCGCTCGGTCCATATCCTTCCAAACAAGTCCTATCCAAGTACCTGTCTAACAGTTTCTTAAGCGTTGTGATCGTCCCAGCCTCAACTACCTCCTCTGGCAGCTTGTTCCATACACCCACCACCCTTTGCGTGAAAAGGTTACCCCTGAGATTAATATTAAATCTTTTGCCCTTCACTGTGAACCTAATAATAATAATAATAATAATAATAATAATAATAATAATAATAATAATAATAATAATAATAATAATAATAATAATAATAATAATAATAATAATAATAATATAATATAATATTCATTTATTGTCATTGCAACGAGTACAACGAAATTAAAAAATAGCCAATCCTGACGGTGCGTAAAAACATATATGCAATAAATGCACAAACAAATAAATACAATTATATTAAGTACAAAAGATTTTTTAACAGTGTTGCCTCGTGCAGAAGGTAGTGTTCAGTTCTCGTATGGCCCTGGGGTAAAAACTGTTCTTAAGTCTGTTTGTTCGGGATTTGATCGACCTGAAACGTCGACCAGAGGGCAGATGAACAAACAGACGGTGGCCGGGGTGGGATGGATCTTTTATTATTTTGCCTGCTCTACTGAGGCAGCGTAGGCTGAACAGGTGCTCCAGGGAGGGCAGTGAGCAGCCGATGATCTTCTGGGCCGTCGTGATGACCCTCTGAAGGGCCTTCCTGTCCTTTTCTGAGCAGCTGGCATACCATGTGGTTATACAGTATGCCAGCATACTCTCGATGGAGCAGCGATAGAAGGACATCATGAGCTTCTCCTGCAGATTGGTTTTCCTGAGGATCCTCAGGAAGTGGAGTCTCTGCTGTGCCTTCTTCACTGTGGTGATGGTGTTGGTAGACCAGGTAAGATCCTCTGGTCCTCGATTCCCCAACTCTGGGAATCTTACCCTTACTTTATCTCCTTACCCTTCCATATATTTAGACCCTTTCCCCCGACTCTCAGTCTGAAGAAGGGTCTCGACCCGAAACGTCACCCATTCCTTCTCTCCTGTCCCGTTGAGTCAATCCAGCATTTTGTGTCTACCTTCGGTGTAAACCGGCATCTGCAATCCCTCCCTGCACATGACACATCTCAAGCTGGCCTCCAGAATGACAGGTACTCCCCGCCTCCCGAAACAATCATCACCGTTCACGCACTTAGGCGGTGGAGCAGGAAATATATTCCATGTTTTATTTTCACGCTGATCGATTACACTGCCAATAACAACTGGAAGAAAACACAGAGTGCTGGAGTAACTCAGCGGGTCAGGCAGCATCTCTGGAGAACATGGATAGGTGACATTTCACAGAGTGCTGGAGTAACTCAGCGGGTCAGGCAGCATCTCTGGAGAACATGGATAGGTGACGTTTCACAGAGTGCTGGAGTAACTCAGCGGGTCAGGCAGCCTCTCTGGAGAACATGGATAGGTGACGTTTCACAGAGTGCTGGAGTAACTCAGCGGGTCAGGCAGCATCTCTGGAGAACATGGATAGGTGACGTTTCACAGAGTGCTGGAGTAACTCAGTGGGTCAGGCAGCCTCTCTGGAGAACATGAACATGTGACGTTTCGGGTCGAGACCCTTCCGACCATGAGCTGATCTGCACTCGTACTTTGAATGCCCCATCTAACCTGGCCCCATTTGTCCCCATTTGCCCCATATCCCTCTCAATCTTCTTCAGACTGATTATGGTGGGGGGAGGGGGGAGGGGGGGGGGAAGAGCCGGGAGAGAGGAGAGGACGGAGAGAACATAGCAGGCAATCGGTGGACACAGGTGAGGGGGGAACAGTGAGAGAGGTTTCTCACAGAACTCCTGTTGGAGAGAGGGGAACCTCTTCAAAGTAGGCAATACCTTGAGGAGACTGCAGGGGAGCTGTGGAAGTGGAGAAACATGGAACTGCAAATGCTGGTTTACACAAAAGGTCACAAAGTGCTGGAGTAATTCAACGGGTCAGGCAGGCAGCATCTCGGGAGAACATGGATAGTGATGTTTTGTGTTGGGACACTTCTTCAAACTGATTGTAGAGGGGGATTGGGGGGGGGGGGGAAGAAAGCTGGAAGAAAGGGAATATGAGTCTGGGAATTTTTAGAAAAAACAGGGACAGGTCGGATTATTCAAGTATTCCCTCCCCCTTCCCAGTTCTCCCACCAGTCTAACTGTCTGCGACTACATTTTATCTCTGTACTGCCCACTCCCCTGACATCAGCCTGAAGAGGGGTCTCTTCAAAGAGGCCGCTGAGTTACTCCGCCATTTTGTGTCTATCTAGGATTGTTCACTAGTTGGGCCGAAGGGCTTCCATGCTGTATACTCCGTGGCACAGAGCTAACTTGACCTCGATGGGCGTTCTGTGCCATAAGAGCTAATATTCGATTATTCTATGATTCTTGTGTCAAAAAACAATCGCAGAATATTGAACAACGATAGATTCCTGAGGGGCGGCCATTCCTTCTCTCCTGAGATGCTGCCTGACCTGCTGAGTTACTACAGCATTTTGTGAAATAAATACCTTCGATTTGTACCAGCATCTGCAGTTATTTTCTTACGATTCCTGAGGGGCGGCACGGTGGCGCAGCGGTAGAGTTGCTGCCTTCCAGCACCAGAGGCTCCTGTTCAATCCTGGCCTTGGGTGCTGTCAGTGCGGAGTTTGCACGTTCTCCCCGTGAGCAATTAGGTTTTCTCCGAGTGCTCCGGTTTCCTCCCACACTCCAAAGATGTGCAGGTTTGTAAGTTAATTGGCTTTGGTAAATATTGTGAACTGAGTTTGTACGGAGTTTGTACGTTCTCCCCGTGACCTGCGAGGGTTTTCTCCGAGATCTTCGGTTTCCTCCCACACTCCAAAGACGTACAGGTATGTAGGTTATGCAGGTATGTAGACAAATAAAGCTCTGTATTCCTGTATCTGTATTAATTGGCTGGGCAAATGTAAAAATCCCCCCTAGTGTGTGTAGGATAGTGTTAATGTGCGGGAATCGCTGGGCGGCGCGGACCCGGTGGGCCGAAGGTCCTGTTTCCGCGCTGTATCTCTAAATCTAAATAAATCTAAAAAAATCCTACACACACTAGGGACAGTGTTACCATTTTTACCGAAGCCATTTAACCCGCAAACCTGTACGTCCTTGGAGTGTGGGAGGAGACCGAAGACCCCGGAGAAAACCCACGCGGGTCACGGGGAGAACGTACATACAGACAGCACCCGCAGTCAGGATTGACCCCGTGTCTCTGGCGCTGCAAGGCAGCAGCTCTACCACTGCGCCACCCTGCCACCCTATTAGTATTCACCTGCTGGTGGATAGACAGCCCGAACTGCAATGTTCAAGGTCCAAACGGAATCGAACAACGTGTGCCGTCCAATATTGCTATCAGGCAGTCTGATTGTTAAATGCGCCAGCAATCTGGTTTAAGCAACCTGCAAGCATCTTTAATGCTTCACTTAAACGCTACCTGGGATAAGCACACATTAGGGAGAGGTAATTTATGGGGCAACAATAATTGGAAATGTAGCCAAAACACCTGATTGCATTAGACATTTATGGGATGTCTGTGTGAGATGTTATTGCCACTGCTGTTTAAAGGGATATTTTTAGTGATCTACCCTCCCACAGAGTACTCCTTAAATTAATCCTTCCTCAACGGGGGCTGAATGCAGTGGTTTGTATTCATGAGAACGTGTGAGTGTGTGTGAGTGTGCAGTAGAGATGACGCGGTAGAGTGTTTGTGCGCGTGCATGTGTGTATGTATGTGTGTGCGTGTATGTGCAAGTATGTGTGTGCATGTGCGTGTATGCGTGAATGTGCGTGTGCGTCTGCGTGTGTGTGTGTTCATGCGTGTGTGTGTGTTCATGCGTGTGTGTGTGCATGCATATGCGTGCCTGTGCATGTGTGTGCACACGCATCTGTTTGTGTGTGTGAGTATGTGTGTGCGTGCATCTGCGTGTGCGTCCGTGCGTGTGCGTGTACATGTGTGTGCGTGCAGGTGCGCACATGCTCCAGTGTGTGTGGCCTTGCTCTGTCACAAACACAGAGGCAGAGAGGCTTCCTTCACGTGGCCACAGATAAACAGACAGAAGGAGCAGGTGAAGCTACGCGACTCCCTTCAACCTTCAGGCAATGGAAATAGGAAAATTACATTAATAAGCTCATAGGTCAGAGGGGGCAGAATTAGGCCATTCGGCCCATCGAGACTACTCCGCCATTCAATCGTGGCTGATCCATCTCTCCATCCTAACCACCTTCTCCCCACAACCCCTGACACCCGCACTAATCAAGAATCTGTCGATGTGCGCTTTTAAAATACCCAACGACTTGGCCGCCACAGCCTTCTGTAGCAATGAGTTCCACACTAGAAAATCATTTTATAAATATACATATATATAAATAAATAAATAAATAGATAAACAGTTGGATACATGGATATATATATTTATGCATGTGTGCGCGTGTGTGTGTTTATAGATATATACATTAAATAAATAAAAGTATGTGTGTATGTGTATACATATTATATATATATATCTATATATAATTTATATATTATATATCATTTATTTATATATATTATATGATTTATTCATCGAAATGTATATAATTTTATATTATATGATGCGTATAATTGTTATTTCTATATTATATATATATTATATATATAAATATAATTTATTTATTTAATATTAGAGAATTATATGACAAATGCAGAAAGATGAATTCCGATCAACACTTGGGTCGTTCTTATCCCTTGAGGAAACACTTGGGTTCAAAGAGAAACCACCAACACAGCCAATACGGGCAACCAGCACAACGGTAGTCCACTCAACACGGCCCGTTTACATTGAGCGAACAGGTACAGAACAGCAGCAAGTGCCAATGCCGGATGGCAGCGTGACTTTCAGCACCACATCATACGGGTGAACAAACTCAACATTAGCAGGGACCAACCACATGTGCTCCCACCGACCCAGTCTTTGACAAACAGACTTGCTCGCTCCCAGAGCGAACGCTTCATTCCCCCACCCCACACCCCCCCTCAACCCTGTTGCCTTCCAAAGGGCAGTAACCAGTGCCCTGCCGCTCTGAGGCCTCAGCTGCTCCGTGAAATAACTGCACTGACGTGGCAGCATTGGTTCCAGCTATCTGTATTAATATCACCTGTTTGTTTTTATTCAGTCGAGTTTATTGTCACGTGTACCGAGGTACAGTGAAAAGCTTTATGTGTGTGCGTGTGCGTCTGTGTATGTATGTCTGTGTGTGTGTGTGTGTGTGTGTGCGCGCTCGTGTGTCTGTGTGTGTATGTCTGTGTGTGTGTCTGTATGTGCGAGCGCATCTGTGTGTGTGTGTGTGTCTGTGTGTGTGTGTGTGTGTGTGTGTGTGTGTGCGTCTGTGTATGTGTGCGTGCATGTATGTGTGTGTGTGTGTGTGCATGTATGTGTGTGTGTGCCTGTGTGTGTGTGTGTGTGACTGTTTATGTCTGTGTGTGCATGCGTGTGTGTGTGTGTGTCTGTGTATGTGTCTATGTGTGTATGCATGTGCATTTGTGTGTGCATACGTGTATATGCATGTGCATGCATGTATATGCATGAACATATGTGTATATGTATATATTCACACACTGAACTTTTTTTCTCGTTCATTATATAGTTTACAGTGTTCTATGTTCACACATTCTGTTGCTCTGCAGCAAGTGAGAATGTCATTGTCCTAACTGGGACACACGACAATAAAACACTCTTGACTCTTGACTCGACTAAACCTCGTGTTTGGCCTAAGCTTCCCGTACTTGTACAGGAGTAGACATCGAGTCTGGTGTATCCTGGCAGACAGTCACAGTGATACGATCCAGGCACATTCACACACACAGTGTTAGTGTGGCAGTAGTGCGTGCCATTTGCACACTCGTCTTTATCTGCAACAAAATGGAGAGCAGACGAACATTAAGGATCGGGGTCAGATGGATACAAAACCTAGCACATCCACCAGAGTGAGGTTTGACTTATCGAAGATCTGGGGGGCGGAGGGGGAATCCTGCCTGTCCACCTACAAGGGAACTGGAGCCCAGTGTCATTGGGCCTTCACGAGGAAGACATGGCAAGGTAAAGATCTAGGATGGCACAGTGGCTCAGTGGTAGAGCTGCTGCCTTACAGCGCCAGAGACCCAGGTTCAATCCTGACGATGGGTGCTACCCCTACAGAGTTTGTACGTTCTCCCCGTGACCTGCGTGGGTTTTCTCCGGGATCTGCGTTTTCCTCCCACACTCCAAAGACGTACAGGTTTTAAGGTTAATCGGCTTTGGTCAAAAGATTTTGATTGCAGTGTCTATATAATACACCGTACATAATCGTTAACAGAATCATAGAGTCATAGAGTGATGCAGTGTGTAAACAGGCCCTTCGGCCTACCTTGCCCACTGCGGCCAACATGACCCAGCTACACTAGTCCCACTTGCCTGCGTTTGGCCCAGATCCCTCCAAACCTGCCCTATCCTGTCCTTATAAATCATGGATCTTTGCAATTGCTGTAGAAAGTGAACGGACAGAACAAGGCTTCTGTGTACTTGGTTGAAACGATACCTTTGCGCCATGTGTCAGTAGCAGCCTCCTTTGTATTTCTCTGATGGGTTAGTGTTACTTTGGCTGGGGCGTTTGTATCAGATACCTGCCCGCTGTGTCGGTGTTCTGATGGGTTAGTGTTACTATGGCTGGGGCGTTTGTATCAGATACCTGCCCGCTGTGTCGGTGTTCTGATGGGTTAGTGTTACTTTGGCTGGGTGGGGCGTTTGTATCAGATACCTGCCCGCTGTGTCGGTGTTCTGATGGGTTAGTGTTACTTTGGCTGGGGCGTTTGTATCAGATACCTGCCCGCTGTGTCGGTGTTCTGATGGGTTAGTGTTACTTTGGCTGGGGCGTTTGTATCAGATACCTGCCCGCTGTGTCGGTGTTCTGATGGGTTAGTGTTACTTTGGCTGGGGCGTTTGTATCAGATACCTGCCCGCTGTGTCGGTGTTCTGATGGGTTAGTGTTACTGTGGCTGGGGCGTTTGTATCAGGTACCTGCCCGCTGTGTTGGTGTTCTGATGGGTTAGTGTTACTGTGGCTGGGGCGTTTGTATCAGATACCTGCCCGCTGTGTCGGTGTTCTGATGGCGATCAGGTCAGGACTCCGTCAGGAAGCCTCGCCTTTCCATTGATTTTAGTTTTAGTTGTGGAGATACAGCGCGGAAACAGGCCCTTCGGCCCACCGAGTCCGCACCGCCCAACGATCCCCGTGCACTAATACTATCCTACACACACTAAGTGGAGTTTTTTTTTCTCACATTTTACAAAAAGCTGATTAGCCAACCAACCTGGACGTCTTAGGAGAGTGGGAGGAATCAAAAGACGTCGGAGAAAACCCACGCAGGCCACGGGGAGAACGTACAAACTCTGTACAGACAGCAGTCATAGTCGGGGGGGGGGGAGGGGAGGGGGAAGGGAGGGGAGGAGGGGTTTGAGGAGGGGGGAGGGGGGGAAGTGGGGGAGGGGAGGGGGGAGGAGGGGAGGGGGAGGAGGGGAGGAGGGGAGGAGGGGGGGAGGGGAGGAGGGGTTTGAGGAGGGGGGAGGGGGAGGAGGGGGAGGTGGGGGAGGGGGGAGGAGGGGGAGGTGGGGGGAGGGGAGGAGGGGAGGTGGGGAGGAGGGGGGGAGGGGAGATGGGGGGGGAGGATGGGAGGGGGAGAGGGGGAGAGGGGGAGAGGGGGAGAGGGGGAGAGGGGGAGAGGGGGAGGGGGAGGGGGGAGGGGGGAGAGGGGGAGAGGGGGAGAGGGGGAGAGGGGAGTGGGGGAGGGGGGAGGGGGGAGGGGGAGGGGGGAAGGAGAGGGTGCTGCACCAATTCAGGAGAGGTTTGGGCCCAACGGGTCCACTTGGTCTGGTAGTACATATAGCTGGAGTAACTCAGCGGGTCAGGCAGTATCTTCAGAGAAATGGAATGGGTGACGTTTCAGGTCGGGGCTCTTCTTCAGACCGGTGACCTGGAATGTGACCTATTCCTTTTCTCCAGAGATGCTGCCTGACCCGCTGAGTAACTCCAGCATTTTGTGCCTATCTTCTCCATTACTGAATATTATATAAAAATTCCGTCTTATCCTGAAAGTAGCAACATATTCCGCAAGGACAATTGTAAATGTCTGGCATTAGAACCAAATGGACAGTCTCAGGGTCCATTTTCCATTGAGTCACTTAACGGATAGCAGAGGGGCTTTCAGATGGGCACTGGATAAGCTGGGAATCGAGGGATATGAATAAAGTGCAGAAGACGAACATCGAACATGGAACAATACAGTGCAAGTTAGACTGGCTTCTGTAAATTGTAAATTGTCCCTAGTGTGTAGGTACTGCTGGTCGGCACGGACTCCATACTCCACATTTCCACGCTGTATCTCCAAAGTCTAAAGCCATCATTTTCGACACAGCCATTGAGGGGCGAGGGGCCTGTTTCTGTGCAGTATTTTTCAATATGTGTGAGAAGGAACTGCAGATGCTGGTTTAAACCACAAAATGCTGGAGGAACTCAGCAGGCCAGGAGGACCCGGCATGGGATACCTTGTAACTTTGTCAGCGCCCTTTATGTGGTGACTCTTTGCATACCTTGTGTACGCAAAACAAAGAAAGTAGAAAAGTGGAAACATAGAAAATAGGTGCAGGAGGAGGCCATTTGGCCCTTCGAGCCAGCAATGCCATTCATTGTGATCATGCATTCATTCATTATGCCCATTCCTTCTCTCCTGACCTGCTGAGTTACTCCAGCATTTTGTGAATAAATACCTTCGATTTGTACCAGCATCTGCAGTTATTGTCTTACATTCATTCATTCACTCAATCACTCATTCATTCCTTTGTTCATCTATAACAACCTGTCCCTAAATACCACCGACCAAGGAGCTGATCATCAACTTCCGTAGGTCACATAACGGGGAATACGCCCCAATCTCTATCAACGGGGACAGTGTGGAGAGAGTGTCCAGCTTCAAGTTTCTGGGCACTCACATTTCGGAGGACCTAACATGGTCCAATAACACTGCTGCGCTGGTCAAGAAGGCGCAGCAACGACTGTTCTACCTAAGAACACTGAAAAGGTCTGGTCTACCAGTCTACGACCTTCTACCGCTGCACCATAGAGAGCATCCTAACGCATGGCATCCCTGTGTGGTACCTCAGCTGCACGGAGGCAGAAAGGAAAGCTCTTCAGCGGGTAGTCCATAGAGCTCAGAGGACCATCGGAACACAGCTACCAGCCTTGGAGGGCATCTACAACACACGATGCCTCAGAAAAGCCACCAGCATTCACAAAGACTCTTCACACCCCTGCAACAGTCTGTTCGAACTCCTTCCATCGGGCAGACGATACAAGGCCTTCTACGCCCGCACCTCCAGACTCAGGAACAGCTTCATCCCCAGGGCCATAGCTGCTATGAACCGGTCCTGCTGAGCCGGATGGTCACATCGCACAGTGATCCGGCACAGATCTACTTGCACTTTATTCTGTCTTAAAACTGTTACAATTTGTTTTGTGGGTTGCTGTTGTTTAAATTAACTAAATTATTGCATCGTATGGGAGGCGCATTCCCAATCTCGTTGTACCCCTGTACAATGACAATAAAGATATATAGTATTGTATTATATTCAAAGTCCTGCCGCTCTAGCCTCTCTTGCTGCATTCCTTAAATTCAAACCCACCAGAATAAACTTTAAGTAATTTTCTTTATCATTCTCAGCATCTCCTCCAACAACGCAAAGTATTTTTGGACGATCCTCTGGGTGCTAAATATATCTCGAGGTCGGTAATTCTGAAGCCGCCTTCCCACGGTACAACCTCGCACTAACCACGAGGAAATTCATATTCCCAACCCGGTATTGTACGTGCGCCTCTTTCACCCTGACTAACCCGACACAACTTCCACTGAAATTTCCACGCACGACCCCGAAGTTATTCCACAAAGGCATATGGGACATAAAAGCAAATCGCGCTGAGTGACTCCAGTATTATGTGTCTATTTTTGAAGAATGAAATGTCACGTTCAAAAGTAGGAATTTCTGAAAAAGGATGAAAACGCCTCGGTTGAAAACAATATTAGATTCACAGTGGATGTTGCCCACATGATTTGTGCTTTACTGAAAGGGCAGTTTATTTCCAACATGGGTACAGTTATCGATCTTCAGATGAATGTTGACAACGAGATGGATTTTATTGACTGCGCTTTGCATTAAGAGATGTGACAAGAACAGATATTGCACTTTAGATCAAAGCCTCAGGCAGTACTTACAAAGGTGCAGCAAAGAGAATTAATGTCTTTAGTTCAGCTTAGCTTTTAGTTTCGAGAAGCAGCGCGGAAACAGGCCTTTCGGCCCAACCAGTCCACGCAGATCAGCGATCGGCTCCCGTACATTAACGCTACCCTACACTCACACTAGGGGACAATTTATTACATTTTTACCAAAGCCAAACCTACAAACCTGCACGTCTTTGGAGTGTGGGGGGAAACCGGAGCACCCGGAGAAAACCCACGCAGTCACAGGGAGAACGTGCACACTCTGTAAAGGCAGCACCCGTAGCCAGGATCGAACACGGGTCTCTGGCGACGTGAGGCAGCAGCTCTACCGCCGCGCCACCGTACCACCCTGATGTCCAACTTCAGTCTCGCCCACAATTAAATCATTATTGAGCAACCATTTCTTTTATCGCCAACAAACAAAAATCTTAAAAACCATCATCTGTGCCAATATTATTGGCCTGTAATTCGGGAGTCATCTTATGATTGATAACACTCCCATGAAGTGTCTCGAAATGTTTTGCAATGTTAAATTTGTGGTTAAAATTCAATTCAAGCTGTTTTATACATCAGCTGTTGAAGGCAAGTTCACCAACTTTAGGTCATCTCAACAAAATGCCACCTGCCCCTATCTGGCACATGACCGCGGCGCCTGCTCCCCTTTCTTACCCCCCTCCCCCATCCCCCCTCCCCCCATCCCCCCTCCCCCCGGCTCCCCTCCTTGAGCCCTGACTGACCTTGCACCTATCTCCCCCCTCTCTCTCTCCCTCCCCCTACATTCCTAGACAATTTGCACCACGTCAATCCTCCAGCTTCACAATTCACAACTCTGTAATCCTTTTGTCTCACACCTTGTGTGTGAATGAATGAATCAATGCATACTTTATTGTCACAAGGTATGCAAATTGTCACCACATAAAGGGCACTTACATCTCTGGATTTTGTCCAACCATCTTCCTGTCAGAAACCCACCTCACCTGCGTTTACCTAAGACCTGCCAGGCTTTGTCCTGCCCATCCACTCTTCTAGCTTTCTTCCCCACTCCATCTTCCCCCCCCCCCCCCACCCAATCAGTCTGAAGAAGGGTCCCGACACAAACGTCACCTATTCAAATTCTCCAGAGATGTTGCCTGACCAGCTGAGTTACTCCAGCACTTTGTGCCTCCCCTTTGGTAAACCAGCATCTGAAGCTCATTGTCTCTACATTTTCACGTGAGATTTGTCCTTTAAACAAGATGTTGAACGTGGCAGACAAAATGGGGAGGAAGGAACTGCAGATGCTGGTTTACACCGAAGATAGAAAACCAAAATACTGGAGTAACTCAGCGGGACAGGCAGCATCTCTGGAAAAGAGCAGTATGTGACGTTTCGGGCATTTACTTTAGACTTCAGACTTTAGAGATACTGCATAGAATCAGGCCCTTCGGCCCACTGAGTCCACGCCGACCAGCAATCACTACGTATACACAGCCTATTCTACACACTGGGGACAGTTTACAATTTCCCCGAAGCCAATTAACCTACAAACCCGCACGTCTTTGGAGTGTGGGAGGAAACCGGAGCACCCGGAGAAAACCCACGCAGGTCACGAGGGGAACATACAAACTCCGTACAGACAGCGCCCGTAGTCGGGATGGAACCCGGGTCTCTGGCGCTGTGAGGCAGCAACTCTACCGCCGCGCCAAAGTGCCTCCCGATAGGGGTGGAAGGGGTTGGGACCTTTCTCCAGACTGAAAGGAGAGGCGGGGGGGGGGGGTTGGAGGGAAAAAAAAGCTCTGGGCGAGAAAAGGCCAGAACAAGTCAGGGTGGGGAGGTCTCTCTCTTTGCAAGGAAGTTCAGAGGCAGTCGGCACTGAGAAGAGTAGAAAACACATGCACAGACAATTTCCACACAACTTCACGAGAGGATGTCCAATTTAATCATTTGGCAGTGCCTATTATTTTGTACTTGACAAATTTATATCTTTCCCCTCCAGACATTCGTGGATTCTGTTATAAACAAAATAGACAGCTTACTCATGTTAAGCCCCCGGTCGCTGAAGGCAAGTGCGGTTTTGAAAAGGCATCTTTTAAATAGCTCATGATATTTATATTACATCCAGGTTTAATTCCACCAAATAAATGAAAAAACGAAATCATTATTTCCTTTGGAAATGTTCAGCGGTTTAGTAAGTGTCTTGCAGACAAAGGTCACGTGAATGTAAGTACGCGCAGATAGAAACACGAGTCAGCAACAGGTGTAGTGGCGGCACGGTGGCGCGGCGGTAGAGTTGCTGCCTCGCAGCGCCAGAGACCCGGGTTCCATCCTGACCACAGGTGCCGCCTGTCGGGGGTTTGTACGTTCTCCCCGTGACCTGGGTGGGTTTTCTCCGGGTGCTCCAGTTTCCCCCCACACTCCAAAGTCGTGCGGGTTTGTAGGTTAATCGGCTTTGGTGGAATTGAAAATTGTCCCTGGTGGGTGTAGGATAGTGATTGTATACGGGGGTGATCGGTTGTCAGCGTTGACTCGGTGGGCAGAATGGCCTGTGTCCACGCTGCGTCTCTGAAGTCTACTTCAAGAACAATGCCCTCGCAAATCATCCATTGAAAGAAACGCCAGGGGCCCGGGTTCGATCCTGACTACAGGCGCTGTCTGGAGGGAGTTTGTACGTTCTCCCCGTGACCTGCGTGGGATTTCTCCAGGTGCTCCGGTTTCATCCCACGCTCCAAAGACGTGCAGGTGTGTAGGTTAATTGGCTTCTGTAAATTGTAATTTGTCCCCTGTGTGTGTAGGATAATGCCAGCATACGGGGTGATCGCTGGTCAGTACGGACTCGGGGGGCAGAATGGCCTGTATCCACGCTGTGTCTCTAAAGTCAAGAACAAAAGTCCAAAGTGTAGCTCACTCAGTCTTTCAAGCCGACTTTTACAAATATGTGTTTGCAAATCAGCCATTGAAACAAACGCCCTTTGGTTTAGTTTAGTTTAGTTTAGTTTAGAGATACAGCGCAGAAACAGGCCCTTCGGCCCACTGAGTCCACAACGCCCAGCGATCCCCGCACATTAACACTATCCAACACACACTAGGGCCAATTTTTACATTTATACCAATCCAATTAACCTACATAACTGTACGTCTTTGAAGCGTGGGAGGAAACCGAAGATCTTGGAGAAAACCAACGCAGGTCACGGGGAGAACGTACAAACGCCGTACAGACGGCGCCCGTAGTCGGGGTCGAACCCGTGTCTCCGACGCTGCATTCGCTGTAAGGCAGCAACTCTACCACTGTGCCACCGTGCTGCCCTTGATAACTCAAAGCCTTGCAATCTCTCACCACTTCGACAACATGCTTCTTCATCATCTTCTTTATAACAGAATCAAGGGACATGGGGAGAAAGCAGGAACGGGGTACTGATTTTGGATGATCAGCCATGATCATATTGAATGGCTCGAGGGGCTGAATGGCCTAATCACCTGTTTTCTATATTTCTATGTGCAGGAAGTGCAGATGGTGGTTTAAACTGAAGATAGACACATAAAGCCGGAGTAACTCAGCGGGACAGGCTGCATCTCTAGAGAGAAGGAATGGGTAACATTTCGGGTCGAGACCCTTCTTCAGACCCGACCTATCTGAAAATATGTTCAGACATATGTTTCTATGTTTCTATGTTTCCTTTTCCTGCCAAAATGGACAAATCAATATTTTTCCAAATCACTGTCCATTTGACAGATTTTGGTCACTTACCGAACCTACTTATATTCTACAGTATGCCACTGCCATCGTAGATTTTACAAGGGAGAGACACAAAGTGCTGGATAACTCAGTGTGTTAGGCAGCATCTCCGGAGAAAAAGAATAGGTGACGTTTCAGGTCGGGGACCCTTCTTCAGACCGAGAGACTGGGGAGGGAATGGGTCAACTGGGCTTGTGTTCACTGGACTTTAGAAGGACGAGAGGGGATCTTATAGAAACATATAAAATTCTTAAAGGATTGGACAGGCAAGATGTTCCCGATGTTGGGGGAGTTCAGAACCTGGGGTCACAGTTTAAGAATAAGGGGTAGGCCATTTAGGACTGAAATGAGGAAAAACTTTTTCACCCAGAGAGTTGTGAATCTGTGGAATTCTCTGCCACAGAAGGCAGTGGAGGCCAATTCACTGGATGTTTTCAAGAGAGAGTTAGATATAGCTCTTAGGGCTAACGGAATCAAGGGGTGTGGGGAAAAAGCAGGAACGGGGTACTGATTTTGGATGATCAGCCATGATCATCTTGAATGGTGGTGCTGGCTCGAAGGGCTGAATGGTCTACTGCACCTGGATTTCTATGACAGGGACACTGAAGGTATGAGAGGGTACAGAACCAAGCAGAGCCTGCACCGATGACTCAAGAAAGGTGGAGCCCACAATGGTCTATTGTTGGCTATGTACGAGGTGACAATGAAGATGTACGAACAGTGAATCCAGCAGGCGGCACGGTGGCGCAGCGGTAGAGTTGCTGCCTTACAGCGAATGCAGTGCCGGAGACTCAGGTTCGATCCTGACTACGGGTGCTGTACTGTACGGAGTTTGTACGTTCTCCCCATGACCTGCGTGGGTTTTCTCCGAGATCTTCGGTTTCCTCCCACACTCCAAAGACGTACAGGTATGCAGGTTAATTGGCTGGGCAAATGTAAAAATTGTCCCTAGTGGGTGTAGGATAGTGTTAATGTGCGGGGATCGCTGGGCGGCGCGGACCCGGTGGGCCGAAGGGCCTGTTTCTGCGCTGTATCTCTAAATCTAAATCTAAAGATGACTAAGGTGGGGGAAGGATGGAGAGAGAGAGGGAAAGCAAGGGTTACTTTCCATGAGGGGAGCCAATGTTCATACCGCTGGGGTGTAAGCTACCCAAGCAAAATACGAGGCGCTGTTCCTCCATTTTGCGTTGAGCCTCACTCTGACAATGGAGGAGGCCCAGGACAGAAAGGTCAGCGTGGGAATGGGAAGGGGAGCTAAAGTGCTGAGCTACCGGGAGATCGCGTAGGCCAAGGCGGACTGAGCGGAGGTGTTCAGTGAAACGATCGCCGAGCCTGCGCTTGGCCTCGCCGATATACAGGAGTCCACACCTGGAACAGCGGATACAGTAGATGAGGTTGGAGGAGGTACAGGTGAACCTCTGCCTCACCTGCAAGGACTTCCGGGGTCCCTGGATGGAGCCGAGGGAGGAGGTGTACACCTTCTGTATCTACATTACCAGTATGTGCGCACCATAGAATTCAGAGTCTTGTTCGGATGGTCTGCTGTCTCTCTATCTCTATTCTGAAGGAGAGTCAGAAGAAAGGTCTCGACCCAAAACGTCACCCATTCCTTCTCTCCAGAGATGCTGCCTGTCCCGCCAAGTTACTCCAGCATTTTCAGCCTCTGCCTATTTCTAGGTAGCTGGCTCATACTCTACCTTGCCAATATTCCACCTCCTACCCCTTTAGCTCTTTGTCTCTCCCCGCGGTAATGTTTGATGCAGCAGTTTTTCAAATCCATATGATGATTCAGTATCTGCACCAGTTCCACATTGTCAGGGTCGCGTTGATCCTTTAAAGAACGCTGATAAATTAGCCGGACGCGATTTCCCTTTCACAAAGCCGTGTTGACTTTGCCCGATTACCTCGAGTCCTTCACACGGTGCCCTGCTGTATTTTTAGTGATAGCTTTAAACGTTGCCCCCGCAATAAATGTTAACATAAATCATCCAGCAATTCCCTGCCTTGTGTCTCCTAACCTTCTCGGTTAAATGAGTTGCATTCACATCTGTATTTCCAGTGCAACCGAGGATGGCTTGGTTAACTTTGGAGATACAGCGCGGAAACAGGCCCTTCGGCCCACCGAGTCCGTGACCGACTAGCAATTCCCCGCACTCTAACACTATGCCAGGCACACAGGGGACAATTTCCAATCGTACCAAGCCAATTACGTCTCTGGAGCATGGGAGGAAACCGGAGATGCCGTAGTAAACACGGGCGGGTCACGGGGAGAACGAACAAACTCCGTACAGACAAGCACCCGTGGTCAGGATCAAATTTGGATCTCTCGCGCTACTCTATGGCAGCAACTCTACCGCCACGCCGCCAGGAAATGGAAGAGGCCTTTGGATGGATGTGCAGGGAATGGAGGGATATGGATTAATACGCTGGTTGAAAAGAGATGGCGCAGTTCCAGATCATGTTCGGCACAGACATTGTGGGCCGAAGGGCCTGTTCCTGCGCTGTACTCTTCTATGTTCTATGAAACAATATACAAGTGTGAAATCCTGTGAGAATCAATGCATCAATATAAGTGATAGAGCAGAAAATGGGCCATTCGGCAGATCAAGTCTACTCCACCATTCAATCATGGCTGATCTATCTCTCCCTCCTAACCCCATTCTCCTGCCTTCTCCCCGTAATCCCTGACACCCGAACTAATCAAGAATCTATCTATCTCTGCCTTAAAAATAACCATTGACTTGGCCTCCACAGCCTTCTGTGGCAATGAATTCCACAGATTCACCACCTTCTGACGAAAGAAATTCCTCCTTATCTCCTTTCTAAAGGAGCATCCTTTAATTCTGAAGCTATGACCTCTGGTCCTAGACTCTCCCACTAGTGGAAACATCCTCTCCACATCTACTCTATCCAGGCTTTTCACTATTCTGTATGTTTCAATGATCCTCCCCCTCATCCTTCTAAACTAACAATATAATTTGGTGAAAGGACGATTTCTTGGATAAATATTACAACATAATCTCTCCCACCTGAACATAATTGTAGACCACACCAGTTGTTTTTTTCTTCCACATAATAAATCAGTTTTGGACAAATAACCCTGATCAATGTCAAGATGACTTTATATTCTGCCAGGCAAACTGTTCACTAAATATATTAACAAAGGAACATCTTGCATCAATAGAACACAAGTGACCTCACCTTACTTCCATAGTCAAAATGACCTACAATCATGATAGAATTTCTGAAGGATTTATGACATAGAATTGTTACTGGCTTCAAGGGGGCTATCTGGCCGATTAACTCGACGACTTTTAAGACTTTAGACTTCCGAGATACAGCACGGAAACAGGCCCTTCAGCCCCCCGAGTCTGCACTGACCAGCGATCACCCCGTACACTAGCACTATCCTACACACGAGGGACAATTTACAACGTTACCAAAGCCAATAACCTACTAACCTGTACGTCTTTGGAGTGTGGGAGGAAACCGGAGCTCCATGTTCTCCAGAGATGTTGCCTGACCCGCTGAGTTGCTCCAACATTTTGAGCCTTATTTTTTTTTGTAAACCAGCATCTGCAGCCCTTTGTATCTCCTGTTGATTTCTGATTGATTCTTGTTGTAATGAATGCTCATGAACCCCAAACAGTACATAACTCTACACAGATGCTGCCTCAGATACAGAACATTATTCATTATTCTTTGCTTATAGGGAGAGAGGGCCAACGTTCTCTCTCGCTTCCTCCCCCTCCATCTTCCCCGCTCCCTCACCCCCTCTTTCCCCCGCTCCCTCAACCCCTCTTTCCCCCGCTCCCTCACCCCCTCTTTCTCCCGCTCCCCCCCTTCCCTCTTCCCCGCTCTCTCCCCTCTCCCTCACCCCCTCTCTCCCCCGCTCCCTCCCTCGCTCCTACCCCCCTTTCTCCCCTGCTTTCCCTCACCCTCCCCTGCTCCCTCCTTCTCTCTCCCCTCTCTCCCCCCTCTCTCCCCTCTCTCCCCACTCTCTCCCTCCCATGCTCCCCCTCTTCCCCGCTCTCTCCCCCTCTCTCTCGCTCTCTCCCCCGCTCGCTCCTCCCACGCTCCTCCCCCCTCCCCCCTCTCTCCCCCGCCTTCTCCTCGATCCTCCCCCTCTCTCTCGCTCTCTCCCCCGCTCGCTCCCCCACACCCTCCCGCGCTCCTCCCCCCTCCCCCCTCTCTCCCCCGCCCTCTCCTCGATCCTCCCCTTCCCCCTCTCTCCCCCTCTCTCCCCCTCTCTCCCCGCTCGCTCCCCCACTCCCTCCCGTGCTCCTCCCCCCTCCCCCCTCTCTCCCCCAGCCCCTCCTCGATCCTTCCCCCTCTCTCCCCCCTCTCTCCTCCGCTCTCTCCCCCGCTCTCTCTCCCGATCTTTAATCGGACTTTACATTGCACTGAACATTATCCTGTATAATGATATTGTGTGTACTGTACACTGTGGACGGCTCGATTGTAATCATGTATCGTCATTCCGCTGACTGGTTAGCACGCAACTGAAGCTTTTCACTGTACCTCGGTACACGTGACAATAAACTCAACTAAATCGTTTTTTCCTTGTATCCTCTTGTAAGTTTTGCCCAAGTACTTTATCCGTGAAAAATCCACAAGTGGGATAATCTTCCCTTTATCTGCCCTCTCTAAACCAGTTATGATCTTATGAAGAGATAACTCCCATCATAATTTGTAATTACTGCAGCACAGCACATACTCAGCCAATTGTAACCTTTCTCTCAAAGGTGTATTCCTCATAAATATAGTAAATCAATGCGTCAATAAAAGTATTGTGCAGAAAATCCAAATCCATGTACACGCAAGCACATATGTACTCAAACATGCAAGTACGCACACACAAAATACGTACGCACACACAAAATACATACACACACATGTACGTACACACACAAACACTTGCAAGTTGACAAACGCACACGTACATACGCACACACATGTACACACAAAAATACATGCATACGTGCGCACTCGAACACATGTATGTGAACAAACGCACACGATGCACACATATACACACACATTCACACACAAAATACGTGCAAGCGTACATACGCACAAATGGACAAAATACGTACACACACACACACACACACCACACGCACACACACGTGTGTGTATATGTGTGTATCACAAAATGCTGGAGTAACTCAGCAGGTCAGGCAGCATCTCTGGAGAGAAGGAATGGGTGACATTTCTGAAGAAGGGTCTCGACCCGAATCGTCACCCATTCCTTCTCTCCAGAGATGCTGCCTGACCCGCTGAGTTACTCCAGCATTTTGTGATACCTTCGATTTGTACCAGCATCTGCAGTTATTTTCCTACTCCTACTAGACATGTATGTATACAACACACAAGGTCATACACAGATGCACACACATACACACGCACACACACATATACATACACACATACCAACACACACACACATAAGTACACACCTGAACGCGCACACACACACACACACACACACATGTGTATACAAACATGTAATTCATGCATTTAGTAACATTTCAGTGATGCTTGCAGGTTGACCATTGCCACGGGGATTTGACAGATAAATTGACCGCGCGTTGATTTGGCCGTTGCACCTACAGTAACTGCTTCATTGGAAGGGATAAACCAGGGAAGGTTGAGCTGCAAACAAGCTGTGCTGCTGCGCCCAGCACAGGTTTTTATTGCCGATGCAAGCAAGAGGTGTTAATCCTCGCGTGTGGAAGTGTAAAAGTCTGCAGGCCATTATCAGCCAACAGGTGGGAGACAGCCTGTGGTGGTCGGCTAACTGAGAGAGCTCCTTATTCAAACTCTCCCATCGTGGTGAACAATGCGACGTTCTCACAGGCACGGCAAGCTAATTTAACTCACTGCCCCAACCCCCCCCCCCCCCCCCCCCCAACTTCTACCACACCATTTATCTTCAACAAATACAAGCAGCTGGAGTCTTCACCACAACAGCACCAATCCCACCGCTTATTTGACGGGGAAAGCAATCAATCAGAAAATCGCTTGAAAGCCTTGCTGGGGGAGAGAGAGGGGGAGAGAGGAGAGGGAGAAGGGGTAGAGAGAGGGGGAGAGGGGCACGAAACATTTCCAAAAGATCTTTCTTGTTTCGGCTGAAGATAGGCATAAAAAAGCTGGAGTAACTCAGCGGGACGGGCAGCATCTCTGGAGAGAAGGAACGGGTGGCGTTTTGGGTCGAGGCCCTTCTTCGGACGGATTAAGGTGGATTTTAAAATATGCCCGATAGAAAATCAATAGAAGAAGTCTGTAGTTTTCACTGGAGTTTAGAAGGATGAGAGGGGATCTTATAGAGACGTATAAAATTATAAAAGAACTGGGCAAGCTAGATGCAGGAAAAATGTTCCCAATGTTGGGGCGAGTCCAGAACCAGGGGCCACAGTTAGTCTAAGAATAAAGGGGAGGCCATTTAAAACTGAGGTGAGAAGAAACTTTTTCACCCAGAGAGTTGTGAATTTGTGGAATTCTCTGCCACAGAGGGCAGTGGAGGCCAATTCACTGGATGAATTTAAAAGAGAGTTAGATAGAGCTCAAGGGGCTAGTGGAATCAAGGGATATGGGGAGAAGGCAGGCACGGGGTATTGATTGTGGATGATCAGCCATGATCACAATGAATGGCGGTGCTGGCTTGAAGGGACAAATGGCCTCCCCCTGCACCTATTTTCTATGTTTCTCTGAAATGTCACCCGTTCCTTCTCTCCAGAGATGCTGCCTGTCCCACTGAGTTACTCCAGCTTTTTGTGTTTATCTTCGGTTTAAACCAGCGTCTGCACTTTCCTTCCTGTACATTTTATGTCAGCTGGTTAAACTAGCCGGCTGCAAAGATGCTTGGAAATTTACCAGAAGACCCGTGGGAAAAAAAGATGGATGCTGCCCCTTAGAAACCACGAAAGGAAGAAATTAATGGCTGGTGCCAAAGGAAAAGAAAAATCTGGATGAAGACTATTAAAATAATTCCCTTGAAGGTACATCCCTGTGTGATTGTTTTTGCAGCACCATGTAATCTTAAATTAATCTTACACATTGCTCTGAGCACATTTCTAGATGAAGGTGAGAACGTCATGAAATGGGCTCGGTACTTTCAGTTGAGATTCATGCCCGTACACTTGCCCTCTGCTACCAGCCTTGGAGGGCATCTACAACACACGATGCCACCAGCATCCACAAAGACTCTTCACACACCTGCAACAGTCTGTTCGAACTCCTTCCATCGGGCAGACGATACAAGGCCTTCTACGCCCGCACCTCCAGACTCAGGAACAGCTTCATCCCCAGGGCCATAGCTGCTATGAACCGGTCCTGCTGAGCCGGATGGTCACATCGCACAGTGAACCGGCACAGATCTACTTGCACTTTATTCTGTTTTAAAACTGTTCCAATTTGTTTCATTGGGTTGTTTAAATGAATACTGACTAGCTAATTAAATTATTGCATCGTATGGGAGGCGCATTCCCAATCTCGTTGTACCCCTGTACAATGACAATAAAGATATATTGTATTGTATTATTGTATTGCAAGGTGGCTGGTATTTGTGCAATGGAGCTAAAGGGGTGTCTATCTTTAGTTTAGTTTAGTTTAGAAATACAGTGGGGAAACAGGCCCTTCGGCCCACCGAGTCCGCACCGACCAGCGATCCCCGCACACTAACATGAACCACTATCTACCTCTTTGACGTCCCTGGGACTATCCTTGACCGGACTTTGCTGGCTTTACCCTGCACTAAGCGATATTCCCTTATCATGTATCTATACACTGTGAATGGCTCGATTGTGATTGTGTATTGTCTTTCTGCTGACTGGTTAGCACGCAGCAAAAAGCTTTTCACTGTACCTCGGTACACGTGACAATAAACTAAACTGAACTCAACTTAACACTATCCTACACACACTGCGGATAGTTCACAGTTTTTAACCAAAGCCGATTAGCCCACAGACCTGCACGTCTTTGGAGTGTGGGAGGAAACCGAAGATAGACAATAGACAATAGACAATAGGTGCAGGAGTAGGCCATTCAGCCCTTCGAGCCAGCACCACCATTCAATGCGATCATGGCTGATCACTATCAATCAGTACCCCGTTCCTGCCTTCTCCCCATACCCCCTCACTCCGCTATCCTTAAGAGCTCTATCCAGCTCTCTCTTGAAAGCATCCAACGAACTGGCCTCCACTGCCTTCTGAGGCAGAGAATTCCACACCTTCACCACCCTCTGACTGAAAAAGTTCTTCCTCATCTCCGTTCTAAATGGCCCTACCCCTTATTCTCAAACTGTGGCCCCTTGTTCTGGACTCCCCAACATTGGGAACATGTTATCTGCCTCTAATGTGTCCAATCCCCTAATTATCTTATATGTTTCAATAAGATCCCCCCTCATCCTTCTAAATTCCAGTGTATACAAGCCCATCGCTCCAGCCTTTCAACATACGACAGTCCCGCCATTCCGGGAATTAATCTAGTGAACCTACGCTGCACGCCCTCCATAGCAAGAATATCCTTCCTCAAATTTGGAGACCAAAACTGCACACAGTACTCCAGGTGCGGTCTCACCAGGGCCCGGTACAACTGTAGAAGGACCTCTTTGCTCCTATACTCAACTCCTCTTGTTACGAAGGCCAACATTCCATTGGCTTTCTTCACTGCCTGCTGAACCTGCATGCTTCCTTTCATTGACTGATGCACTAGGACACCCAGATCTCGTTGAAACTCCCCCTCCTCCTAACTTGACACCATTCAGATAATAATCTGCCTTTCTATTCTTACTTCCAAAGTGAATAACCTCACACTTATCTACATTAAACTGCATCTGCCATGTATCCGCCCACTCACACAACCTGTCCAGGTCACCCTGCAGCCTTATTGCATCTTCCTCACAATTCACACTACCCCCCAACTTAGTATCATCTGCAAATTTGCTAATGGTACTTTTAATCCCTTCGTCTAAGTCATTAATGTATATCGTAAATAGCTGGGGTCCCAGCACCGAACCTTGCGGTACCCCACTGGTCACTGCCTGCCATTCCGAAAGGGACCCATTTATCCCCACTCTTTGCTTTCTGTCTGTTAACCAATTTTCTATCCATGTCAGTACCCTACCCCAATACCATGTGCCCTAATTTTGCCCACTAATCTCCTATGTGGGACCTTGTCGAAGGCTTTCTGAAAGTCGAGGTACACCACATCCACTGACTCTCCCTTGTCAATTTTCCTAGTTACATCCTCAAAAATTCCAGTAGATTTGTCAAGCATGATTTCCCCTTCGTAAATCCATGCTGACTCGGAACGATCCCGTTACTGCTATCCAAATGCTCAGCAATTTCGTCTTTTATAATTGACTCCAGCATTTTCCCCACCACTGATGTCAGACTAACTGGTCTATAATTACCCGTTTTCTCTCTCCCTCCTTTCTTAAAAACCCACGCAGGTCACGGGGAGAACGTACAGACAGCACCCGTAGTCAGTCTGAAGAAGGGTCTCGACCCGAAACGTCACCCATTCCTTCTCTCCTGAGATGTTGCCTGACCTGCTGAGTTACTCCAGCATTTTGGGAATAAGGAACTGTAGTCAGGATGGAACCCGGGTCCCCGGCACTGTGAGGCAGCAACTCTACCGCTGCGCCACCGTGCCGCCCGGCGATAAGGAAATTACTGCCTCGAGTAGGCACGACATTAACAGGGCCTCCATTGACAAATCAAGCAGCCAGCTCTTAACTCAAAACAACACATTTCAATTTACAATTTTATTTTTGCATGGGGGATAATGATGAAGTGGGAGCTGAACACCTTTCTGACAACATTACTGCGATCCGCCTCTCATCATTCACCCCATTATCACCACGTAATTGTAAAGAACGTACGCTTCTATTTTGAATGAAGTACTTAATCATTGGTATAAAAGGAGTTAACAGAGATAGCAAAATTGCCACTTTAACAAGAAGCTTCGCGGAGTATTCTTTAGGGAGCCAGATTGTTTCAGCAGAAATAGATGCCTCAGGGCAATGTATTAATCAAAAAAAAACCCCCAGCAAGATGATTGTGAAATACCTGATCCAATCGACCCCCCTCCTCCACAATTCTGTTCTCAGAGGCCTATTTTTATCTGAAACAATCCATGCCCTGCTCTGCACTGTCCCCCTGCAACGCTCCCATGATAGAGACGAGCTCTGCCTTTCAATTCCACACAGATACTATCATCAAGGGCGGCACGGTGGCGCAGGGGTAGAGTTGCTGCCTTACAGCGCTTGCAGCGCCAGAGACCCGGGTTCGATCCCGACCACGGGTGCTTGTCTGTATGGAGTTTGTACGTTCTCCCGAGACGTCCAAGATCTTCGGTTTCCTCCCACAAGACCAATGACGTACAGGTTTGTAGGTTGATTGGCTTGGTGTAAATGTCAAAAGTGTCCCTCGTGTGTGCAGGATAGTGTTAGTGTGCGGGGATCGCTGGTCGGCGCGGACTCGGTGGGCCGAAAGGGCCTGTTTCCGCGCTGTATCCATCTCCAAACTAAACGAAACTAAACTAGGCCCTGCCTTTCAATTCCACACAGATCCTATCAACAAATGACATATTGTTGCTGACTGCCCGCCCCTTCAATTGTCTGCAGTGCTTGTGTTCCGTGTCGATTATTCACACTTGCACTCTGAAGGACTTGTTCTACCTTTTGAAACATGCAAGCATTTTAAGATTCTATCTCTGTAACGTGCGGATGAATGTCAGAACATCAAGATTTCACAGCTCCACAAGTCGAATACCTTTCACCAGAATTTCTACACGACAATTTCTATATAATTGGGGCGTCACGAGTGGCGCAGCGGTAGAGTTGCTGCCTCACAGCGCCAGAGACCCGGGTTCCATCCCGACTACGGGTGCTGCCTGTACGGAGTTTGTACGTTCTCCCCGTGACCGCGTGGGTTTTTTTTTAGATCTTCGGTTTCCTCCCACACTCCAAACACGTTGAGGTTTGTAGCTGATTGGCTTGGTGTAAATGTAAATTGTCCCTGGTGTGTGTAGGATGGTGTTAGTGCGCGGGGTTCGCTGGTCAGTCTGGACTCGATGGGCCGAAGGGCCCTGTTTCCGTGTTGCATCTCTAAACTAAACTAAACTAAACAAATATAAGTTGCAGCTGGGTGGCACGATGCCTCACCGGGTAGAGCTGCTGCCTCACACCGCCAGAGACCCGGATTCGACCCAGACCTCGGGTGCTGTCTGTGTGGAGTTTGCATGTTCTCCCTGTAACCGCGTGGGTTTCCTGGATAGGTGAAGTTTTGGGTCAGGACCCTTCGTCAGACTCAGATCAGAAGCTGGAACAGACTGTTTGAGATGGTGGCAATTGATTGAATAATTTCTTTAGTCAGAGGGTGGTGAATCTGTGGAATTCATTGCCACAGACGGCTGTGGAGGCCAAGTCAATGGATATTTTTAAGGCAGAGATGGATAGATTCTTGATTGGTGCGGGTGTCAGGGGTTATGGGGAGAAGACAGGGGAATGGGTTTGGAGGGAGAGATAGATCAGCCATGATTGAATGGCGGAGTAGACTTGATGGGCTGAATGGCCTAATTCTGCTCCTATCTCGTGAACTTGTAAGGATTCAGCCATTCCATAGAGTGAGCGAGAGGGATGGAGAGGGTGAGGGGTGGTGGAGGAGGCAGGGAGAGATCAAGACGCTTCGATTTGAATCTGAAGAAGGTCTCAACCTCATTCCTTCTCTCCTGAGATGCTGCCTGTCCCGCTGAGTTACTACAGCATTTTGTGTCTAAACTAAACAGAGGCAGTTTGAACTCATAGAAAATAGATGCAGGGGTAGGCCATTCGGTCCTTCGAGCCAGCACCGCCATTCAATATGATCATGGCGGATCATCTAAAACCAGTACCCCGTTCCTGCTTTCTCCTCACACCCCTTGATTCCATTAGTCCTAATCCTCTCTTGAAAACATCCAGTGAATTCAGTGAAAACATCAAGTGAATTGGCCTCCATTGCGTGCTGTGGCAGAGAATTCGACAGATTCACAACTCTCTGGCCGAAATATATTTTTCCTCATCTCTTTTCCTCAACTCGTTCCGCTAAAGAGATCACAAGTTGGCGGTGAAGTCTTGATCAAGGTGTGCTGACTCTCCCCGATTCAGTCTACTTGCAGCTCATCCTTGGGAACCATTGAGACATCCACTCGAGGTTCCAGGGACCTCCCAGCTGATCGTCTGGCCTGGCACATAAAGTGCTCTCCTTTTGAATTTAATGACGAGCCAGAAGTGGATTTACACACGCTGTGCCCAATGCCCTTACAGTCTGCCCTTCCTTACACAGTGTAAGAAAATAACTGCAGATGCTGGTACGAATCGAAGGTATTTATTTCACAAAATGCTGGAGTAACTCAGCAGGTTCAGGCAGCATCTCAGGAGAGAAGGGATGGGTGACGTTTCGGGTCGAGACCCTTCTTCCTTACACAGGGCTGTCTCTCAAGTCCCAATGCCGCTACACGGTGCCGTAGTGGTAGAGTTACTGCCACGCAGCGCAGGAGACCCGGGTTCGATCCCGACTACGGGTGCTTGTCTTCACGGAGTTTGTACGTTCTCCCCGTGGCCTGCGTGGGTTTTTCTCCGGGCGCTCCGTTTTTTTCCCGCTCTCCAAAGACGTACATGGCTTCTGTAAAAATGTTAAATTGTCCCTAGAGTGTGTCGGATAGTGATCGTGTGCAGGGACGGCCTGGTCAGCGTGGACTCTGTAGGCCAAAGGGCCCGTTTCCGTGCTGTATCTCCAAAGTCTGAAGTAAAAGTCTAAAGTCTAAATCTATCCTTACTTACACAGACTGTCTCTTCAGTCCAAGTTAGGCCCCAATATAATCACGCTGGTTTGAGTACACCAGGCTTCCTGAGAACTGGAACGTAGACACAAAACGCTGGAGTACCTCAGCGGGACAGGCAGCATCTCTGGAGAGAAGGAACGGGTGACGTTTCGGGTCGAGACCCTTCTTCAGACTGATAACTAGTGTAGGAAGGAACTGCAGATGCTGCTTTACGCCAACGATAGCCACAAAGTGCTGGAGTAACTCAGCGTGTCAGGCAGGACCTCTGGAGAAAAGGAATAGGAGACTTTTCGGGTCGAGACCCTTCTTCAGTCTGAAGAAGGGTCTCGACCCGAAAACGTCACCCATCCCTTCTCCCCAGCGATGTTGCCTGACGCGCTGAGTTACTCCAGCATTTTGTGACTAACGAGATTTGTCCTGGGCGATCGCTTCGCTCAAAACCTTCGCTCGGTCTGCCTTAACCAATCTGATCTCTCGGTGGCCGAGCACTTCAACTCCCCTCCCACTCCCAGTCTGTCCTTTCTGTCATGGGCCTCCTCCAGTGCCATAGTGAGGCCCACCGGAAATTGGAGGAACAGCACCTCATATTTCGCCTGGGCAGCTTACAGCCCAGTGGTATGAACATTGACTTCTCCAACTTTAGATAGTTCCTCTGTCCCTCTCTTCCCCTCCCCCTTCCCAGATCTCCCTCTATCTTCCTGTCTCCACCTATATCCTTCCTTTGTCCCGCCCCCCTGACATCGGTCTGAAGAAGGGTCTCGACCCGAAACGCCGCCCATTCCTTCTCTCCTGAGATGCTGCCTGACCTGCTGAGTTACTCCAGCATTTTGTGAATAAATACCTTCGATTTGTACCAGCATCTGCAGTTATTTTCTTATACTAGTGTAGGAAGGAACTGCAGATGCTGCTTTATGCCAACGATAGTCACAAAGTGCTGGAGTAACTCAGCGTGTCAGGCAGGACCTCTGGAGAAAAGGAATAGGAGACTTTTCGGGTCGAAACCCTTGTTCAGTCTGAAGAAGGGTCTCGACCCGAAACGTCACCCATCCCTTCTCACCTAGATGCTGCCTGACCTGCTGAGTTACTCCAACATTTTGTGATACCTTCGATCGTGATACTCCAGCGTCTGCAGTTATTTTCCTACCCAACGAGATTTGTCTTATCTGCTCCCCACACAAAGGGAAGGAAGAGATCACAAACTAACATTTCAACGGTGCTTCAAAGTCTTCCCTTGTTATCAGTGGCAAAGGGAGCGATCTCATCAGTCCAAGCTCTGTTGGATCGAGAATGTGAAGTGCAGCTCCACGCATGAACTCAGAATCATTAAAAAGGATTCAAATAGACGGCACTTTGCTTTTGCTGCCTCTCCTCCTTCCTTATTCATTTCCTTCTAACAATATATTTAGCAATCCAGGGAAAGACCCAAAATGCTGGAGTAACTCAGCGGGTCTGGCAGCACGGATAGGCAACGTTTCGGGACAGGTCCCTTCTTCAGACCCGGCCTGAAACGTTCTCCGGAGCTAGGACGTAGATAGTAGTTCAGCACCGCTCTCTAGATGGTGATAGGATGGTTCAATTGCCTGATAACTGCTGGGTAAGAGAGGGAGTGGTACAGAGAGAGAGAGAGAGAGAGAGAGAGAGAGAGAGAGAGAGAGAGAGGGGGTAGGTGAGAGTGAGAGAGGGGGAGAGAGAGAGAGAGAGAGAGCGAGAGAGAGAAGAGAAAGAGAAAGAGAGAGAGAGGGGGTGGGGGTGGGTGAGAGAGAAGGGGTGGGTGAGAGAGAGAGAGAGAGAGAGAGAGAGAGAGAGAGAGAGAGAGAGAGAGAGAGAGGTGGGGGTGGGTGAGAGAGAGGGGGTGCGTGAGGGAGAGAGAGAGAGAGAGAGAGAGAGAGAGAGAGGAGAGAGAGAGAGAGAGAGAGGGGGTTGGAGAGAGAGAGAGGGGGTGGGGGGGGTGGTGAGAGAGAGGGAGTGGGTGAGAGAGAGAGAGGGGTGGAGAAGGGGTGGGAGAGAGAGGGGGGAGAGAGAGGGGTGGGAGAGAGGGATGGATGGAAAAGGGAGAGAGAGAGAGAGAGAGAGAGAGAGAGAGAGAGAGAGAGAGAGAGAGAGAGAGAGAGAGAGAGGGGGGGTGAGAGAGAGAGAGAGAGAGAGAGAGAGAGAGAGAGAGAAGGGGTGAGAGAGAGAGAGAGAGAGAGAGAGAGAGAGAGAGAGAGAGAGAGAGAAGGTGTGAGAGAGAGAGAGAGAAGGGGTGAGAGAGAGAGAGAGAGAGAGAAGGGGTGAGAGAGAGAGAGAGAGAGAGAGAAGGGTGAGAGAGAGAGAGAGAGAAGGGGTGAGAGAGAGAGAGAGAGAGAGAGAGAAGGGGTGAGAGAGAGAGAGAAGGGGTGAGAGAGAGAGAGAGAGAGAGAGAGAGAGAGAAGGGGTGAGATATTAATCTAGGAATGTTCAGGACCCTGGAAGCAGAGGCTGCCAACAGAGGGAAGAGGTAAATGGTGGGCCAATGGTTCCAAGGTACCGGGCCAATGCGGAGGTAATTTGTTGAATTATTCGCTGATTAACTCACACTGGAAACGAAGGAGAAATGAAGGCTCATTAAAAGACTGGGAGAATTTAATCAGCAGTCAAACCACAGAGGGCCGGAAGAAGCAGATTCTGGACTCGATTTGGTGATTAATTCATCAGGAACTTTCATCGAGGTTGTGTAGCTAATTATGACGAAGAGTTATGGGCTTCCTCTGAGGCCTGCCAGAACACAGTGAACTCCGAGCATCGTTCCATTCTATTTGCAGCAGGTCTGCCCCACCTTCCATGAAGGTAAGTGTGTCAGGTATTGGTGATGTATGCGGAATGTCTAAGCTTGGGCGAGGTGGATTAATTACCCCGTCAGTCCTCATTCATTAAGGCTTGCAGGTAACCAAATCCTTGCTGAGTAGGTCACCTTATTTTGGTGACAGGAATAAAGGCCGCGGATTATTTTCTGAGTGGAGAGAGAATCGAGAAATCGGAGATGCCACGGGACTTGGGAGTTCCAGTGCAGGAAAGTTCATTTGCAAGTCGAATCGGTAGTAAGGAAGGAAAATTCAACGCTAGGTGGGGGTGGACCTCATTGAAACTTACAGTTACTTACGAATAATGAGAGGCGTTTCCACTGGTGGGAGAGCCCAGGACCAGAGGTCAGAGCCTCGGAATTAAAGGGCGCTCTTTCAGAAAGGAGGTGAGGAGGAACTTCGTTAGTCAGAGGGTAGTTAATCTGTGGAACTCATTGCCACAGAGGGCTGTGGAGGCCAAGTCGGTGGATAGTTTTAAGGCAGGGACAGGCAGATTCCTGATCAGAACGGGTGTCAAGGGTTACGGGGAGAAGGCAGGAGAATGGGATCAGGAGGCAGAGATCAGCCACGATTGAATGGTGGAGTAGACAGTGGGCCGAATGGCCTAATTCTACCCCTATAACGTGAACTTGTGGACTGTATCCAGAGCCCAAATGAAGCAATGTTACTCGGTGACACGCTGTCTACAGAGGAAAGCTCGAAAGTATTCCTTCACCATGATGGCACAACTGGTGGAGCCGCTGCCTCACGGAGCCAGAGACCTTGGTTCGATCCTGACTTCGGTTGCTATCTCCGCGGAGTTTGCACGTTCTCCTAAGTTGGCCGGTGCGGGCAACTTGGGCCGAGGGGCCTGTTTCTACACCAGCGTCACTCCACGACTCCCGCAGGGGTTTCCTCCGGGTGCTCCGGTTTCCTCCCACATCCTAAAGACATGCGGGTTTTGTACATTAAACGGCCTCTGTAAATTGCCCCCAGTGTGCTTGGGATGGCCTCTCAAGGAAGTGCTTGAGAAAGTGGGGTATCATAGGACCGGTTTGAACGGGTGATCGATGCTTGGTGCGGACTCGGTGGGCCAAAGGGCCTGGGTCAGATTCAGGGACCGTTTCTTCCCAGCTGTTATCAGGCAACTGGACCATCCCATCCCAACCACAGAGCAGTGCTGAACTACTATCCACCTCATCGGTGACCCTCGGACTATCCTTGATCGGACTTTGCTGGCCTTACCTTGCACCAAACGTTATTCCCTTATCATGTACACTGTAAATGGCTCGATTGTAATCTTGTATGGTTTTTCCGCTGACTAGATTGCACACAATAGACAATAGACAATAGACAATAGGTGCAGGAGGAGGCCATTCAGCCCTTCGAGCCAGCACCGCCATTCAATGTGATCATGGCTGATCATTCTCAATCAGTACCCCGTTCCTGCCTTCTCCCCATACCCCCTGACTCTGCTATTCTTTAGAGCTCTATCTAGCTCTCTCTTGAATGCATTCAGAGAATTGGCCTCCACTGCCTTCTGAGGCAGAGAATTCCACAGATTCACAACTCTCTGACTGAAAAAGTTTTTCCTCATCTCTGTTCTAAATGGCCTACCCCTTATTCTTAAACTGTGGCCCCTTGTTCTGGGCTCCCCCAACATTGGGAACATGTTTCCTGCCTCTAACGTGTCCAACCCCTTAATAATCTTATACGTTTCGATAAGATCTCCTCTCATCCTTCTAAATTCCAGTGTATACAAGCCTAGTCGCTCCAGCCTTTCAACATATGACAGTCCCGCCATTCCAGGAATTAACCTATGCTACACGCCCTCAATAGCAAGAATATCCTTCCTCAAATTTGGAGACCAAAACTGCACACAGTACTCCAGGTGTGGTCTCACTAGGGCCCTGTACAACTGCAGAAGGACCTCTTTGCTCCTATACTCAACTCCTCTTGTTATGAAGGCCAACATTCCATTGGCTTTCTTCACTGCCTGCTGTACCTGCATGCTTCCTTCCAGCGACTCACACACACTCTTCCTTGGCACACGCGACAATAAACTAAACTGAACTAAAATCTTATGATCTTACGATCTAAACTGAACTAAATTAAATTGCCCCTGGCCTGCAGGTTAATGGATGAGAAAGTGGGACACCCGAGAACTAGTGTGAACGGGTGATCGCTGGTCGGCGTGGACTCGGTGGGCCGAAGGGCCTGTTTCTGCGCTGGCTCACTAAACTCTCCTTGCCCGCAAGATGAATGGAAGGCCCAAAATTCAGATCTGCTCCTGACGAGCACCCGCCAAATATTAGTACATGAAGGAAACGGAGGAACAATCGATGGTACAAACCAAATCCCGATTAATTTACTGCAATCTTTTGCAGTAAATTACCCTATCAGTCAAAATTTGACACAGCTCTGCATTCCCATTGCATTTCTACCACAATATTATCCAGTCCCACTAAATTATGCACTGCACCATTCCAAGCAGAGCAGTATATTTATCACCGTGACACTCCTACGTCCTGTTTTAAGACCATTAGGCTGAATAAAAAACGATACTATTCATCTTGCGCCATCCCCGGTGAAAAGGACCTTTGTGTTTTTTTTATCAATATCCTTGCAACCAGCTGTTTGATGAAGGATAAATGAACAGATGACATTTCCCTCCTAGTCCATTTGCAGCAACATTTTCACAGCGAAACGTAGAAAATAGGCGGCCCTTCGAGCCATTCAATGTGATCATGGCTGATTGTCCAGAATCAGTACCCCCATTTCCTGCTTTCTCCCCATATCCCTTGATTCTGTTAGCCCGAAGAGCTATACCTAACTCTCTCTTGAACTCTCTATGACACTATGACCCTATCCAAAAGGCCTTATTCGTAAGGATATTAATTCCGATGTGGCTTAATTTCTAATTTTAAAACGGTTAACAACCAGGTTTGATTCAACGTTACTTTAAAATAATTTGTTTTAAAAGACACTTAGAAACATAGAAAATAGGTGCAGGAGGAGGCCATTCGGCCCTTCAAGCCAGCACCGCCATTCATTGTGATCATTGCTGATCATCCCCAATCAATAACCCGCGCCTGCCTTCTCCCCAAATCCCTTGATTCCACTAGCCCCTAGAGCTCTATCCAACTCTCTCTTAAATCCATCCAGTGATTTGGCCTCCGCTGCCCTCTGTGGCAGAGAATTCCACAAATTCACAACTCTCTGGGTGAAAAAGTTTTTTCTCACCTCAGTTTTAAATGGCCTCCCCTTTATTCTAAGACTGTGGCCCTGGTTCTGAACTCGCCCAACAGTCCTTTTATAATTGTATATGTTTCTATAAGACCCCCTCTCATCATGTACGGATACATACTGTAGATAGGAAAGGTTTAGAGGAATATGGGCCAAACATGGGCAAATGAGACTAGCTTGGATGGGGCATCACGGTCGAGTTGGGCCGAAGGGCCTGTTTCCATGCTGTATGACACTATGATCCTATCCATAATGCCTTATTAGTAAGGATATTCATTCCGATATGGCTTAATTTCTAATTTTAAAACGGTTAACAACCAGTTTTGATTCAATGTTACTTTAAAATAATTTGTTTTAAGTATTAAGAGTTAAAATACCACCGAGAGCATTAAATCTTGTTGGCCTCAGTGGAGTTTCCAAGATGGAATCCCTGTTGCTTCCCGCTGGTCAATGCTGAGCAGAAAGTAATCAATCATTTTGCTCCGTGGGGAAAACCCGCAGCTCCCGATTTTAACAGATGTTTCTGGACAGGCAGATAAAGCATCTTCCCAGAGCTGGAGGAATCAGAGTCAGGTCTCGTTATTGGCCCTTACAGAGTTTTTACTTTGTATTAAGTGGCAAGGCTTTCTTGACAGGTGAAAGGCAGGCTTGGAGAGGCAGAGAGGAGAAAGCTCGGGGAGAAGGCACGTGGGAGGATTTTCTGTTTCCACAGTGTGGAGTTCTGGCCTTCGATGCATGGTGGCTTTTGAGATTGATAGTCATGGAGTCATACGGCGTGGAAACAGGCCCTTCGGCCCAACTTGCCCACACACGTTCTGACCCAAAACGTCACCTGTTCCTTTTGGAGTCAGAGAGAGTCAGAGAGAGTCACACAGCGTGGAAACAGGCCCTTCGTCACAACTTTCCCACGCCAACCAACGTGCCCCATCAACACCAGTCCCACCTGCCCGCATTGTGAATCTGTGGAACTCTCTGCCACAGAATGGCCAATTCACTGGAGGTTCTCAAGAGAGAGTTAGATTTAGCTCTGAGGGCGGCGCGGTGGCGCAGCGGTAGAGTTGCTGCCTTACAGCGAATGCAGCGCCGGAGACTCAGGTTCGATCCTGACTACGGGCGCCGTCTGTACGGAGTTTGTACGTTCTCCCCGTGACCTGCGTGGGTTTTCTCAGAGATCTTCGGTTTCCTCCCACACTCCAAAGACGTACAGGTTTGTAGGTTAATTGGCTGGGCAAATGTAAAAATTCTCCCTAGTGTGTGTAGGATAGTGTTAATGTGCGGGGATCGCTGGGCGGTGTGGACCTGGTGGGCTGAAGGGCCTGTTTCCACGCTGTATCTCTAAATCTAAAATCTAAAAATCTAAATTCAAGGGATATGGGAAAAACGCAGGAATGGGGTACTGATTTTGGATGATCAGCCATGATCATATTGAACGGCGGTGCTGACTTGAAGGGCCGAATGGCCTACTCCTGCGCCTATTTTCTACGTTTCTATGTTTGGCCCATATCCCTCCAAACCTGTCCTATCCATGTACCTGCCCAACATTTCTTCAAATATTGCAATAGTACTTGCCTCAACTACCTCCTCTGGCAGCTTGTTCCGTATACCCACCACCCTTTGTGCGAGAAAGTTACCCCTCAGATTCCTATTAAATCTTTCCCCCTCTCACCTTAAACCCATGTCCTCTGGTGCTCGATTCCAACACTCTGGGTAAAAGAGTGTGCATTTACCCGATCTACTACCAATTACCTGACCTATTCTTAGATGTATTCCTAATCATAGAGGTTTACTGCACAAATGAAGGCCGCTCTGCCTATTATTGTCATACTGGGTGAGACGGAGTTCAGCATATTTCTGGTCCTTGGTCTATGAAGGCGCAGGTTTCATTTTTATCCACAAACCTTTTTTAAATAGGATCCTGTCTCAAACACTCAAGAAGGCACAGAGTGCTGGGGTAGCTGAACAGGTCGGGCAGCATCTCAGGAGAACACGGCTGGGCGATGTTCCTCTTCGGGACCCTTCCCACCCTTCCTTACCTCTGCGTCTCCCTTCTCCCCAGACTCCCAGTCTGAAGAAGGGTCTCGACCCGAAACGTCTTCCATTCCTTCTCTCCAGAGATGCTGCCTGTCCCACCGAGTTACTCCAGCATTTTGTGTCTCGATTTTTGGTTAGTACGGGTGTCAGGGGCTTGTGGGGGAAAAGGCGGGTGAATGGGGCTGAGAGGGAGAGATAGATCAGCCATGATTGAATGGCGGAGTAGACTTGATGGGCCGAATGGCCTAATTCTGCTCCTGTCACCCATGAAAAATAAATTCTGTCCGCTTTCATCCACCAATTACTTTAAATCTCCGTCTCCCCTTCACTCTGAAAACTAGGTCTACCTGGGTCCCTCGTAATTTTATGCACGTCAATTAATCCTCACTTCAACCTTATCTGTTCCATTAAAAATAGCCCAGTCCAGCCAATCACTGCAGTTGGCTAAATCGCTTAAAGCTTTTTATCTTGAAACTTAACGCACACTTGAAATCCTCTTTGTCACACTTAGTGAAGTGTGGACTCTCATCCCTCGCCTCGCACACTTTGGACAGAAGGAAGCACGTTGACGAGACCCAGCACTTTAGTTTAGTTTGCAGGTACAGCGGGGAAACTGGCCCTTCGGCCCATCGAGTCCGTGCCGACCAGCGATCACCCCGCACACAATAACGCCATCCTACACTCACGAGGGACAATTTTACATTTGTGCCAAGCCAATTAACCTGCAAACCTGTAGGAAAGGAACTACAGATGCTGGCTTAAACCGAAGATAGACACAATATTCTTCCGTCTGAAGAAGGGTCTCCACCCAAAACATCACCCATACTTTCTCTCCAGAGATGCTGCCTGTCCCGTTGTGTTACTCCAGCATTGTGTGTCTACCTACAAACCTGTACGTCTTTCGAAGTATGGGAGGATACCAGAGCCCCCGGAGAAAACCCACGCAGGTCACGGGGAGAACGTACAAACTCCGTACAGACAGCGCCCGTAGTCAGGATCAAACCCGGGTCTCTTGCGCTGTGAGGCAGCAACTCTACCGCTGCGCCACCGCGCCGCCACTTATTGTCGTTATTGTTGTATTAAATATATAGTTATTGTTGCTCCAGCCTAGTGCTACTGCAGAAGTCAAGAAACGACTTAAATAAAGCTTGAATATTTCCCCTCAAATCTCACATGGTGAACATAGAACATAAGAGGGTGTGCAGCACAAGAACAGGCCCTTCAGCCCACAATGTCCGTGCCGAGCATGATGCCAAGCGAAACTAATCTCCTCTGCCTGCACGTGATCCCTATCCCTCCGTGCCCTGCATATCCATGCACCACTCTAGAGGCCCCTTAAATGCCTCCACCGCCACCCCTGGCAGCACCAGGCACCAACCACACTCTGTGTACAAAAGCTTCCCCCCGCCCATCTCCTTTAACCTTTGTCCCTCTCTACCTTAAAGCCAGGCCCGCTAGTCTTCTACATGTCCACTCTGGGCAAAATGGTTCCGACTGTCTACCCTATCTGTGCCTTTCATAATTTTATACACTCGATTAAAACGTCAAAATCCATTGCTAAAAATAACTTTACTCGGGAACAAACTGATGTACAAAGAGTGTAGGAAGGAACTGCAGATGCTGGCTTATGCCGAAGATAGACACAGAGTGCTGGAGTAACTCAGCGGGTCAGGCAGCATCTCTGGGGAACATGGACAGGTGACGTTTCACAGAGTGCTGGAGTAACTCAGCGGGTCAGGCAGCGTCTCTGGAGAACATGGACAGGTGACGTTTCACGGAGGGCCGGAGTAACTCAGTGGGTCAGGCAGCATCTCTGGGGAACATGGATACGTGAAGAAGGGTCTCGACCCGAAACGTCACCCATTCCTTCTCTCCCGAGATGCTGCCTGACCTGCTGAGTTACTCCAGCATTTTGTGAATAAATCGATGGATACGTGACGTTTCACAGAGCGCTGGAGTAACTCAGCGGGTCAGGCAGCATCTCTGGGGAACACGGATAGGTGACGTTTCGAGACGGAACCAGTCTTCAGACTGAAAGATGGAGATAGGGGGTTGAGTTCGTACATTCATTAGCTTAACTAGAAAGGCAGAAGATCATCAGGTGTTTAGAATAAGGGTCTTATAGGATTATACAAGGGATTGCAGAGGTAGAGAGATAGGGAGATGCCTCTTCACAAGGTCATAAGTGACAGAAGCAGAATTAGGCCATTCGGCCCATCAAATCTACTCCACCATTCAATCATGGCTGATCTATCTCTCCCTCCTAATGCCATTCTCCTGCCATCTCCCCATAATCCCTGACACCCGTACTAATCAAGAATATAGCTATCTCTGCATTAAAAAATATCCATTGACTTGGCCTCCACAGCCTTCAGTGGCAATGAATTCCACAGATTGGGGGGGGGGGGGGGGGGGTGGGGGTGCTGGTGGAGGAACTGGAGGCGAGAAAAGGCCAGAACAAATCAGGGCTGGCAACAGATGACCTTAGGAAAGGTGGAGCCCACAATGGCCCATTGTTGGCTGGGGAAGGTGTGCCGACGAGAGGGATGATAGGATGTGAACAGTGGATGCCAACGCATCCATGTTCCACTCTCCAAGGCAACCGCTTCACATGTTATTTTGTTCCTGCCTTGGTGAACAGAGAGAGCAATTTTCATCTCAAGAGCACACGGATGGCGGGAGGACTGAATAATTGCAAACCATTCCCATCGGCACAGTCGGGAACCCTGGCCAATTTGGAGAGTGCAGGCCTCACTTAACGATGTGCATCTGGCAAACAATGCCCTTCTCCTGATGGTTGAGGCTCTGCAGTGTCTTACGCGAGGCGTGTTGGGTGAGGGTAGCTCAGTTTAGAGATACAGCACGGAAACAGGACCCTTCGGCCCACCGAGTCCGCGCCGACCATCGATCCCCGCCCGTTAACACTATCCTACGCACACTAGGGACAATTTACATTTCATACCAAGCCAATTAACCTACAAAACTGTACGTCTTTGGAGCGTGGGAGGAAACCGGAGAAAACCCACGCAGGTCACAGGTGAGAACGTCAAAACTCCGTACAGAAAGCACGCGTGGTCAGGATGGAACCCGGGTCTCCGGCGCTGTGAGGCAGCAACTCTACCGCTGCTCCACCGTGCCGGTCTTTTGACAAAAGTGTATTTTGACTTCTATCAGAGTCCCGTCAAATTCTGCAGCTGAAATTTGCCACCCCTTGAATTCAAATATATATCTTTACATATTTATATTTATTTCAATTTCAATTATATATTTATATAAATTTATATATACACTTTTTTGGAAGTAGATCCACACGTCTCATCTTGTCACACATTTAATTCACGGTGGCGCAGCGGTAGAGTTGCTGCCACACAGCGCCAGGGGCCCGGGTTTGATCCTGACTAATTCACGGTGGCGCAGCGGTAGAGTTGCTAATTCACGGTGGCGCAGCGGTAGAGTTGCTGCCACACAGCGCCAGGGGCCCGGGTTTGATCCTGACTACGGGTGCTGTCCGTGCTGAGTTTGTACGTTCTCTCCGTGACCTGCGTGGGTTTTCTCCGGGTGCTCCGGTTTCCTCCCACACTCCAAAGACGTGCGGGTTTGTGGGTTAATTGGCGCCGGTAAAATTGTAAAATTGTCCCTCGTGTGTAGGGTAGTGCGAGTGTACGGGGATCGCTGGTCGGCATGGACTCGGTGGGACGAAGGGCCTGTTTCTGCGCTGTATTTCCAAACTAGACTGATGCTCAGGAAAGAACTGGAGACGCTGGTTTACTCCGATGATGGACAAAGAACGCTGGAGTAACTCAGCGGGACAGGCAGCGTCTCTAGAGAGAGGGGACGGGTGACGTTTCGGGTCAAGACCCTTCCTCAGACTGAGAGTCAGGAAACTAAAGTAATGTTCTTTGGCTACTTATGCTCACTGGGAGAAAGCTGGTGGCGATGTTTGCCTGCATACACCAGCAACTGCAATTCAGCCGCGACAACCTTGGTGAACGAATCTTTAGGAATTGGATTGCATTGTGCTACGAATGAAAACGTTACATGATTCAAAATCGATCTTACCTCGAGAAAATCATGTTCATTTTCTGATGAAATTGCAGCCATGGTGCAATTGACCTGGGCTGCTACACTCACCATCTTAGTTTGCACATTTGATCTTGTTCAAGATCAGGGTCAAGCCCGGTGATATGGCTGCTGACTCACGACACATACAAAGATTGCGAAGCATGGCGGAGCCACAGTAAGCTGCATATTTGCCCATACGGGTGCAGGAGCAGGCCATTCGGCCCTTCGAGCCAGCACCGCCGTTCAATACGATCGTGGCTGATCACATCCACAATCAGTACCCCGTTCCTGCTTTCTCCCCATACCCCTTAATTCCGTTAGCCCGAAGAGCTAAATCTAACTCTCTCTTGAAAACATCCAGTGAATCGGCCTCCACTGCCTTCTGTGGCAGAGAATTCCACCCGATTCACAATTCTCTCCGTGAAAAAGTTTTTCCTCATCCCAGTCCTAAATAGCCGACCCCTTATTCATAAACCGTGACCCCCTGTATCGCAGCGCAGAAACAGAAGGTTGAGGGGGGACCTCATTGAAACGTACAGAATAATGAAAGGCCTGGATAGAGTGGATGGGGAGAGGATGGTTCCACTGGTGGGAGAGTCCAGGACCAGAGGTCATAGCCTCAGAATTAAAGGGCGCTCTTTTAGAAAGGAGGTGAGGAGGAATTTCTTTAGTCAGAGGGTAGTTAATCTGTGGAACTCATTGCCACAGAGGGCTGTGGAGAGGCCATAGATAAATTCTTGATTGAATGTCGGAGTAGACTTGATGGGCCAAATGGACTCATTCCGCTCCTATCACTTATGACCTTTATCACCAGGTCGAGAGCGGTCCTGTGCTACCATGACTCTATGTTCACCAATGTGTGTAGTTCACACATCCCTTGATTCGTGGCAACAATGGCCCCTACTGACCATGGGGGCTGTGGACGTTTTGATCAGTGCAGGTGTCAGGGGTTATGGGGAGAAGGCAGGAGAACGGGGTTAGGAGGGAGAGATAGATCAGCCATGATTGAATGGCGGAGCAGACTTGATAGGCCGCATGGCCTAATTATATTCCTATTTGGACAGGTTTGGAGGGAGATGGACCAGGTGCAGGCGGGTGGGACTAGTGTAGGTGGGACATGTTGGCCGGTTTGGGCAAGTTGGGCCAAAGAGCTTGTTTCCACGCTGTATCACTCTATGACTTATGATTTTATGATGTTTCCAAAGTCCTGAGTGTCCAAATCCTTCCTCTTCCTCCCCCCTCCTCCCTCCCCCCCCCCCCCCCCCTTCCTCCTCCTCCTCCCCCTCCTCCTCTCTCTCTCTCTCTCTCTCTCTCTCTCTCTCTCTCTCTCTCTCTCTAGCTCCAGACACAACGGCTGCATGCAAGTAAACAGTTGCCATCTTTAATTCTCAGGACGATGATAACCACTTTTCCAAAGTAAGCGTTGTTCCACGTTTAGCGGCCCTCGATTTAGCATTTGCTCCCCGCACAGCACCCTTCCCGCTTACTAAACAGATGCCTAAAATCCAATTTCCTGGGCAATTATCTTCAGGTGAGTTCCTGAGAGAGTGGGAAGAATAAGCGGCCATAAAGTGAAACACTGCAAAGAGGATGGACAAATCTCAGCAGGCCTTATTAAGGCTCCGTCAGCAAGTGAACATGAGAGATGAGCACGGCTTCAGGCAACACTCGAAAGATTCTGAAAAGACTTGTTTACTTCTGTTCGACCGGACGCAATTAGGAGAAGAAACACCAGCCACCAAAATCCATCCCAGCCCCTTCAGCAAGAGTGAAGAGGCCATTTAATAGGCAATAGTACCCCTGCTCCAAAGGCAGACTAAACCTCTGGCCTTGGTCTCCTCAGGTGCTCCTTGGCACCGAAGGGCGGAACAGTGGTGCAGCGGGTAGAGCTGCTGCCTCCCAGCGCCGGACACCCGGGCTCGATCCCGACTACGGGTGCCGTCTGTACGGAGTTTGTACGTTCTCCCCGTGACCTGCGTGGGTTTTCTCCGGGATCTTTGGCTTCCTGCCACACTCCAAAGACGTACAGGTTTGTAGGTTAATTAGCATCGGTATGAGTTTAAATTGGCCCTAGTGTGTGCAGGTTAGTGTTAGTGCGCGGGGATCGCTGGTCGGCGCAGACTCGGTGGGCCGAAGGGCCTGTTTCTGCGCTGTATCCCTGAACTAAACTAAACTAAATGTTTCCCACCATTCCATCACTTCCTACCCATCCGAGCACAGAGAGAAAGCATTCAACTGGTGTGATGTTCTTCATGGTTTGGTGATGTCCTCTCGGGTGTGATAGCATCTAAACAGACCCTTCGGCCCACCGACCAGTGATCCATATCCATCCCATCCTTGCACATCCATGCACTTCTCTAAAAGCCTCCTAAACGCCAATATCTTCTGTTCAGACGCAAAATGCTGGAGTAACCCAGTGGGACAGGCAGTCTGTCTGGAGAGAAGGAATGGGTGACGTTTCGAGTCTGAAGAAGGGTCTCCACACGAAACGTCACCCATTCCTTCTCTCCGGAGATGCTGCCTGCCCCGCTGAGTTACTCCTGCATTTTGTGTGTCTTCGGCTTAAACCAGCATCTGCAGTTCCATCCTACACCTACCTTCTGTTCATTTTGGTGCTTAGCACTCAGTACTATCGCACAAAGCATAAAGAGTTCAGTTAAGTTTAGAGACAGCACGGAAACAACTCAAATGACCAATGATGTGCTGATACAACTCTCTCTGCACATTGATGGGAAGGACTGGGATATTTGAGCCATCATCTCTAGCATACTTCAGTTAGAATCATTGAGTCACACAGCACAAAAACTGCCCCTTCATCCCCAACGTATCCATATCGGCCAAGAGGCCCCATCTAAGCGTGTTCCATTTCCCTGGTATTTGGTTCACACCTGTCTGGACCTCTAATAGCCATGGACCTGTCCAAATGCCTTTCAAACATTGTTATTTTACCTGTCTCAACTCTCCTCCTTTGGCACCTCATACACCAGGGGCGGTGGATGCATGGAACGAGCTGTCGGAGGAGATAGATGAGGCAGGTACTAGCACAATGTGTAAGAAACACAGACAGGTACATGGATAGGACAGGTTTAGAGGGTTATGGGTAGGAAGGAACTGCAGAGGCTGGTTTACACTAAAGATAGACACATAATGCTGGAGTGGCTCAGCGGGACAGGCAGCATCTCTGGAAAGAAGGGAAGAGGAAGGGTCTCGACCCGAAACGTCACCCACTCCTTCCCTCCAGAGATGCTGCCTGTCCCGCTGAGTTACTCCGGCATCTTGTGCCCGTCTTCAGAGGGATATGGGCCAAACGTCAGCAGGTGGGGACTAGTGTAGCTGAGGCATGTTGGTCGGTGTGGACAAATTGGGCCGAAGGCAATGTTCCCACACTGTACAGTACGGTTCTATGACTATAAATGCACATTAAGATGTCAAATTACAAAGGTTGATGCCAGTTTAGAATATGCACTGCTAAAGCAACAACGCTTTTCCAGACTGAACATTGGCTGGCCTGCTGTGTTTTTGCATTCAAACACCAATGGAATGATTGTGTTATAATCCCCCTTAGAAACTACTGCCATGGTCCCACAGCCAGATCCAGGAGGGACGTTGTCCCTGCTGAAAACTAATGGTAAAATGTTGTCAGAGGGAGTGCAGCGGCATTTGCTGTTGTAGCATCAGTCATGGTGCCAGATCCACAATAAATACACTGGCGCACAGTACAATGAACTCGCCCGATGGACCTTGTCTCCAGAGACAACAAGGAGGTCGAGACATCCATCCCTACAGCGTGGAAACAGGCCCTTCGGCCCAACCTGCCCGCACCGAACAGCATGTCCCATCTACACTAGTCCCACCTGCCTGGCATTTGGCCCATACCCCTCTAAACCTGGCCTATCCTCGTGGAAACGAACATAAAAAATATAGAAAATAGGTGCAGGAGGAGGCCATTCGGCCCTTCGAGCCATTCATGGATGGTCATCCACAATCAGTAACCCGTGCCTGCCTTCTCCCCATACCCCCTGATTCCGCTAGCCCCTGCAGTGAAATAGTGAAAGGTTTGATAAAGTGAATGTGGAGAGGATGTTTCCACTAGTGTGAGAGTCTGGGATTAGAGGTCACAGCCTCAGAATTAAAGGACGTTCTTTCAGGAAGGAGATGAGGCGGAATTTCTTTAGTCAGAGGGTGGTGAATCTGTGGAATTCATTGCCACAGAAGGCTGTGGAGGCCAAGTCAATTAATATTTTTATGGCGGAGATAGATAGATTCTTGATTAGTACGGGTGTCAGGGATTATGGGGAGATGGCAGAAGATCGGGGTTAGGAGGGAGAGATAGATCAGCCATGAGTGAATGGCGGAGTAGACTTGATGGGCCGAATGGCCTAATTCTACTCCTATCACTTATGATCTTATGATCCATGTACATGTCTAAAAGTTTTTTAAATGTTGTGATGGTACCTGCCTCAACTACCTCCTCCTGCAGCACGTTCCATTCACCCACCACCCTTTGTGTAAAAATGTTGCCCCTCAAGCCCCTGCTAAATGTTTCCCCCATTCCCTTTAACCCACGTGCTCTGGTTCTTGATGCTTTTACTGTGTCCAGTCCTCTCCTGCATCATGCATTTGTTCTGATTTTCATCTGGTCCGGTCAGGGTTAAATTCTTCAGTGGAAATTTTATCATGTTATATAAAATACAAAGCCCTGTTATTTGTTAAGCAGTGGTAGAATAGCTGCCTCACAGCGCCAGAGACCCAGGTTCGATCCCAACTACGGGTGCTGTCTGTACGGAGTTTGTACGTTCTCCCCGTGACCTGCGTGGGTTTTCTCTGGGATTTTCGGTTTCCTCCCACACTCCAAAGACGTTCAGGTTTGTAGGTTAACTGGCTTAGTGGAAATGTAAATTGTCCCTAGTGCGTGTAGGATCGTGTGAGTGCGCGGGGATCGCTGGGCGGCGCGGACTCGGTGGGCCGAAGGACCTGTTTCTCTCAACTAAACTAAAAGACCGGGTAGTGTGCATGAAGGAACTGCAGATGCTAGTTTAGACCGAAGATAGACACAAAGTGCTGGAGTAACTCAGCGGGGTCAGGCAGGCATCTCTGGAGAGAAGGAATGGGTGACGTTTCGGGTCGAGACCCTTCTTCGGACTCGACCCATAACGTCACCCATTCCTTCTCTGCAGAGATGCTGCCTGACCCCGCTGAGTTACTCCAGCACTCTGTGTCGAGAAAAGACCGGGTATGTGGTGTGAATCCTAAACTCTGCCCAGAGCATTACAAATAGAAAGTAATCTTCAACAAGTGGTAACAGCATTTCCACTTGAATTAATGGGCATGAATATTTTTGTTTGAGGGTGTTTCTAGATTGCTTGATAGCCTGGATGGAAAAGTGGTGGAAAGACAGATGAGAGATAATGGGCCAATACTCACTCTGGGAAGATGTGACAGGGGGAATCCCAAGTGTATTCGTTCTGGGAATATACACCATGTGCAGAAATGACTCAGATGATGGTGTGAAAAGCTATATATCCAAGTTTGCCAATTACGCACAATGTAATCGGAAACTTTGAATGACAGAGAGAGGTTTTTATAAATTCACTGTACGAAACTTACAGCAGCAAAAGGGATTTCAGTGTGTACGTGTGAGAGGCCTTCTATTTTGGAATTAAAGGCGAGGACTTTCTGAAGAGAAAAAAAAATACCACTGGAGTTCTGGCAAGCAAAGATCAGAGATAGGCACAAAAAATTGGAGTAACTCAGCAGGACAGGCAGCATCTCTGGAGAGAAGGGATGGGTGACGTTTCCGGTCGAGACCCTTCTTCAGACTGAGAGTCAAGGGGGAGAGGGAAACTAGAGGTATGAGACGGTATGAAGAACAAATGAATGAAAGGTGTGAAAAGAGTAAATCAAAGCCAGCAGCTAAGATGGAGGAAAGGTGGGGCCCACAATGGTCCATTGTTGGCAGTGGAGAATGTGTTAACTAGGGGATACGAACAGGGACAGTGAAAGGTCTGGATAGAGTGGATGTGGAGAGGATGTTTACACTAGTGGGAGAGTCTAGGACGAGAGGACACAGCCTCAGAATAAAAGGACGAGCCTTTAGAAAGGAGTTGAAGAGGAATTTCTTTAGCCAGATGGTGGTGAATCTGTGGTATTCACTGTTACAGACAGCTGTGTAGTCATTGGCTATTTTAAAAGCTGAGATTAACAGGTTTTTAATTAGAAAGGGTATTAAAGGTTACGGGGAGAAGGCAGGAGAATTGGATTGAGAGGGAAAGATAGATCTTATCGAAACGTATAAGATTATTAAGGGGTTGGACACGTTAGAGGCAGGAAACATGTTCCCAATGTTGGGGGAGAACAAGGGGCCACAGTTTAAGAATAAGGGGTAGGCCATTTAGAACTGAGATGAGGAAAAACTTTTTCAGTCAGAGAGTTGTGAATCTGTGGAATTCTCTGCCTCAGAAGGCAGTGGAGGCCAATTCTCTGAATGCATTCAAGAGAGAGCTAGATAGAGCTCTCAAGGATAGCGGAGTCAGGGGGCATGGGGAGAAGGCAGGAACAGGGTACTGATTGCGAATGATCAGCCATGATCACATTGAATGGCGGTGCTGGCTCGAAGGGCCGAATGGCCTCCTCCTGCACCTATTGTCTATTATTAAATGCCAGACTAGACATCATCATATCATATCATATATATACAGCCGGAAACAGGCCTTTTCGGCCCACCAAGTCCGTGCCGCCCAGTGATCCCCGCACATTAACACTATCCTACACCCACTAGGGACAATTTTTACATTTGCCCAGCCAATTAACCTACAAACCTGTACGTCTTTGGAGTGTGGGAGGAAACCAAAGATCTCGGAGAAAACCCACGCAGGTCACGGGGAGAACGTACAAACTCCGTACCGATGGCGCCCGTAGTCAGGATTGAACCTGAGTCTCCGGCGCTGCATTCGCTGTAAGGCAGCAACTCTACCGCTGCGCCACTGTGCCGCCCTATATTACCTTTGGAGGAAATGCAGCCTATCTGTAATCGAACCTGGCGGCACGGTAGCGCAGCGGTAGAGTTGCTGCTTTACAGCGAATGCAGCGCCGGAGACTCAGGTTCGATCCTGACTACGGGTGCTGCACTGTAAGGAGTTTGTACGTTCTCCCCGTGACCTGCATGGGTTTTCTCCGAGATCTTCGGTTTCCTCCCACACTCCAAAGACGTACAGGTATGTAGGTTAATTGGCTGGGTAAATTTAAAAATTGTCCCTCGTGGGTGTAGGATAGTGTTAATGTACGGGGATCACTGGGCGGCACGGACTTGGAGGGCCGAAAAGGCCTGTTTCCGGCTGTATATATATGATATGATATGATATGATATGAACCACCTGCAAACTCACAAAGGATTAACTTACAGGAAAGATATTACAAAAATGAGGAATAAAATCTCAAAATGTTTCAAGTTGCAGCAAATAAGAAATAAATATTTGGGGGGGGGCCAAAAATGTTTAAGAGAAACATTGTTAATTTTCACGCTGATAAACCATTAAGATAAGGTTTTATACAAAATTGGGATGTAACCCTACGAATTTAAAAAGTGAAACTGAATTTTAGAAGGTGAGATTTTCATGATATCAAGGGTGATGGCAAGAGAAATGGCGGCACGGTGTCGCAGCGGTAGAGTTGCTGCCTTACAGCTCTGGAGACCCGGGTTCGATCCTGACTTCGGGCGCTGTCTGTACGGAGTTTGTACGTTCGAAAACCCACCGTGACCTGCGTGGGTTTTCTCCGGGTGCTCCAGTTTTCTCCCACACTCCAAAGACGTACAGGTTTATAGGTTAATTGGCTTGGGAAAATTGCTGGTCGGCGCGGACTCGGTGGGCCGAAAGGCCTGTTTCCACACTGTGTCCTTTCAGCCTAAAATCCAGTTCTCTGGCTAAATCATCCTGAGATGGGTGAAAGCAGTATCTCTTGTTCTCTTACAGGATGGAGATCTCTCCTGTATCCAATGAGATAAATAAACTGGGGTTATAAGTATCTCGGTGAAACCAAGATGGATTTTGCCCTTTGAACGTGTTCGCCCATTCAAAGACATCATGGTTCATCCACGATCCAACTCCATTGCTTGCAACTCTGTTCACTGGCACCATGGCTCAGCGGTAGAGTTGCACTACGGGTGCCCGTCTGTACGGAGTTTGTACGTTCTCCCCGTGACCTGCGTGGGTTTTCTCCGAGATCTTCGGTTTCCTCCCACACTCCAAAGACGTGCGGGTTTGTGGGTAAATCGGCTTGGCATAAATGTAAATTGTCCCTAGCGCGTGTGGGAGAGTGTTGGTGTGCGGGGATCGCTGGTCGGCGCGGACTCGGTGGGCCGAAGGGCCTGTTTCCGCGCTGTACCTCCAAACAATAAACAAAGAAAATGAGGTTGATAGCGGTTTGCGCAAAATGTACTTTGCCTCGAAAATGTGATTCTTGAACGTCAACAAACTCAATTTCTGAGACAGATTAGGACAAGCTGACATGATTGCAGAGTGTTCAGTACCAGTGATTGAAGGTAAATTGCGCGGCAATTAGAGTTTTTGTCCCATATCTTTTATACCTTTGTTCACAAAAATCGGTTGATCTTAGATGTAAAATGAACAACTGTTTGTCATCTGTTGCTTGTGCGACTGTATTCCAATTCCCTGTCATTCTTTATACATTGAAGAGTTTCCAAAGCCAGGACTGTCACTAACTTGTTGATATCTTCTCCAGCTGTCTTATTATTGATTTTACATTTAGATTTTTTGTTTAGATCTTAGAGATACAGTGCGTAAACAGGCCCTGTAGCCCACCGAGTCGGCGCCGCCCAGCGATCCCCACACACTAACACTATCCTACACACACTAGGGTTGACTTACAATTTTACCAAGCCAATTAGCATAAAAACCTGCACGTCTTTGGAGTGTGGGATGAAACCGGAGCAGACGGATAAAACCCATGCAGGTCACGGGGAGAACGTACAAACTCCGTACAGACAGCGCCCGTAGTCGGGATCGAACCTGGGTCTCTGGTGCTGTGAGGCAGCAACTCTACCACTGCTCCACCTAGGTGACATTTTGGGTCGGAACCCATCTTCAGTCTCTTTATTTTGAACATACGTGGGGAAGGATTAGACCGGGTTGGGGGGGGGGGGGGGATAGAGGTTTGAAGAAGGGTCTCAACATGAAACCTCACCCATCCATGTTCTCCAGAGATGCTGCCTGACCAGCTGAGTTTTACTCTGCGTCTGTCTCCCCTTTTTGGCAAGGTTTGGGAAAGACATGGTGCAGGAGAAAACGCAAGGGCAGCACGCTGGCACAGCAGCAGGGTTGCTGCCTTACAGCGCCAGAGACCCAGCTTTGATCCTGACCACGGGCACGGAGTTCGTACGTTCTCCCCGTGACCTGCGTGGGTTTTCCCCGAGATATTCCGTTTCCTCCCCACACTCCAAAGGCGTGCAGGTTTGTAGGTCAATTGGCTTGGTGTAAATGTAAACCCGTCCCTCGTGCGTGTAGGACAGTGTGCGCTGATCACTGGGCAGTGCGGGCAGTGTGCGCTGATCGCTGGGCAGTGCGGGCACGGCGGGCCGAAGGGCACGGCGGGCCGAAGGGCCCGTTTCTGTGCTGTATCTCTAAAACTAAACATTCAAACTAAAGCAAGTCAGTAGATGGCACAAGAATAACGGCTTGTTAACAAGCTGAACTCCCAGCAGTATCTCACACACTCTTGTTCTTTTTCCAATAACATCGTTCCTGGCTGTAGTACACAGTTAACCTCTCTGCTCAAACCCATTACATGTGAACTGAGGCAAATAATCACATCCAACCGTGAATCTGCGGAATTCTTGGCCACAGGAGGCTGTGGAGGCAAAGCCAGTGGATATTATTAAGGCAGAGATAGATAGATAGATAGATTCTTGATTCGTGCGGGTGTCAGGGGTTATGGGGAGAAGGCAGGAGAACGGGGTTAGGAGGGAGAGATAGATCAGCCATGATTGAATGGCGGAGTAGACTTGATGGGCTGAATGGCCTAATCCTGCTCCTATCACCGATGACCGTATGATCTTATGAATCCAATTCCAGAACTGGAAAAATTGGGCGCAGCAATGTCAGATCATCCCATTCCATCGATACGATACAATAGAAATGTATTCATCCCAGGAGGGAAATTGGTCTGCCAACAGTCATAAAAAGCACAAATACATACATGAAACTAAATGTGAAACTAAATTATCAATGTGTATGATAGCAGCATTACTTGATATTAAACACTAAATAAAATATTCATGATCATATTTGATAAAACCACAATTTCCCATGACCTTTAATTTGTGGAGTCTATTAAAAGCAGCACTTCATTTCACAAGAGGCATAGAGTCATACAGCATGGAAACAGGCCCCTCGACCCAACTTGCCCACATCAGCCAACATGTCCCAGCCACATGAGTCCCACCTGCCTGCGTTTAGCCCATAAACCTGTCCTATCCGTATGCCTGTCGAAATGTCTCTTAAACGTTGGGATAGTCCCTGCCTCAACTACCTCCTCTGGCAGCTCGTTCCATACACCCACCACCCTTTGTATGAAAAAGATACCCCTCAGGTTCCTATTAAATATTTTTCCCTTCACCTTAAACCTATGTTTAAATCGGTTCAATCCTGACTACGGGTGCTGCCTGTATGGAGTTTGGACGTTTTCTCCGAGATCTCCGGTTTCCTCCCACACTCCAAAGACGTACAGGTTTGTCGGTCAATTGGCTTGGTATAATTGTAAATTGTCATTAGGGCTTGTAGGGTAGTGTTAATGTGTAGGGATCGCTGGTCAGTGCGGGCTCGGTGGGCCAAAGGGCTCTAAACTAAACTAAACTAAACTAAACTATGTCCTCTTGTTCTCGATTTCCCGTGAACCATCTCTGCCCTGTACTTCTTAGGTTCATCGTGGCATGCCCGTACTTAAAAATGCCAGTCTGAAGAAGGGTCTCGACCCGAAACGTCACCCATTCCATCTCTCCATTAGTTTAGTTAGTTGTCAAGAGTACTGCGGTCGAGTGGAAAGCTTTTGTTGCGTGCTGACAGCGCTCGTAGATTTCCAAACCCGTGCCGTTCCATTTATTAGTGGAACTACAGATGCAGGTTCACACAAAAAGACACAAAGCGCTGGAGTAACTCAGCGGGTCAGGCAGCATATCTGGAGAACATGGATAGGTGACATTTCACAGAGTGCTGGAGTAACTCAGCGGGTCAGGCAGCGTCTCTGGAGAACAAGGATAAGTGACATTTCACAGAGTGCTGGAGTAACTCAGCGGGTCAGGCAGCATCTCTGGAGAACATGGATAGGTGATGTTTCTCAGAGTGCTGGAGCAACTCAGCGGGTCAGGCAGCATCTCTGGAGACCATGGATAGGTGACGTTTCACAGAGTGCTGGAGTAACTCAGAGGGTCAGGCAGCATCTCTGGAGAACACGGACAGGTGACGTTTCACAGAATGCTGGAGTAACTCAGCGGGTCAGGCATCATTTCTGAGAGAACATGGACAGGTAACATTCTGGGTCGAGTGTGAAGAAGGATCCTGACCTGAAACACTATTCTGAAGAAGAGTCCTGACCCAAAACATCACCTGTCCATGTTCTCCAGAGATGCTGCCTGACTCGTTAAGTTACTCCAGAACTTTGTGTTCTTTTCATTTACTGTCTGTTAACCAATCATCCCGCCCAATACTACCTTGTAGAATGTCATTTAGAGTGATACAGTGTGGAAACAGGCCCTTTGGCCCAACTCGCCCACACAATGTCCCAGCTACCCTAATCCCACCTGCCTGCGCTTGGTCCATATCCCTCCAAACCTGTCCTATTCATGTACCTGTCCAACTATTGCTTAGTCCCAGCCTCAACTACCTCCTCTGGCAGCTTGTTGCATACACCCACCACCCTCTGTGTGAAAAAGTTACCCCTCGGATTCCTATTAAATCTTTTCCCCTTCACCTTGAACCTATGTCCTCTGGTCCTCGATTCCCCTACTCTGGGCAAGAGACTGTGCATCTACCCGATCTATTCCTATCATGATTTTTATACCTCTATAAGATCTCCCCTCATCCTCCTACGCTCCATGGAATAGAGACCCAGCCAACTCAACCTCTCCCTAGAGCTCACACCCTCTAGTCCCGGCAACATCCTCGTAAATCTTTACTGAACCCGTTTCAAACTCGACAATATCTTTCCTATAACATGGTGCCCAGAACCGAACACAATCTTCTAAATGCGGTCTCACCAACGTCTTATACAACTGCAACATGACCTCCCAACTTCTACATTCAGTACTCTGACTGATGAAGGCCAAAGTGCCAAACTGGTGGCCAAAGTGCCAATTTCATGTGTCATCTTATGACCCTTCACACAAAGGGTGGTGGAGCAAGCTGCCAGAGGAGGTAGTTGGGGCAAGGACTATCCCAATGTTTAAGAAACAGTTAGACAGGTACATGGATAGGACAGGTTTGGAGGGATATGGACCAAACGCAGACAGGTGCGACTAGTGTAGCTGGGAAATGTTGGCCGGTGTGGACAGGTTGGGCCGAAGATTACCCCAAGATTTTCGTTTCATCTTTCCCCGGGAGATCCAGTTGTGTGTCAAGTTTCTGCGCACTCTAACATCAGTCACCCACTCACAGCAATACTCAAAATGCTTTGTAGAAACAAAGAACTGCAGATGGACACAAAATGCTGGAGTAACTCAGCAGGTCACGCAGCATCTCTGGAGAGAAGGAAGAGGAGATGTTGGGTTACTCCGACATTTTGTGTCTATCTTCGGTGTAAACCCGCATCTGCACAAAAAACTGCAGATGCTGGCTTAAGCCAAAGACAAACACGGAGTTTTTACTTTTAGTTTTAGAGATACAGCGCAGAAACAGGCCCTTTGGCCCACCGAGTCCACTCCGACCAGCGATCTCTGTGTACAAACACTATCCTACACACACTGGGGACAATTTACATTTACATCAAGCCAATTAACCTACAAACATGTACGTCTTTGGAGTGTGGGAGGAAACCGACGATCTCAGAGAAAACCCACACAGGTCACGGGGAGAACGTGCAAACTCCGTACAGACAACACCCGTAGTCGGGATCGAACCCGGCTCTCTGGCGCTGAAAGCGCTGTGAATCAGCAACTCTACCACTGCGCCACCGTGCTGCTATAATTGTGCACCATTCTCTGAACATTGGAAATATCGTCGTTCCTTTTTCGCTGCAACAATTCACTCCTTGTCATTTTAATATATTTTCTTTCCGCTTGAAGTCTGAAATGATACACAAGGTATCCAAGTTGGCAATCACAGCCAAACAACATGAATGTACAGAGCTTTAGTTGCCATTAAAAGGGACAAGATTAAAAGCTGAGGAAAACCAGATCTTAAAAGAATTAATTTCAGAACCGCCAACAAGAAACTGCAGAGAATTGTGGGCGCCGCCCAGACCATCACACAAACCAACCTGCCTTCCATTGACTCCATCTACACCTCACGCTGCCTCGGCAAGGCCAGCAGCCCAGACCATCACGCAAACCAACCTGCCTTCCATTGACTCCATCTACACCTCACGCTGCTTCGGCTATTGAGGGCGTGCAGCGTAGGTTTACTAGGTTAATTCCCGGAATGGCGGGACTATCATCTGTTGAAAGACTGGAGCGACTAGGCTTGTATACACTGGAATTTAGAAGGATGAGAGGGGATCTTATCGAAACATATAAGATTATTAAGGGGTTGGACACGTTAGAGGCAGGAAACATGTTCCCAATGTTGGGGGAGTCCAGAACCAGGGGCCACAGTTTAAGAATAAGGGGTATGCCATTTAGAACTGAGACGAGGAAAAACCTTTTTCAGTCAGAGAGTTGTGAATCTGTGGAATTCTCTGCCTCAGAAGGCAGTGGAGGCCAATTCTCTGAATGCATTCAAGAGAGAGCTGGATAGAGCTCTTAAGGATAACGGAGTCAGGGGGTATGGGGAGAAGGCAGGAACGGGGTACTGATTGAGAATGATCAGCCATGATCACATTGAATGGCGGTGCGTACAGGCTCGAAGGGCCAAATGGCCTCCTCCTGCACCTATTGTCTATTGTCTATTGGCAAGGCCAGCAGCATAATCAAGGACGAGTCTCACTCCGGTCAATCCCTCTTCTCCCCTCTCCCATCAGGCAAGAAGTACAGAAGTGTGAAAACCAGGGGAGAGGGTTGGGTCGAGGATGTCCTGGTTGGGTTGCTCCTGGGCCTGGCCGAGCTGGCCATCCGCGAGTCACGGCGCCAGACGGAAGAGGGCTCTGCCCGAACCGGCTGCCTGCCCCTTTTCCGGGGTTACATCCGCGTCCGGGTGGTGTTGGAGAGGGACCGCGCGCTGTCCACGGGCACCCTGGGGGATTTCCGGGACCGCTGGGCACTGCGGGGGGTCGGATGCACCCTGGATAGGGATTGCAACGTAGTTGTATAATAGTTTCATTTGGTATATTTGTTTGTATTGTATTCTGGTGGTGGATTCCGTTTTTGTTTTATTGCATTGTATGTAAATATTATTTTATAAATAATTGAATAATTTTTTTTGATAATTTTAAAAAAAGAGAGAGAGCGCACGTGTGGAGCACATGTATCGATCGGTAGGTTTGCCTGAACTGCTCTTATCTTGCGGAAACTACAGAGAGCAGCGCAGTCTTTCCAACGAAAAGTGAGCCATCTGCCAGTGTTGACGTGTACTTTATTGAAGCCGAAATTGTTCATTCCACAGTAGCTTAACAACAGCATAAGGTAACAACTATGGGAACAGATTAGATATAAAACTGTCAGCACAAAACATATGGAGTTAGATTTCCTTCATTCATGGTGAAGCGAGGAAATCGAGACAACAATGATAAACTCTTAAGTAGAAATCTATCTCTTTTGATTACGGTTATATACTGGCACAAAAAAAGACAATCTGGAAGGTATAAAAATAACCTGCAGCTCTAATGGTTTCCCTCTGCTTGCTTAGCATTACAAAGTTTCTGCATAATCTCATCACCCTGCCCAGGGATATATCTATATTTGCATTATAATGCGCCTATTTATTGTAAAGCAGTTTTGCTAATTTTGAAAGGAGTGCTTTTGTGGAGGTTTTGTTGTCATAAAGCGTTCCACCGTGCTGTTAGACGACGGAGCTATGGAAATGAAAGCGCTCTCCACCTCCACGCCAGCTGTACGTGATCATCACAGTCAAACCGGGACACGGTACGTACAAAGTGCTGGAGTGCTAGGGTGACGGAGGAACTGAAGGAAATCCACACTAGGCAGGAAATCCACACTAGGCAGGAAATGGTGTTGGGTGGACTGATGGGACTGAAGGCTGATAAATCCCCAGGGCCTGATGGTCTGCATCCCAGAGTACTTAAGGAGGTGGCGCTAGAAATTGTGGACGCATTGGTGATCATTTTCCAATGTTCTATAGATTCAGGATCAGTTCCTGTGGATTGAAACATGTTCCCAATGTTGGGGGAGTCCAGAACAAGAGGCCACAGTTTAAGAATAAGGGGTAGGCCATTTAGAACTGAGATGAGGAAAAACTTTTTCAGTCAGAGAGTTGTGAATCTGTGGAATTCTCTGCCTCAGAAGGCAGTGGAGGCCAATTCCCTGAATGCATTCAAGAGAGAGCTAGATAGAGCTCTTAAGGATAGCGGAGTCAGGGGGTATGGGGAGAAGGCAGGAACGGGGTACTGATTGAGAATGATCAGCCATGATCACATTGAATGGCAGTGCTGGCTCGAAGGGCCGAATGGCCTCCTCCTGCACCTATTGTCTATTGTAAATCAGCGTGAGCAGACACGCTGCCCGTCCCGCTGACTTACTCCAGCTTTTTGTGTCTTGATCTTCCGTGTAAGCCAGCATTCTCTGTTTCTTCCTTGGCACCTTATTTAAAGCCGTCACCACTTGCAGAAGAAACAAAAGTGGTTCTTTAGCATTGGTAGAGTCGTAAAGTTACAGAGTCATAGAGTCACGGAGTGAAACATGAGGAGGCAGGCTCTTCGGCTCAACCCGCCCACACCAGACAACGTGTCCCAGCTGCACTCGTCCAGCCTGCCCGCGTTTGGTCCACATCCCTCCAATGTCGTCACTGTGATTCACTGTGACAATAGACAATAGACAATAGACAATAGGTGCAGGAGGAGGCCATTCGGCCCTTCGAGCCAGCACCGCCATTCAATGTGATCATGGCTGATCATTCTCAATCAGTACCCCGTTCCTGCCTTCTCCCCATACCCCCTGACTCCACTATCCTTAAGAGCTCTATCTAGCTCTCTCTTGAATGCATTCAGAGAATTGGCCTCCACTGCCTTCTGAGGCAGAGAATTCCACAGATTCACAACTCTCTGACTGAAAAAGTTTTTCCTCATCTCAGTTCTAAATGGCCTACCCCTTATTCTTAAACTGTGGCCCCTTGTTCTGGACTGCCCCAACTTTGGGAACATGTTTCCTGCCTCTAACGTGTCCAACCCCTAAATAATCTTACACGTTTCGATAAGATCTCCTCTCATCCTTCTAAATTCCAGTGTATACAAGCCTAGTCGCTCCAGTCTTTCAACATATGACAGTCCCGCCATTCCGGGAATTAACCTCGTAAACCTACGCTGCACGCCGTGTGGCGACATTAGTTCAAGTTCACAAGTTATAGGAGTAGAATTAGGCCATTCGGCCCATCGAGTCCACTCTGCCATTCAATCCGATCAGATAATATCTATAAAAGCAGCTGCTATGCAGTCCAACATCTATGCCGATTTACACTCTGCAACATTAATCCTAGATATTAAGCACCAAATTAAAATTACATTCACACAACACCCTTTGAATTTCCATTAGGTTAAATCCCACAGAAGTAATTTCAATTTCCCCGAGTATAATTCCAACAACATTCAGAAATTTATTAAAATAACTCTACATCCGCTGTTACAATAACTACACACATGCTTTGTAGAAGGAGTTTTATATTCAAGTTGTTATATTCAGCACTAGCTATGAAACTTTTGAGCTGGTAGATTTACTTTCAACTGCCTTCTCTCAAAGCTAGTTACATCTTGATTTGCCTTCGGAAAATACACTCTTCAATCTTTGTGGGGTCTTTCGCCAACAACCTTGTTCATCCACACAACTCAACGTTCAATAAAGGTCAGTTGAAAGCTTGCAATTTTCCCTTTAGAGGGAATTTTCCCTTACAGCGCCGGAGACCCGGGTTCGACCCTGACTATGGGGTGCTTGTCTGCGTGGTGTTTGCATGCTCCCCCCCCGCCCCGACTCAACATCGACCAACGTCCCAATCTACGCTAGTCCCACCCGCCTGCGTTTGGCCCACATCCCTCTCAAACCACCCTATCCATGTACCTGGATGTACCATGTTGATACACTGGTCACACTGTGGTGGTGGGCCGGATCTCCGACAATGATGAGAAGGAGGTGGCTGATCTGGCACTCTGGTGTCGGGACAATAGCCTCCTCTTGAATGTCAAAAAAAACTAAGGAGCTGATTGTGGACTTTAGAAGGGCTCAACATCCAAGGGCGTACACGCCACTGGAGATAAATGGGTCTACTGTGGATAGGGTGAGCAGCTTTAAATACCTGGGAGTCCACATCAAAGAGGATCTGACATGGACAACACACATTGCCGCACTGGTGGGTAAGGCAAAGCAGCGCCTTTACCACCTCAGACAGCTGAGGAAATTCAGAGTGTCTCTGAGGATCCTTCAGTGCTTGTACTCTGGGGCTGTAGAGAGCATCCTGTCCGGCAACATCACAGTCTGGTTTGGGAACAGCTCTGCCCAGGACAGGAAGGCCCTGCGGAGAGTAGTGCGTTCGGCAGAACGCACCATGGGAACTACACTCGCCCCCCTGCAGGACCTATACATCAGGAGGTGCAGATCCAGAGCCAGCAACATTATGAGGGACCCCTACCACCCCAGCAATGGACTGTTCCAGCTGCTATGGTCAGGCAAACGCCTCCGCTGTCACGCTGTGAAAACGGAGAGGATGAGACGGAGTTTCTTCCCACAGGCCATCAGGACTGTTAACTATTATAACTCCAGGGACTAAATTTTGTCTTCTCTGTATTAACTTTAATTTATACGCTGTAACTGTAATTCTTTTTTTTTGCACAATCCGCAGGCATTGCCACTTTCATTTCACTGCACATCGTGTATGTGTATGTGACAAATAAACGTGACTTGACTTGACTTGACTTGGTCAACCTGAGGAGCACCTTCAGCAACAGACTGGTCCCACCAAGATGCAGCACAGAACGCCACAGGAGATCCTTCTTCCCTGTGGCTATCAAACTGTACAACTCCTCCCCCTTCTGTCATGGGGTAGACTGAGACTGACTCCCCCACTCACCCACCCACCCCCTCTCCCCAATCTTATCATATCATATATATACAGCCGGAAACAGGCCTTTTCGGCCCTCCAAGTCCGTGCCGCCCAGCGAACCCCGTACATTAACCCTATCCTACACCCACTAGGGACAATTTTTACATTTACCCAGCCAATTAACCTACATACCTGTACGTCTTTGGAGTGTGGGAGGAAACCGAAGATCTCGGAGAAAACCCACGCAGGTCACGGGGAGAACGTACAAACTCCTTACAGTGCAGCACCCGTAGTCAGGATCGAACCTGAGTCTCCGGCGCTGCATTCGCTGTAAAGCAGCAACTCTACCGCTGTGCTACCGTGCCGCCTTTACACATCCCCAATCCTACTTTCCACGCGTCACTTTCATTTAATGTTTCATGTATTTCGTTGTGTTTGATAGAAACATAGAAACATAGAAAATAGGTGCAGGAGTAGGCCATTCGGCCCTTTGAGCCTGCACCGCCATTCAATATGATCATGGCTGATCATTCAGCTCAGTAGCCTGTACCTGCCTTCTCTCCATACCCCCTGATCCCTTTAGCAAAAAGGGCCACATCTAACTCCCTCTTAAATATAGCCAATGAACTGGCCTCAACTACCTTCTGTGGCAGAGAATTCCACAGACTCACCACTCTCTGTGTGAAGAAATGTTTTCTCATCTCGGTCCTAAAAGACTTCCCCCTTATCCTTAAGCTGTGACCCCTGGTTCTGGACTCCCCCAACATCGGGAACAATCTTCCCGCATCTAGCCTCTCCAACCCCTTAAGAATTTTATATGTTTCTATAAGATCCCCCCTCAGTCTTCTAAATTCCAGCGAGTACAAGCCCAGTCTATCTAGTCTTTCCTCATATGTAAGTCCCGCAGTTGGCAGACCGATTTCCCTCCTGGGATAAATAAAGTTCTATCGTATCGTATCGTACCGTACCTGTCTAGATGTTTCCTAAAGATTCAATGTTGTCCCACTTTCTCATCCACTCCCCACACAATCAGGGCAATTTCACAGAGGCCAATTAACCGGAAACCCCGCACGTCTTTGGGATGAGAGCAGAAACCGGAGCGAGCGGGGCGAACCCATGCAGTCACAGGGAGAACGGGCAAACTCCACACCCGCGGCACCGGAGGTCAGGATCGAACCCGGGTCTCCGGTGCTGTGAGGTAGCAGCTCTACCTGTTGCACCACGCTGCCACCTCGATGTACGTGATACATGAGAAACCTAAAGAGCAAGATAGAAGTTATCAGGGCAGCACGGTGGCGCAGCGGTAGGGTTGCTGCCTTACAGCGCTTTCAGCGCCAGAGACCCGGGTTCAATCCCGACTACGGGTGCTGTCTGTACGGAGTTTGCATGTTCTCCCCGTGACCCGTGTGGGTTTACTTATTGACCTTCGGTTTCCTCCCACACTCCAAAGACGTGCAGGTTTGTAGGTTAATTGGCTTGGTATAAATGTAAAAATTGACCCTAGCTTAGGATAATGTTGATGTGGGGGGATCGCTGGTCGGTGCAGACTCGGTGGGCCGAAGGGCCTGTTTCCGCACTGTATCCCTAAACTAAACTAAAGTAAAATAAGCAGGTTATCAAAGAATTCCTCGTGCCACCAAGCAAACCGCATCCCCACTCTGTCCTTCATTATCACACGCACATGCTTAAGTTTCGAAGTGCTAACAGAAGCTTCAAGTTTGAGTTGAATTTGGGGATCTGTCAGAACCCATTTGTGTCAAGTACCTCAAGTGTAAAAGGAAAGCTCCTTTGCTCAAACTTAATCCCGGTGCTTTGGAACATTGTTTGATGAATGAACTGGTGTGACTAAATTTTGTTTCCAATACTAATCTTCAGTGGAAAGCAATCATGAGTGACAGGAAACGTAATGCAAGAAGATCAAGAACGCACAACCCTCTGAAATCAATTAAAATGTGGACTCTGGTTTTCTCTTTGCCCGTGCTTTGTGTTCCTTTTGAACATTTGCCAAACGGAAGGCAAAATGCCGGAACAGGCCCTGGCAGTGAATAATATCACGGTCGCTTCAGTGGAAGTGGCGGGGAGCAGAGATCCTGTTCTTTGCTTCTTTCGGATAATCTCGAGAACAAATATGAGCATTGAGTTGCGCTCCACTTGCGAAACCCTTCGGGGAAATCAGACACCAGACTCCCTCGAATGACTTTGATTAAATCAAATAATATTTTTCCGTTAAAAATCTGTAAATAGTTCCATGATCCTGGAGCAGAAATTATACTGAAACGTCCTGGATTGGGTTTGGGTTTCCTGGCCTGTTGTTTCCCACGTTCTCCTTCAGGCTGTGGAGACACAGCGAGGAAAACAGGCCCTTCGGCCCACAGAGTGGCGCAGCGGTAGAGTAGTTGCCATGCAGCGCCAGAGACCCGGGTTCGATCCCGACTACGGGCGCTGTCTGGACGGCGTTTGGATCTTCTCCCCGTGACCTGCGTGGGTTTTCTTCACGATCTTGATTAGTACGAGTGTTAGAGGTTATGGGGAGAAGGCACGAGAGAGGGGTTAGGAGCGAGAGATAGGTCAGAGATTTCAAGAGAGAGTTAGATTTAGCTCTTAGAGCTGAGGGAATGAAGAGGTATGGGGAAAAAGCAGGAACGGGATACTGATTCTGGATGATCAGCCATGATCATATAGAATGGTGGTGCTGGCTCGAAGGACCGAATGGCCTACTCCTGCACCTATTTTATATGTTTCTATCTGCAATGATAAAATGGCGGAGTAGACTTGATGGACCGAATGGCCTAATTCTACTATCACTTATGATCTTAGGTTTCCTCCCACACTCCAAAGATGTGCAGGTTTGTTGGTTAATTGGCTTGATATAAATATAAATTGTCCCTCGTGTGTATAGGATAGTGTTAGTGTGCGGGGATCGCTGATCGGTGCGGTGCGGACTCAGTGGGCCGAAGGGCCTGTTTCCGTGCTGTATCTCTAAACTAACCCAAGTCCATCGATCACCCCGTACATGAGCGCTATCCCACCTACTAGGGACAAATGACACTTTTTACCAAAGCCAATTAATCTACAAACCTGCACGTCCTTGGAGTGTCGGAGGAAACCCCAACAGTCACAGGGAGAACGTGCAAACTCCACAAAGACAGTACCCGAGGGCAGGACCAAACCCGGGTCTCTGGCGCTGCGAGGCAGCAGCTCTACTCGCTGCACCACTGTGCCGTCCTGCTTTCCTTCTGTTTCTCGTGTGAGGAAGAGTAGACCACTCCAAAGTCCCTTTTCAGTCAGAGAGTTGTAAATCTGTGGAATTCTCTGCCTCAGGAGGCAGTGGAGGCCAATTCTCTGAATGCATTCAAGAGAGAGCTAGATAGAGCTCTTAAGGATAGCGGAGTCAGGGGGTACGGGGAGAAGGCAGGAACGGGGTACTGATTGAGAATGATCAGCCATGATCACATTGAATGGTGGTGCTGGCTCGAAGGGCCGAATGGCCTCCTCCTGCACCTATTGTCTATTGTCCCTACGCTTTGCAGAAAACAAACTCTTCCTTAACTACCATCAGTTTTTTTGGGAGGAGAAAATATTGAAATGGCAATATGTCACTTGGCCGACACGATCATGCTGACGGAGCAGATTATTGTCAGAAGCAATGTAACAGTAATACATTCCCAATCAATGCGGTTGTAAAATTAACGCCAAGGGGGCAAACAGCAAGCAGGAACCTGCGCTGATGACTCGGATTGAGGAAGGCGGTTGCATCTCACTCTCCACAACCACATCGGGGCCTCCCGGTGGCGCAGCGGGTAGAGCAGCTGCCTCACAGCACCAGAGACCCCGGTCACGAGCCTGGCCTCGGGTGCTACAAGCTGCTTGCGGTGTTCGCACGTTCTCCCCGTGACCGCGTGGGTTTTCCTCCGGTCTCCTCCCACATCCCAAAGAGTTGCGGCTTTGTGGGTTAATTTTCCTGAGTTAGATTGCCCTGGTTTGGAGGGCGTGGATGAAAAAGTGGGACAACTCGTGTGAACTGGCCAGCGTTGACTAGGTGGGCTGAAGGGCCTCTATCTCTACACTAAATAAAAGTGAACTAAACATACGCACCTGGTGCCGTCTTTGCCCTCCTCTCTGCTCCTTGATGGTCAGATAATCGGGCTTATCAATGATCACACAAACCAACCTCCCCTCCCATTGACTCCATCTACACCTCACGCTGCCACGGCAAGGCCAGCAGCGTAATCAAGGACCACTCTCACCCCGGTCACTCCCTCTTCTCCCCGCTCCCATCAGGCAAGAGGTACAGAAGTGTGAAAAAGCACACCTCCAGATTCAGGGACAGTTTCTTCCCAGCTGTTATCAGGCAACTGAACCATCCTACTACCACAACCAGAGAGCAGTCCTGAGCTCCCATCTACCTCATTGGAGACCTTTAGACTACCTTTGATCGGACTTTACCTTGCACTAAACGTTATTCACGTTATTCCCTTATCATGTATCTGTACACTGTGGATGGCTTGAGTGTAATCATGTGTTGCCTTTCCACCGACCGGGTAGCGCACACCAAAGGCTTTTCACTGTACCTCGGTACACGTGACAATAAACTAAACTCCAAATAAACTCACACTCAAATCCTATCACCAACTAGAGAGTGGTCCTGACGGCATGGTGCCGCAGCGGTAGAGTTGCTGCCTTACAGCGAATGCAGCGCCGGAGACTCAGGTTCGATCCTGACTACGGGCGCCGTCTGTACGGAGTTTGTACGTTCTCCCCGTGACCTGCCTGGGTTTTCTCCGAGATCTTCGGTTTCCTCCCACACTCCAAAGACGTACAGGTTTGTAGGTTAATTGGCAGGGTTAAATGTAAAAATTGTCCCTAGTGTGCGTAGGATAGTGTTAATGTGTGGGGATCGCTGGACGGCGTGGACTCGGTGGGCCGAGGGGCCTGTTTCCGCACTGTATCTCTAAATCTAAATCTAAATCTAAATAAACTCAAACTCAAATCCTATCACCAACTAGAGAGTGGTCCTGACCTACCAGCTACCTCAATGGAGACCCTCGATCTAACTTTGATCGGACTTTACTGTATTTACCTTGCACTAAACGTTATTCCCTTTACCCTGTACCTGTACACGGTGGACGGCTCAATTGTAATCATGTATTGTCTTTCCGCTGACTGGATAGCCTCGGCACACAATAGACAATAGACAATAGGTGCAGGAGTAGGCCATTCAGCCCTTCGAGCCAGTGACAATAAGCTAAACCCAAACTAAACTAAACTAAGGTTGAAGTTCATGACTGGATGTGAATGAAACATACACTGGGAGAAACAGGGAGGTTAAGGCAGGATACCTGGCGACAATCCTCACGGGTCAACTACTTAACATTTTGTGGTATTCACATTTGACAGATCTAATTAAAATGCTCTGGGTCGGGAACATCTCAATGAGAACATTTAATTACAATTTTACACAGAATTATAACCATATCAAGTATTCAACTGATCTAAAATTAAGGATATTTAATTAAAAACATACCCCCAGACATGTGTTCAATGCAACTTCCAATCAGAAATTTATCACTCAGAAGTGGACATTCAACCTGTTAAGTTTAGCATAGTTTAGTTTAGTTTAGTTTAGTTTAGTTTAGTGACAATTTAGAACTGCTGCCTTACACAGCCAGAGACCCGGGTTCAATCCCGACTACGGGTGCTGTCTGCACGAAGTTTGCACATTCTCCCCGTGACCTGCGTGGGTTTTCTCCGGGTGCTCCGGTTTCCTCTTACGCTCCAAGGACGTACAGGTTTGGAGGCTAATTGGCTTCGGTATAATTGTCAATTGTCCCTAGTCTGTGTCGGACAGTGTTAGTGTGCGGGGATCGCTGGTCGGCGTGGACTCGGTGGGCCGAAGGATCTGTTTCCGCGTTGTATCTCTAAACTATACTAAATGTATAAGAGTCTGAAAATCATGATCACCAGATTCAAGAACAGCTTCAAGAACAACTATCAGGCTCTTGAAACACTACACAACATTAACGAAGCTATGAATCATGGAATGCCTTTAGTTGTACTAACGACTTAAGCATTTTTTCACAAGCATTAGGGTTATTAATTTATTGATTTGGACTTTTTTTATATATGTTATTTGTGAGTATAATGTTTAGAGGCCTGTTATTCTTCTGCAAGTAAGAAGTTAATTGTTTCGTTGTGTGGGGATGTGATAATTAAACGATCTTTAATTCTCCTCTTGTCACCAAACCTTATTGCCCTCAAGGGGCTCCTTGTAAATTGCCATCAAACATTACATTCCAATAATGTTTCCTCACTGTAATGTCATGACCAGATCTGTACACATTGATGTTAATATTTCACATAGATCTATCACAACATCATAAGTTCATGAGTTCATATGTTATAGGAGCAGAATTAGGCCCTTCGACCCATCAAGTTCGGCACGGTGGCGCAGCGGCAGAGCTGTTGCCTTACAGCGCCAGAGAACCCCGGGTTCGATCCTGACTACGGGCGCTGTCTGTGCAGAGTTTGTACGTTCTCCCCGTGACCTGTTTGCGTTTTCTCTGAGGTCTTCGGTTTGCTCCCGCACTCCAAAGACGCGCAGGTTTGTAGGTTAATTGGCTTGGTATAAATGTAAATTGTCCCTAGTGTGTGTGGAACAGTGTTAGTGTGCGGGGATCGCTGGTCGGTGCGGACACATTGGGCCGAAAGGCCTGTTTCCGCGCTGTATCTCTAAACTAAACTAAAGTCTACTCCGCCAGTCAATCACAGCTGATATGTCTCTCCCTCTCAACCCCATTCTCCTGCCTTCTCCCCATAACCCCTGACACCCGTACTAATGAAGAGCCTGGCAATCTCCGCCTGAAAAATGTCCATTGACTTGGCCTCCACAGACGTCCTTGGCAATGAATTCCACAGATTTACCACCCTCTGACTAAAGAAATTCTTCCTCGTCTCCTTTCTAAACGTACGTCCTGTATTCTGAGGCTTGTGGCCTCGGGTCCCAGACTCTCCCACTAGTGGAAACATCCTGTCCATACATAACTGCCTTTCCATTCTGCTGGAAAATTCTTGATGAGTATGGGTTATGGGGAGAAGGCAGGAGAATGGGGATAGGGGGGAGAGACAGATCAGCCACGATTGAATGGCAGAGTTGTCTTGATAGGCAGGATGGCCTAATTCTGCTCCTATCTCTTCTGATCTGATCTTACGATAAACCACTCCGTAACTCTCAAAACCATCTGACCAGCATTCAAGGAAGCATGGACAAGCATAACTGGGCCTCTGCTTGGTATCCTACCATATCATAGATGCGTTCCCATGTCCTGTCCAGTCTTCACAAATCCATTACCTCTCGCCTCTCTCGCCTAAATTCCATTCTCTGCTCTTCTGTTCATTAGGTTGTCCGTGATTGCATTTCGCCAAAATAGAAGTCACGGTGCAATGTTTTGTATCATCTGCAAATGACTAAATTTCAGTCTAAATCCTTTTAATAGTCTACAAGATACAAGGGACATAACGAAAAAGTTACACTGCACTGTAATGCCATTGCAATTGCTGGAAGTCTGTGCAACATACCTTTTGCTTCCCACCAGCATGCCAATTCTGAAGAAGGGTCCCGACCCGAAACGTCACCCATTCCTTCTCTCCAGAGATGCTGTCTGTCCCTCTGAGTTACTCCAGCTTTTTGTGTCTATCTCTGGTTTTTAACTCATCGCGTTCCCTTCGATCCTTAGCTTTTGTGTCAGAGAGTTGTGAATCTGTGGAATTCTCTGCCTCAGAAGGCAGTGGAGGCCAGTTCTCTGAATGCATTCAAGAGAGAGCTAGATAGAGCTCTTAAGGATAGTGGAGTCAGGGGGGTATGGGGAGAAGGCAGGAACGGGGTACTGATTGAGAATGATCAGCCATGATCACATTGAATGGTGGTGCTGGCTCGAAGGGCCGAATGGCCTACACCTGCACCTATTGTCTATTGACTATCGATTAGTCTGCTGTGCTCAAAGTATTTTCTTTATTCATTCTTTTAAACAATTTTTAGACTTTGGAGAAACAGATGAGGGACAAGCCCTTCGGCCCATCAACCAGTGATCTCCCAGCGACCACTAGCACTACCCCAACACACTGGAGCCAATTTACAATTATACAGAAGCTAATTAACCTACAAAACTGTACGTCTTTGGAGTGCGGGAGGAAACTGGAGCACACAGAGAAATCCCACGTGGTCACGGGTAGAAAGTACAAACTCCGTACAGACAGCGCCCGTAGTCGGAATCGAACCCGGGACTCTGGCGGTGAAAGGTAGTGACTCTACCGCTAAGCCACCCGTTCTCTACTAATTCAACATGGATAGGACAGGACCAACATGGATTTGTAGGTTAATTGGCTTCGGTAAAGATTGTAAATTGTACCCCAGTGTGTGCGTGTGTGTGTGTGTGTGTGTGTGATAGTGTTAGTGTGCGGGGATCGCTGGTCGACGCGGACTCGGTGGGCCGAAGGGCCTGTTTCCGCGCTGTATCTCTAAACTAAACTATAAACTAAGGACAGGTTTAGAGGGACAATACACCAAGTGGACCCGACGGGCCCAAACCTCTCCTGCATTGGTGCAGCACCCTCTCCAAACAAACAAATAAACGAGAGTTTTAGTATATAGATGGGCCAAGTGCAGGCGGGTGGGACTAGTGTAGATTGGACATGTTGGTCGGCATGGGAAAGTTGGGCCGAAGGGCCCGTTTCCATGCTGTACGGCTCTAGGACTATGACTCTAACATCAAATTCAGAGTAGCTGTGTTGAGCTGTTATTTGAATCTCCAAGGAAAATAGTTGCTCTGACTTTGCTCGATCCCGACCGACCACGGGTGCTGTCTGTACGGAGTTTGTACGTTCTCCCCGTGACCTGCGTGGGTTTTCTCCGGGTGCTCTGGTTTCCTCCCACACTCCAAAGACGTACAGGTTTGCAGGTTAATTGGCTTCGGTAAAAATTGTTAATTGTCCCTTGTGTGTGTAGGATAGTACTAGTGCGCGGGGCGATCGCTGGCCGGTGGGCCAAAGGGCCTGTCTCTAAAGTCTACAGTGTAAAGTAATTTTGCTCCCTTTTGTTAGAAGCAGCATCTCCAGGTAATTAAAATGTAATCCTTTTATACATGCTTCCAGGCAATCAAGAAAATCTGTGGGAAATAACATTAGGAATTACGCCAATGGATACTGTAATTTAATTCCCATCACTCCGAATAACTGCAGCAGCATTCTCTGCTCAGTTAGAAAATGATTGACCTGCTGATGTCCCCAAAGGTTTCTTACCAAACCCACACTGGTCTGCCTGCAATACCTTGATCACATTGAGAGTCTGAATGGTAAACTGCACACAGGAGAACAATGCCCAGTCAAATTAATGCTACCGAGTCCACAACAACCTCCACATACCGACTGCAATCTTCACAGGTTGTTGGAGTGGAATTAGGCCACTCGGCCCATCGAGTTTACTCCGCCATTCAATCATGGCTGATCTCTGCCACCTAAGCCCATTTTCCTGCCTTCTCCCCGTATCTCTTGACACCCGTCCTAGTCAAGAACTTTTCTATCTCTGCCTTAAAAATATCCACTGACTTGGCCTCCACAGCCCTCTGTGGCAATGCGTTCCACAGATTAACTACCGTCTGACATGGTTGCAATGCGAGTCAAAGTCACACACATTCACAAACGTAAACACTAATCTATTAAACACGGGGCATTTTTACGGCCGATGATTCTGGATTTGTGGGGGGGGGGGGGCGGCATGGGGGGGGGGGAGCGCTGGGAATTAAGGGGGTCCCAGTGTGGGGGTAGTTTATTGTCACCTGTACCGAGGCACAGTGAAAAGCTTTTGTTGCGTGCTCTCCAGTCAGCGGAAAGACAATAGATGATTTCAATCGAAGATAGACACAAAATGCTGGAGTAACTCAGCGGGACAGGCAGCATCTCCGGAGAGATGGGATGGGTGACATTTTGGGTCCAAACCCTTCTTTAGACGGAGTCGACTCAGTCTGAGTCGAAAGAAGGGTCGATCGAGACCCCTCTTCAGACAGGTGTCGACCTGAAACGTCACCCATTCCTTTTCTCCAGAGATGCTGCCTGACCCGCTGAGTTACTCCAGCATTTTGTGTCTATCTTCGGTTTAAACCACCGTCTGCAGTTCCTTCCTACACACGATTGCAATCAATCCTTTTACACGGTTCAGATACATGATACGGGAATAATGTTTAATGCAAGGTCAAGCCAGCAGAGTCCGATCAAGGATAGTCCGAGGGTCATCAAAGAGGTCATAGTTAAATTATGAAATGTTGCTGTAGGAGTAGAGATTTAAGAGTGTGGAGCGATTATAATATGTGATTGTAGATCTGCATCTGTGGCTAGCACGTACGCAAATAGACGCCCAGGCTGGCTGCCATCTTGGAAGTTTGGAATCTTGGGATGTAGAAGGGCTGAGAAGGGTCTCGGTCCGAAACATCACCCATTCCTTCTCTCCAGAGATGCTGCCTGTCCCGCTGAGTTACTCCAGCATTTTGTGCCTATCTCCGATTTAGACCAGCATCTGCAGTTCTTTCCTAAGCACTTTGGGAACTTTGTGTGCAAAAAAAAGAAAGATTTTCACTGCACCCAGCTAGCCACAAGTGACAATAAATGGGGGGGGGGGGGGCAAATTCAGCCATTCTAATGAAGGAAGATAGACAATCGAGAGAGGTTGGCCTTCGTAACAAGAGGAGTTGAGTATAGGAGCAAAGAGGTCCTTCTACAGTTGTACCGGGCCCTGGTGAGACCACACCTGGAGTACTGTGTGCAGTTTTGGTCTCCAAATTTGAGGAAGGATATTCTTGCTATGGAGGGCGTGCAGCGTAGGTTCACTAGGTTAATTCCCGGAATGGCGGGACTGTCGTATGTTGAAAGGCTGGAGCGATTGGGCTTGTATACACTGGAATTTAGAAGGATGAGGGGGGATCTTATTGAAACATATAAGATAATTAGGGGATTGGACACATTAGAGGCAGGAAACGTGTTCCCAATGTTGGGGGAGTCCAGAACAAGGGGCCACAGTTTAAGAATAAGGGGTAGGCCATTTAGAACGGAGATGAGGAAGAACTTTTTCAGTCAGAGGGTGGTGAAGGTGTGGAATTCTCTGCCTCAGAAGGCAGTGGAGGCCAGTTCGTTGGATGCTTTCAAGAGAGAGCTGGATAGAGCTCTTAAGGATAGCGGAGTGAGGGGGTATGGGGAGAAGGCAGGAACGGGGTACTGATTGAGAGTGATCAGCCATGATCGCATTGAATGGCGGTGCTGGCTCGAAGGGCTGAATGGCCTACTCCTGCACCTAATGTCTATTGTCTATTGTCTATTGTCTATTGTCTACAACGGGACAGGCAGCATCTCTGGACAGAAGGAATGGGTATATCTCTCGTTTCCGTTATCTCTAACCAGTCTGGTCTCGACTCGAGACCCTTCTTCAGACTGGTTAGAGATAACGGAAACGAGAGATATAGTCGATGATGTGGAGAGATAAAGAACAATGAATGAAAGATACGCACACAAGTGACGATGATAAAGGAACCAAGCTGTTTGTTGGGTGAAAATGAGAAGCTGGTGCGACTTGGGTGGGGGAGGGATAGAGAGAGAGAGGGAATGCCGGGGGCTACCTAAAGTGAGAGAAATCAATATTCGTACCACTGGGGTGTAAGCTGCCCAAGCAAAATATGAGATGCTGTTCCCCCAATTTGCGTTTAGCCTCTTTAGCCTCTACATTAGTCCCTAATGCAGTTTAATCCTTCCAAATGTGAAACCATGCATGTCAACAGGAGGAGGAAACCAGGCGAAACATCATATAATTTGATTTTGATTTGATTTAGAGATACAGCGCGGAAACAGGCCCTTCGGCCCACCAAGTCCGCGCCCTCCATAGCAAGAATATCCTTCCTCAAATTTGGAGACCAAAACTGCACACAGTACTCCAGGTGCGGTCTCACCAGGGCCCGGTACAACTGTAGAAGGACCTCTTTGCTCCTATACTCAACTCCTCTTGTTACGAAGGCCAACATTCCATTGGCTTTCTTCACTGCCTGCTGTACCTGCATGCTTCCTTTCATTGACTGATGCACTAGGACACCCAGATCTCGTTGAACTCCCCCTCCTCCTAACTTGACACCATTCAGATAATAATCTGCCTTTCTATTCTTGCTTCCAAAGTGAATAACCTCACACGTATCTACATTAAACTGCATCTGCCATGTATCCGCCCACTCACACAACCTGTCCAAGTCACCCTGCAGCCTTATTGCATCTTCCTCACAATTCACACTACCCCCCAACTTAGTATCATCTGCAAATTTGCTAATGGTACTTTTAATCCCTTCGTCTAAGTCATTAATGTATATCGTAAATAGCTGGGGTCCCAGCACCGAACCTTGCGGTACCCCACTGGTCACTGCCTGCCATTCCGAAAGGGACCCATTTATCCCCACTCTTTGCTTTCTGTCTGTCAACCAATTTTCTGTCCAAGTCCTTACCGCTGTGCCACTTGGAACCTTCATTGTCTCAGTAACCTGCAGCCCAGAGGGGAATGTTGAGCCTTCAGATTCCTCCAGGCGTTGAAGGAAAATACGTTTGTGTTTCAATATATTGATTGGGAGTCGGATTCATGTCAGCGGATTTAATGGATTGTGAGCCCAGGTTCCCAAAACATCGCAGGTCAAACATCTGTACAATGTTCAGCGCCCAGCTGGGTGACAGACAGAAGCAAGTCTGAAATGTCATCTCACAAAGATAGACACAAAATGCTGGAGTAACTCAGCGGGGACAGGCAGCATCTCTGGAGAGAAGGAATGGGTGACGATTCGGGTCGAGACTGGTCTCCAATGAGGTGGATGGTAGTTCAAGACCGCTCTCTAGTTGTTAGTAGGATGGTTCAGTTGCCTGATAACAGCTGGGAAGAAACTGTCCCTGAATCTGGAGGTGTGTGTTTTGACACTTCTGTACCTCTTGCCCGATGGGAGAGGGGAGAAGAGGGAGTGAAACTGGTCCTTGATTATGCTGCTGGCCTTGCCAAGGCAGCATAGATAGGTGCTTAGTGGGCTGCATGGACATGGCGGGCCGAAGGACTTGTTTCTGTACTGTACGAATCTTTGATGCGACACCTTTGTGAAGAACTCCATTACACTGCGCGACCAGAAGGCCTCCCGACGGTTGGGCCGCAGCTGTGGACTGAGAGCGTGGCCGGGGGCCTTTACCGAGGCTTTTCCGGATCAATAGACAATAGGCAATAGACAATAGGTGCAGGAGGAGGCCATTCGGCCCTTCGAGCCAGCACCGCCATTCAATGTGATCATGGCTGATCATTCTCAATCAGTACCCTGTTCCTGCCTTCTCCCCATAACCCCTGACTCCACTATCCTTAAGAGTTCTATCTAGCTCTCTCTTGAATGCATTCAGAGAATTGGCCTCCACTGCCTTCTGAGGTAGAGAATTCCACAGATTCACAACTCTCTGACTGAAAACGTTTTTCCTCATCTCAGTTCCTCTGGATTATATAACGGTTTTTCCTCATCTCAGTTCTAAATGGCCTACCCCTTATTCTTAAACTGTGGCCCCTTGTTCTGGACTCCCCCAAAATTGGGAACACGTTTCCTGCCTCTAACCTGTCCAACCCCTTAATAATCTTGTACGTTTCAATAAGATCCCCTCTCATCCTTCTAAATTCCTTCTAAACTAGGGTGTCCTAGTTACATCCTCAAAGAATCGCCACGTAGAAGCCCGGGTCGGGCGAAGCGGCCGACGGAGCCATCGGCCGGGGCCGGGGGGCGGCACCATGGAGGCATGAAGTGGGGCGTCGACAGCGGCGAGGCCTCGGCGGTGGTGAAGCCTCATGGGGCGGCGATGCCTCGTGGGTCGAGCCACGATCGCCGGTCGATGGGATCGTGGAGGACCACCACGAGGGAGGCGGGGACGAACAATGGAACAACACCAAGGGAATTGGTCAAATCTGAATGAGAACTAGGCATCGATCGGCACAGGATGGATGAATGAATACGTTTATTGGCCAAATACGTGCAGACACATGGAATGTACATTCAAGGAATGTTTACGTTTAGAACGGAGATGAGGAAGAACTTTTTCAGTCAGAGAGTGGTGAAGGTGTGGAATTCTCTGCCTCAGAAGGCAGTGGAGGCCAGTTCGTTGGATGCTTTCAAGAGAGAACTGGATAGAGCTCTTAAGGATAGCGGAGTGAGGGGGTATGGGGAGAAGGCAGGAACGGGGTACTGATTGAGAATGATCAGCCATGATCGCATTGAATGGCGGTGCTGGCTCGAAGGGCTGAATGGCCTACTCCTGCACCTATTGTCTATTGTCGATTGTTTAGGACTGAACATCCTGAGAGAAATGTCGACAGTTATTGCAAGAAATATACTTTGTGACACTATTAGGAAACAATATGATTCAGAATTCACCTTTGATTTCAAATGTATGGAACGATCTGCCCGACGAGGTCGTTGAGGCAGGGACTATCCCAACATTTAAGAAACAGCTAGACAGGTACACGGATAGACACAAAATGCTGGAGTAACTCAGCGAGTCAGACAGCATTTCTGGATTCTGGAAAAGATTTAGATTTTAGATTTAGAGATTCAGCGTGGAAACAGGCCCTTCGGCCCCACCGGGTCCGCGCCGCCCAGCGATCCCCGCACATTAACACTATCCTACACACACTAGGGACAATTTTTACATTTGCCCAGCCAATTTAACCTACATACCTGTACGTCTTTGGAGTGTGGGAGGAAACCGAAGATCTCGGAGAAAGCAGGTCACGGGGAGAACGTACAAACTCCGTACAGACGGCGCCCGTAGTCGGGATCGAACCCGAGTCTCCGGCGCTGCATTCGCTGTAAGGCAGCAACTCTACCGCTGCGCCACCGTGCCGCTCATAGGTGGTGTTTCGGGTCGAGACCCTTCTTTAGAAATTGTCCCAGTGCGTGAGATAGCGTTAGTGTACAGGGATCGCCGGTCGGTGTGGACTCGGTTGACCAAATGTGTGGGAAGGAACTGCAGATGCTGATTCAAACTGAAGATAGGCAGCCCAATAAGCTGACCGGCTGAGTTACTCCCGCTATTTGTGTCTATCTTCAATGGGCCGAATGGCCTGTGTCCAAACTAAACAGCTTTTAATGAGAATCACGAGGATAATGCCTGTTGTGTGCATTCTGTGGACGCATCGATTTTGTTCACATTTCAGATCCATTGCCCCTTTCAATCATTTACCCTGAATCAGTGCGTTCGGTGTTTTCAAAACAGCACAATTTGCAAAATAAAAAGTTGAAAGCTTTTCTGCTTTCTGCTGGTGAGAGAAACGAGCAATCAACAGTCCATTATCTCAACCCATTGATTCAACGTTGCTGAGAATGCCTTTGTAGTTTCAACATAAAATCCCAGTGAAAGAATGTGGTGGCAAAAACCTAATCAAGATAATGGAGTCAATGACCCTCTGATGCAGGACTCTAATGATGGCCACTGGCAGGGGATAGAGTTTGGAGGTGTTTCTTCTGTTTTATCTCCTTTTTTTAATCCATTAGTATATTGCAACCATTCGTATTCTGAATCAAGGATGGACACAAAGTGCTGGAGTAACTCAGCGGGCCATAAGTTCATAGGTTCTAGGAGCAGAAATTGGCCATTAGGCCCATTAAGTCTACTCTGCCATTCAATCATGGCTGATCCATTTTTCCATCTCAACCACATTCCCCTGCTCTCTCCCCATAACCCCCTGACACCCGTACTAATCAAGGATCTGGCAGCAGCTCTGGAGAAAAAAGATAGGTGACGTTTCGGGTCGGGGCCCTTCTTCAGACTGAAAGTAAGTAGGGGGGGGGGGGGGGGGGGGAGGGGAGAGAGAACCGGAGGCGAGAATAGACCTGGTCAAATTAGGGTCAGCAACAGATGACCACGGCAGATTAGGCCATTCAGCCCCTCGAGTCTTCTCCACCATCAATCGTGGCCGGCCTATTTTTCCCTCTCAACCCCATTCTCCTGCCTTCCCCTCCGTAACCTGAGGTGACCTTACTAATCAAGAACCTATCAACATCTCTACATCGGCAAGACCAAACGCAGGCTCGGCGATCGTTTCGCTCAACACCTTCGCTCAGTCCGCCTCAACCAACCTGAACTCCCGGTGGCTGAGCACTTCAACACCCCCCTCCCACTCCCAGTCTGACCTTTCTGTCATGGGCCTCCTCCAGTGCCATAGTGAGGCCCACCGGAAATTGGAGGAACAGCACCTCATATTTCGCTTGGGCAGCTTGCAGAAAGCAGCATTCGTGTCAAGCAGCATCTCAGGAGAGAAGGAATGGGTGATATTTCGGGTCGAGACCCTTCTTCAGACTGATGTCAGGGGAGGGGGCGGGACAAAGAAAGGATGTAGTTGGAGACAGGAAGACAGTGGGAGAACTGGGAAGGGGGAGGGGAAAGAGAGGGACAGAGGAACTATCTAAAGTTAGAGAAGTCAATGTTCATACCGCTGGGGTGTAAGTTGCCCAAGCGAAATATGAAATGCTGTTCCTCCAATTTGCGGTGGGCCTCACTATGACACTGGAGGAGGCCCATGACAGAAAGGTCAGACTGGGAATGGGAGGGGGAGTTGAAGTGCTCAGCCACCAGGAGATCAGGTTGGTTAAGGCGGACTGAGCGAAGGTGTTAAGCGAAACGATCGCCGAGCCTGCGTTTGGTCTCGCCGATGTAGAGAAGAGATATGAAATCTACCTTATTTGTCGGCACAGGATGGATGAATGAATACGTTTATGAAGTGGGGCGTCGACAGCAGCGAGGCCTCGCGACGACGGGGCCTCGGCGGTGGTGAAGCCTCATGGGGCGGCGATGCCTCGTGGGTCGAGCCACGATCGCCGGTCGATGGGATCGTGGAGGACCACCACGAGGGAGGCGGGGACGAACAATGGAACAATACCAAGGGAATTGGTCAAATCTGAATGAGAACTAGGCATCGATCGGCAGAGGATGGATGAATGAATACGTTTATTGGCCAAATACGTGCATACACATGGAATGTACATTCAAGGAATGTTTAGGACTGAACATCCTGAGAGAAATGTCGACAGTTATTGCAAGAAATATACTTTGTGACACTATTAGGAAACAATATGATTCAGAATTCACCTTTGATTTCAAATGTATGGAACGATCTGCCCGACGAGGTCGTTGAGGCAGGGACTATCCCAACATTTAAGAAACAGCTAGACAGGTACACGGATAGACACAAAATGCTGGAGTAACTCAGCGAGTCAGACAGCATTTCTGGATTCTGGAAAAGATTTAGATTTTAGATTTAGAGATACAGCGTGGAAACAGGCCCTTCGGCCCCACCGGGTCCGCGCCGCCCAGCGATCCCCGCACATTAACACTATCCTACACACACTAGGGACAATTTTTACATTTGCCCAGCCAATTTAACCTACATACCTGTACGTCTTTGGAGTGTGGAAGGAAACCGAAGATCTCAGAGAAAACCCACGCAGGTCACGGGGAGAACGTACAAACTCCGTACAGACGGCGCCCGTAGTCGGGATCGAACCCGAGTCTCCGGCGCTGCATTCGCTGTAAGGCAGCAACTCTACCGCTGCGCCACTGCTGCGCCAATTTGCGGTGGGCCTCACTATGACACTGGAGGAGGCTCGTGACAGAAAGGTCAGACTGGGAATGGGAGGGGGAGTTGAAGTGCTCAGCCACCAGGAGATCAGGTTGGTTAAGGCGGACTGAGCGAAGGTGTTAAGCGAAACGATCGCCGAGCCTGCGTTTGGTCTCGCCAATGTAGAGAAGAGATATGAAATCTACCTTATTTGGAATGGATAATGTTGACTTCGATTAGCCTGAGCTCAGCCTATTGGGCAGTTAGTGGTAAAAGAGTAAAGTTGTCTAACATCAGTCATTAAACAATGAACTTTGGTCAATGAGTTGTTGGTTGCACAGGTTAAAATAAGCTCGGCAAAGATAAACACAATGGCTAATTTATTTTCCTGTCGTACGACGTCAGAGTGCAAGATATTGACCAACATGATAATGTCGGAGTACACTAAAACTAAATCATTCTGTTTCCCTCTTTTTAAATCAGCACAATCCTTTTTATTTAAGAGTAATTAGAGATTAAGTCACCGTTGAAATGGTGTCTGGGCATCCGAGATTGTCATCTCATTAGAAGAACCAAAAACCTCGCCAAAACATATCTTTGCCACTGCTCTGGGTGTTAATTAACAGTCCATTTCGACGGATTTCAAAACTTTAATAATTTCTTTTGAGGTGGCGCAGCGGTAGAGTTGCTGCCTCACAGCGCTAGAGGCCCGGGTTCCATCCTGACTACGGGTGCCTGTCTGTACGGAGTTTGTACGTTCTCCCTGTATTCCTGTCATTAGGTCGTAAGGAATAAGAGTAGAATTAGGCCATTCGGCCCATCAGGTGAATCTGTGGAATTCTCTGCCACAGAAGGTAGTTGAGGCCAGTTCATTGGCTATATTTAAGAGTGAGTTAGATGTGGCCCTTGTGGCTAAAGGGATTAGGGGGTATGGAGAGAAGGCAGGTACAGGATACTGAGTTGGATGATCAGCCAGGATCATATTGAATGGCGGTGCAGGCTCGAAGGGCCGAATGGCCTACTCCTGCACCTATTTTCTATGTTTCTATGTTTCTACTCCACCATTCAATCATGGCTGGTCTATCTCTCCCTCTTAACCCCATTCTCCTGCCTTCTCTCCATAACCTCTGACACCCGTAAGTCTACCCAATCTATTCCTCTCATGATTTTCATCCTCTCAGCGATTGCCCGTACACTAGTCCTATCCTACACACTAGGGACAGTTTACAGAAGCAAATTAACCTATGAACCTCTATGCATGTTCTTGGAGTGTGAGGGGTAAACCGGGGCATCCGGAGAAAACCCGCAGGGAGAATGTACGAAGCTCGTACAGCCAGCACCCGCAGTCAGGATCGAACTCGGGTCCCTGGCGTTGTAAGGCAGCAACTCAACCGCTGCGCCACCGTGCATAGCCTGAAGATGAGAGGAGCAAAGTATAAAGTTGTTGACTTTTTTTTTACACAGCGGGTGGGGGGTGCCTGGAACACACTGCCAGGGGTGTTGGTGGAGGCAGATACGATAGTGGCATTTAAGAAACGTTTGGACAGGCACATGGGTATGAAGGGAATGGAGGGGCGTGGATCACGAGCAGGCAGATCAGATTTGTCAGGCAGTGTAAGTGGCCGAGCACTTCAACTCCCCCTCCCACTCCCAGTCTGACCTTGCTGTCATGGGCCTCCTTCAGTGCCATAGAGAGGCCCACCGGAAATTGGAGGAACAGCACCACATATTTCGCTTGGGCAGCTTGCAGCCCAGCGGTATGAACATTGACTTCTCCAACTTTAGATAGTTCCTCTGTCCCTCTCTTCCCCTCTCCCTTCCCAGATCTCCCACTGCCTTCCTGTCTCCACCTATATCCTTCCTTTGTCCCGCCCCCCCTGACATCAGTCTGAAGAAGGGTCTCGACCCGAAACGTCGCCCATTCCTACTCTCCAGAGATGCTGCCTGACCTGCTGAGTTACTCCAGCATTTTGTGAATAAATATCACGAGTTGGCAGGCAGATCAGGCTAACCTGCCTGAAGAAGGGTCTCGACCCGAAATGTCACCCATTCCTACTCTCCAGAGATGCTGCCTGTCTCGCTGAGTTACTCCAGCATTTAGAGTCTACAGAATCCTCGGTTTAAACCAGCGTCTGCAGTTCCTTCCTAATTAGATCAGTTAGTCTTGGCATCCTGTGCCACCGCGCCAAAGGTACAGAAGTGTGAAAATGCACACCTCCAGATTCAGGGACAGGTGCTTCCCGGCTGTTATCAGGCAACTGAACCATCCTAGCTCAACCAGAGAGCAGTGCTGAGCTACTATCTACCTCATTGGTGACCTTTGGACTATCCTTGATCGGACTTTGCTGGCTTCACCTTGCACTAAACGTTATTCCTTTGTGCACACCAAATCTCTCACCACCAAACTGTGAAGTTGAAACCCATGTGGCTGGAGAGGATACACTCAGGCAAGCACGTTATTCCCCTGACCCTCTATCTATCTGTACACTGTGGGCCGCCCCATTGTAATCATGTATTGCTTTTTCCTGCTGACTGGATAGCACGCAACACAAGCTTTCCACTGTACCTCGGTACATCGACACTGCTCTTCACACTGCACTGACCCACCTTGAACACCAGGGGAGCTATGTGAGGATGCTCTTCCTCGACTTCAGCTCTGCCTTTAACACGGTCATCCCGAGCAGACTGGTCACCAAACTTTCCGACCTTGGATTTTCCCAAACCATCTGCCAATGGATCAAGGACTTCCTGACCAACCGCCCCCAGACCGTCAAAATAGGCCCTCACCTCTCCTCCACCATTACACTGAGCACCGGCTCACCACAGGGCTGTGTGTTGAGCCCCATCCTTTACTCCCTCTACACTCACGACTGCGCCCCCACCCATCCCACCAACACCATCATCAAGTTCGCGGATGACACGACTGTGGTTGGACTCATCTCAGAAGGAGATGAGACAGCCTATAGGGATGAAATCCAAAGGCTGGCAGCATGGTGTTCAGTGAACAATCTGGTCCTGAACTCCTCCAAAACAAAGGAACTTATAATTGACTTTAGAAAAACCAGTGGAGATTACGACCCACTCTACATCAATGGGGTCTGTGTGGAAAGGGTACCAGCTTTCAGGTTCCTGGGTACGCACATCGCAGAGGATCTTACCTGGTCTACCAACACCATCACCACAGTAAAGAAGGCACAGCAGAGACTCCACTTCCTGAGGATCCTCAGGAAAACCAACCTGCAGGAGAAGCTCATGTTGTCCTTCTATCGCTGCTCCATCGAGAGTGTGCTGGCATACTGTATAACCACATGGTATGCCAGCTGCTCAGAAAAGGACAGGAAGGCCCTTCAGAGGGTCATCACGACGGCCCAGAAGATCATCGGCTGCTCACTGCCCTCCCTGGAGCACCTGTTCAGCCTACGCTGCCTCAGTAGAGCAGGCAAAATAATAAAAGATCCATCCCACCCCGGCCACCGTCTGTTTGTTCATCTGCCCTCTGGTCGACGTTTCAGGTCGATCAAATCCCGAACAAACAGACTTAAGAACAGTTTTTACCCCAGGGCCATACGAGAACTGAACACTACCTTTGCACTAGGCAACACCGTTAAAAAATCTTGTACTTAATATAATTGTATTTAATTGTATTTATGTATTTATTTGTTTTTGCATTTATTGCATATATGTTTGTACGCACCGTCAGGATTGGCTATTTTTTAATTTCGTTGTAATCGTTGCAATGACAATAAATGAATATTATTATTATTATTATTATTATGTGACAATAAACTCAACTGAACTGATGTTTGGCACAGATATGGAATGGAATAGAAATGGAATACTTTATTGTGCGACAAGGCACAGTGAGATTCTTTGCTTGCATACCCAATACCCAATAGACAATAGACAATAGACAATAGGTGCAGGAGGAGGCCATTCGGCCCCTCGAGCCAGCACCACCATTCAATGTGATCATGGCTGATCATTCTCAATCAGTACCCCGTTCCTGCCTTCTCCCCATACCCCCTGACTCCGCTATCCTTAAGAGCTCTATCTAGCTCTCTCTTGAATGTCTTCAGAGAATTGGCCTCCACTGCCTTCTGAGGCAGTGAATTCCACAGATTCACAACTCTCTGACTGAAAAGGCTTTTCCTCATCTCCGTTCTAAATGGCCTACCCCTTATTCTTAAACCGTGGTCCCTGGTTCCGGACTCCCCCAACATTGGGAACATGTTTCCTGCCTCTAACGTGTCCAACCCCTTAATGATCTTATACGTTTGGATAAGATCCCCTCTCATCCTTCTAAATTCCAGTGTATACAAGCCTGTTTACAAACAGCGGCCACCTAAGGCACTGAAAAAGTTACCCCCCCCCCTGCAGAGGTGCCACCGAGTCCCTCCCATTGTCCACTGTTCCCCCCCTCACCTCCCACCCGCCCCATTATCCATTGTTCTATCCACCCCCCCCCCCCCCCCCCCACCACCCCCCCACTCTGACGGCGGTCCCCCACGCTGGATCCTCCATTGTTCTTCTCCTCCCTCCCCCATGGTGGTCCGTCCGTCCCCCCCCCCCACCCACCCTCTCATCGACCGCCGACCACGGGTCGACCCGCGAGGCTTCACCACCGCCGAGGCTCCCCCACCGCGAGGTGTCCTCGCTGCCAACCAGGCCCCACCAAAAGACTGCCAGCAAGGTTGGGGACGTCCACGCATGGCTTTGGGTACATGGACGCTCCAGGCTCATTTCTATATTAAAAGGGTAAACAGCAATTGACTCTGAGGGACTGGTCATTCACTGCTTCGTGGTATTTATGAAGCATCCTTTTCACCACCAGCTGGTGGGCCGAACAATCCACGCGAAATAAATCGTCAAGGTCCCCGCTGAGATTGCGTAATTGGGAATGAATGCGGGAAGCATCCGGAACCATCATCTAATCTCATCATTGAGTCCCAAGGTCCAGGCGAGACGATTATGCTTCTGTCAAAGGCAACAATGGGCTGGAGGACCAAACGTTGCCATGGAATTATGATCATGCTTTGCCAAGCTAAATAAAATGGCATTCCGACACTAAGTAATGTGAAGGTCGACTCTCGTGCTTATACAGCCCGCAGTGGACGTGTCAATTCAAAGTCGGAACTCGGGTAAGCAAAGCAATTAGAAGAAGAATAGGGAAAAGGATTTGAATGTTCGCCTGTAATATGTGCAATCGGTTTTTTGTCACATGTACTGACCGAGGTCTCGACCCGAAACGTCACCCATTCCTTCTCTCCTGAGATGCTGCCTGACCTGCTGAGTTACTCCAGCATTTTGTGAATAAATACCTCCGATTTGTACCAGCATCTGCAGTTATTTTCTTACACTTGAGGTACAGTGAAAAGCTTTTTGTCGCGTGCTAACCAGTCAACGGAAAGGCAATATACGACTACAATCCAGCCGTTTACAGTGTATGAATACATGATAAGGGAATAACGTTTAGCGCAAGGCAAAGCCAGCAAAGTCCAATCAAGGATAGCCCGAGGGTCACCAATGAGGAAGATAGTAGTTGAGCGCTGCTGTCTGGTTGCAGTAGGATGGTTCAGTTGCCTGATAACAGCTGGGATGAAACTGTACCATAGCTAAAATCAAACCATTCCTCCAATTTGACAACATTGAAAAAATCATCCACGCATTCATTTCCTCCCGCATAGACTACTGCAACTCCCTGTACACTGGGATCAGCCAATCATCCCTGTCCCGCCTGCAATTGGTCCAAAACGCCGCAGCGAGACTCCTGACGGGTACCCGTAAAAGGGACCACATCACCCCGATATTGGCCTCTCTCCACTGGCTCCCAGTACAGTACAGAATCAACTTCAAGCTCCTCCTATTCACATACAAAGCCCTAAACGGGCTTGCCCCCCCCCCCCCCCCATATAAAAAATCTTCTAACCCACCACTCTATCTCCAGGTCCCTCAGGTCGGCCGACTTGGGGCTACTCACTATCCCACGGTCTAGGCTTAAGCTCAAGGGTGACCGCGCTTTTGCGGTTGCAGCTCCTAGACTGTGGAACAGCATCCCTCTCCCCATCAGAACTGCCCCCCTCCATCGACTCCTTTAAGTCCAGGCTCAAAACCTATTTCTACTCCCTAGCGTTTGAGGCCCTCTGAGGGGGGCGCTGTGAACTGTTTATGTATGTGCTGTTATGTTTGTGTGCCATTGTATGTTCGTTCTTAGTACCTGAACTGATGTACGGCACTTTGGTCAACGTGGGTTGTTTTTAAATGTGCTGTACAAATAAAATTGACTTGACTTGACTTGACTTGAATCTGGAGGTGTGCGTTTTCTCATTTCTATACCTTTTGCCTGGTGGGAGAGGGGAGACGAGAGAGTGAGACTCGCCTTTTACTGATTCTATTCCTCGTTGTCTCCTTCCCCTCAGCCAACAATCATCCATTCTACATTTCCCTGACCATCGTCTGCTTTGATCTGCCATTTTCACACCTTGCCCTTCCATATCTCTTGTTACCCTCTCCCCCTGACTCTCAGTCTGAAGAAGGGTCTCGACCCAAGACATCACCCATTCCTTCTCTCCAGAGATGCTGCCCGTCACGCTGAGTTACACCGGCATTTTGTGTCTACCCTTCTGAGCAATAAATGGTTGAATTAAGTTCTGTTGAATGACAGTAATCTTGCGATGAATTGGATTCCTCTGGTATGAATTGGATTCCTCAAGACACAGCAAAAGCTTTGCTCTCTCCAGCAGCAGTAGTTCGGCATCAGGGTGGTGAATCTGCGGAATTCATTGCCACTGAAGGCTGTGGAGGCCGTCAATGGATATTTTTAAGGCTGAGATAGATAGTCTTGATCAGTACGGGTGTCAGGGGGTTACGGGGAGATGGCAGGAGAATGCGGTTCGGAGAGAGAGGTAGGATCAGCCATCATTGAATGGAGGAGTAGACGTCATGGGCCAAATGGTCTCATTCTGCTCCTATCGCTCATGACCTTATGAATAATGCCAGTATCGTACACCAGTGCCCGTCTGTACAAGTGAGGTTGGTCAGTGATTTCACTTGGGCTGGGGGATATTGGCTCTTGTTTATTAAGGAAATGTGCACAAGTCTCTGGGCAACAATGAGGACGAACAATTTATTTCATGACAAGTGGAGGTTAGTTAAAAGATTTGCTTGATAGGTTTTCACCAAGGCAGCTTACCGAATGAAATTTCCTGTCAAATCCCACTTCCATATTGTGCGAGCATGTTAATAGCTGGTTTTCACAGGGGGCAGGAGAGACTTTGTTGGTTGGGCGTACACATCCAGACAGATCCTCAACTGCATGCTCAATAGAGACTCGATTGATGGGTTTGGACAGAGTAGATGTGGAGAGGATGTTTCCACCAGTGGGAGAGTCTAGGACCAAAGGCCACAGCCTCAGAATAAATGGACTTTCCTTTACAATGGAGATGAGGAGGGATTTCTTTAGCTCGAGGGTGGGTGGCAAATCTGTGGAATTCATTGCCACAGACAGTTGTGGAGGCCAAGTCGTTGGATACTTTTAAGGCAGAGATTGATAGATTCTTGATGAGTAAGGGTGTCAATGATTACAGGGAGAAGACAGGAGCATGGGGTTGAGAGGGAAAGATAGATCAGCCATAATCGAATGGCGGACTAGACGATGGGTCCAATGGCCTAATTCTGTTCCTATGTCTTTTGGTCCTATCAATTCCTCTGTCACCCTTCTCTGCAACGTTAACTAACTTGGTTTCATTCTTCGAAGGTATCACAAAATGCCGGAGTAACTCAGCAGGTCAGGCTGCATCTAGGAGAGAGGGAATGGGTGACGTTTCGGGTCGACACCCTTCTTCAGACTGGTTTCATTCTTCCCTCGGTCTTCCAACTGAAATGTTGACTCTGATTGTTTCCCACAGATGCACATGACCTACTGAGTGTTTCCTGCAGTTTCTATTTTTTAAATTGTGTCGGAGGGAACTGCAGGAGCTGCTTTACACCGAAGATAGACACAAAATGCTGGAGTAACTCAGTGGGGTCAGGCAGCATCTCTGGAGAGAAGGAATGGGTGACGTTTCCGGTCGAGGTCTGAAGAAGGGTCCCGACCCGAAACGTCACCCATTCCGTCTCTCCACAGATGCTGCCTGTCCCGCTGAGTTACTCCAGCTTTTTGTGTCTATCTTCTATTTTTAATTTCCGATTTCCAGCATCTGTAGTTTTGCGAAATCTCCTCAAGGTTTGTCTACTTTGAAGAGGTTCCCCTCCTCTCTCCGACGCCCTTACCCCAACGGTTGGTCAGGGGGTATGGGGAGAGGGCAGGAACGGGGTACTGATTGTGGATGATCAGCCATGATCACATTGAATGGCGGTGCTAGAATGGCCTCCTCCTGCACCTATTGTCAATTGTCCATTGATTTAGAGGAGTTGTCTCGACCCGAAACGTCACCCATTCCTTCTCTCCAGAGACGCTGCCCGTCCCGCTGAGTTACTCCAGCGTTTTGTGTCTATCTTCGGTTTAAACCAGCATCTGCAGTTCCTTCTTACACATCTGTAGTTTTGCGATTTCCATTTACTGAATAGAAAGGACCCGGCGAGCTGCCTTCTTACCCTGATCACAAGTGTGGTTCATTTTGCCTGCAATCTTCTTGTGGCAGGCGAGGATTTTTAATTGCCCAATCTTCACTGGGCTGAGAGTGTTAAAACTGCACATCTACTTCCCACAGGCTGCAGCATCATGCGCTCGATAACTAAAGATTAAATCAATCAATCGGTGTACAACTTAATCCATTTACTACAACCAATGCCTTTGTTCACTTTCCAGGCATTACCAGGACGAATCCAGACAGGAGACACTGCGATGTATCTGGACCAATGTGATCCTACACGAGTGTTAAAAACTATATCGCTAGCAATTAGGAAAGCAAAATGTCAGGCGGCCTTTATTGAGAGATGATTAAAACGCAAGGGAAATACATCCAGCTGCGCGGGGCCCGGCTAACGCTGCAACTAGAATGTGTAGGAAGGAACTGCAGATGCCGGTTTAGACACAAAAAGCTGGAGTAACTCCGGCTTCTCTGGATAAGATTATTAAGGGGTTGGACACGTTAGAGGCAGGAAACATGTTCCCAATGTTGGGGGAGTCCAGAACAAGGGGCCACAGTTTAAGAATAAGGCGTTGGCCATTTAGAACGGAGATGAGGAAAAACCTTTTCAGTCAGAGAGTTGTAAATCATTGGAATTTACTGACTCAGAAGGCAGTGGAGGTCAATTCTCTGAATGCATTCAAGAGAGAGCTGGATAGAGCTCTTAAGGATAGCGGAGTCAGGGGGTATGGGGAGAAGGCAGGAACGGGGTACTGATTGAGAATGATCAGCCATGATCACATTGAATGGTGGTGCTGGCTCGAAGGGCCGAATGGCCTCCTCCTGCACCTAGAGTACTTAAGGAGGTGGCTCTAGAAATAGTGGAAGCATTGGAGATCATTTTTCAATGTTCTATAGATTCAGGATCAGTTCCTGTGGATTGGAGGATAGCAAATGTTATCCTACTTTTTAAGAAAGGAGGGAGAGAGAAAACGGGTAATTATAGACCAGTTAGTCTGACATCAGTGGTGGGGAAGATGCTGGAGTCAATTATAAAAGACGAAATTGCTGAGCATTTGGATAGCAGTAACGGGATCATTCCGAGTCAGCATGGATTTACGAAGGGGAAATCATGCTTGACAAATCTACTGGAATTTTTTGAGGATGTAACTAGGAAAATTGACAAGGGAGAGTCAGTGGATGTGGTGTACCTCGACTTTCAGAAAGCCTTCGACAAGGTCCCACATAGGAGATTAGTGGGCAAAATTAGGGCACATGGTATTGGGGGTAGGGTACTGACATGGATAGAAAATTGGTTGACAGACAGAAAGCAAAGAGTGGGGATAAATGGGTCCCTTTCGGAATGGCAGGCAGTGACCAGTGGGGTACCGCAAGGTTCGGTGCTGGGACCCCAGCTATTTACGATATACATTAATGACTTAGACGAAGGGATTAAAAGTACCATTAGCAAATTTGCAGATGATACTAAGTTGGGGGGTAGTGTGAATTGTGAGGAAGATGCAATAAGGCTGCAGGGTGACTTGGACAGGTTGTGTGAGTGGGCGGATACATGGCAGATGCAGTTTAATGTAGATAAGTGTGAGGTTATTCACTTTGGAAGTAAGAATAGAAAGGCAGATTATTATCTGAATGGTGTCAAGTTAGGAGGAGGGGGAGTTCAACGAGATCTGGGTGTCCTAGTGCATCAGTCAATGAAAGGAAGCATGCAGGTTCAGCAGGCAGTGAAGAAAGCCAATGGAATGTTGGCCTTCGTAACAAGAGGAGTTGAGTATAGGAGCAAAGAGGTCCTTCTACAGTTGTACCGGGCCCTGGTGAGACCGCACCTGGAGTACTGTGTGCAGTTTTGGTCTCCAAATTTGAGGAAGGATGTTCTTGCTATGGAGGGCGTGCAGCGTAGGTTCACTAGGTTAATTCCCGGAATGGCGGGACTGTCGTATGTTGAAAGGCTGGAGCGATTGGGCTTGTATACACTGGAATTTAGAAGGATGAGGGGGGATCTTATTGAAACATATAAGATAATTAGGGGATTGGACACATTAGAGGCAGATAACATGTTCCCAATGTTGGGGGAGTCCAGAACAAGGGGCCACAGTTTGAGAATAAGGGGTAGGCCATTTAGAACGGAGATGAGGAAGAACTTTTTCAGTCAGAGGGTGGTGAAGGTGTGGAATTCTCTGCCTCAGAAGGCAGTGGAGGCCAGTTCGTTGGATGCTTTCAAGAGAGAGCTGGATAGAGCTCTTAAGGATAGCGGAGTGAGGGGGTATGGGGAGAAGGCAGGAACGGGGTACTGATTGAGAGTGATCAGCCATGATCGCATTGAATGGCGGTGCTGGCTCGAAGGGCTGAATGGCCTACTCCTGCACCTATTGTCTATTGTCTATTGTCTATTGTCTATGGCAACATCTCTGGAGAGAAGGAATGGGTGACGTTTCGGGTCGAGATCCTTCTTCAGACTGGAATATTATGTGCAGTTCAGATCTCTTTCCCAACGGTATATTTGCAACAATGGCGCGTTATTAAGGGCGGCACGGTGGTGCAGCGGTAGAGTTGCTGCCTCACAGCGCCGGAGACCCGGGTTTGATCCTGACTACGAGTGCTGTCATGTTAAAGTTAATTCTGTGAAAACCATTTTAGACAATAGACAATAGACAATAGGTGCAGGAGTAGGCCATTCAGCCCTTCGAGCCAGCACCGCCATTCAATGTGATCATGGCTGATCACTCTCAATCAGTACCCCGTTCCTGCCTTCTCCCCATACCCCCTCACTCCGCTATCCTTAAGAGCTCTATCCAGCTCTCTCTTGAAAGCATCCAACGAACTGGCCTCCACTGCCTTCTGAGGCAGAGAATTCCACACCTTCACCACTCTCTGACTGAAAAAGTTCTTCCTCATCTCCGTTCTAAATTTTGTGCTAACTATTGCAGACATTTTAAGCTGAATGTGCTATTATACTGAATGCGCTCCAGTGGGAAGTCGGCCTTCACGGTACCAGACACCTGCAGATAATAAGGTGCTTCCCAAGGTTTAGAAGTTGTTTTTCAGGGTTTGTTGAGGACTGGATATTCCAATGTTCTGAACTCGATGCTATGGTGCCTCCTTATCACACAACGGTACCTCTCTAATCATCTTAGCTATGCAACTCACCTTTACTCCTGTTTGACTCCCTAACAATTAAAATAACTATACTATGGGAACTCTACTATGTTATTGTTAAGACTAGATGATGTCATGTAACTGTGGAAAAGTACTGAACTGTGGAAAATTACTGGATGTGCTTTTTGTGCTGCTTTGAGCTGTATAAATATCGCCTGTATTCGGGGTATTCTTCGAGAGGGCAGAAGCGGGTGCTTGACTGAACAACAGTACACTCAGGTCTCTGTGCCTGCTCCCACCGGTGTTAAAGTAAAAAGTTTTAACTGAGTCTTGTGTTCTTTGAATTATTTCTTAGACAAGTCTAGGCGACTTTCAGTCAGGACGGAGTTTGTACGTTCTCCCCGTGACCTGCGTGGGTTTTCTCAGAGATCTTCGGTCTTCTCCCACACTCCAAAGACGTGCAGGTTTGTAGGTTAATTGACTTGGTGCAAATGTAAAGTGTAAAGTCGTCCCGAGAGTGCCTAGGGTAGTGTTAGTGCGCGGGGATCGCTGGTCAGCTCGGACTCAGTTGGACCGAATGGCTTGTTTCCGCACTGTATCTCTAAACTAAACTAAATGGAAGGTTACAGGTATGTCACTAGGTTAATTCCTGGGAATGATGGGTTTATAAATTAAAGGTTACAACACTTATACAATCTCACAGCATGGAAACAGGCCCTTCAGCCCAACTTGCCCACACCGACCAACATGTCCCTTCGACACTAGTCCCACCTGCCTGCGTTTGGCCCTTATCCCTCTAAACCGGTCCTATCCATGAACTTGTCTAAATGTTTCCCAGATGTTGCGATAGTCTCTGCCTCAACTACCTCCTCTGCCAGCTCGTTCCATACACCCACCCTCTGTGGTTAGTACAAATACGTAATATTGAAGTCTGATAAAGTCAGGTTAAAGATAGTTCAAAAGTCTCCATTGAGATAGATAGAAGATGGACACAAAGTGCTGGAGTAACTCAGCGGATCAGGCAGCACTTCTGGAAAAAAAGGATGGGTGACGTTTCAGGTCGGGACCCTTCTTCAATCTGACGGAGCATCCCAATCTGAAAAGACACCCATCCTTTTTTTCTCCAGAGATGCTGCCTGACCCGCTGAGTTACTCCAGCACTTTGCGTCTATCATTGGTATAAACCAGTTTCTGCAGTTCTTTGTTTCATCAGGTAAATGGGGAGGTCAGGACCGCTCTCTAGCTGATGAGAGGATGGTTCTGGAGGGAGTAGGAAGAGGGGAAAACCATTTGCTATGGACACTTGGAAGAGAGAAGCCACGCGATGCATCCTCCTGACCAGATGCCAGTCCTAATGACGTTAGAAAGGGCAGGGGAACTCAGTATGGAGACTGTCGGCCTGCTAGTTTCACTGTTCTTATCCCTTAGTTATCAACTATTCCGCAGCCAACAATGGACCCTTGTGGGCTCCACCTTTCCTTGGTCATCAGTGCCGGCTCTGGTTTATTCTGACCCTTCTCACACCTCTAGTTTCCCTCGAAGGTATTTATTCACAAAGTGTTGGAGTAACTCAGCAGGTCGGGCAGCATCTCGGGAGAGAAGGAATGGGTGACGTTTCGGGTCGAGACCCTTCTTCAGACTGATGTCAGGGGGGGGCGGGACAAAGGAAGGATGTAGAGGGAGATCTGGGAAGGAGGAGGGGAAGAGAGGGACAGAGGAACTATCTAAAGTTGGATAGCTTTAGGGATCTAAAGTTTCCCTCTCCCCAACTCTCAGTCTGAGGAAGGGTCTCGACCCGAGACGCCGCCCATTCCTTGTCTCCAGTGATGCTGCCTGACCCGCTGAGTTACTCCGGCGCTTTGTGTCTATCTTCAGTGATGCTGACAAATGTCTCTCACCATTGGGTCGACGTGACCATAATAAACCTAAGCTCAAATCGGAAGACTTTGCGATCTTGAATCATGTGAGCTTTATTAGCTATCAACCCTATTGACGGGATGGAAACGTTATTTTTGCCTGCCAGAGGAAAACATTATCAATACACAGTGCGGCAACACATTTCTGCTTGTGCCCAATGTGTGATTCTCGTCAAAAAATAATTCACATCACTTTGGGGACATAACTTAATTAGGCATGAAACTGGTAGCCGTGCCCTGTCTTGTAATGAACAGAAGATTTATTTGATTCCACTTGCAAATTGGGTGAAAATTGTTGTGGCACTTGTTTTCGGTACAATTTGTCTTCCGATGTTTTAACTGGACGACACAGCTCGGGCCAACATGGGACCGGCCACGGTCTTCCCCAGGGATGCAATCTGCCCCAATTAGGAACCAACCCATCCCTGGGACCCCCTCAACATTCAACCCATCAACGCACGCTACCTTGCGTACCTGGACTCAGCCTGAAGAAAGGTCTCGACCCAACATGTCACCCATTCCTTTTCTCCAGAGATGCTGCCTGACTCGCTAAGTTATTTCAGCTTTTTGTGTCTGTCTTCAGTGTAAACCAGCACCTGCCATTCCTTCCTGCACATCCATCCATCTATCTATCCATCTATCCATCCATCCATCCATCCATCCATCCATCTAGCGTCCATTTATATGTTTGTTTATCTGTTTATTATCTGCCTGGATAGAGTGGATGTGGAGAGGATGTTTCCACTGGTGGGAGAGTCTGGGGGACAGAGGTCGTAGCCTCAGAATTAAAGGACGTTCCTTTAGGAAGGAAATGAGGAGGAATTTCTTTAGTCAGACGGTGGTGAATCTGTGGAATTCATTGCCACAGACGGCTGTGGAGGCCAAGTCAATGGGTATTTTTAAGGCAGAGATAGATTCTTGATTAGTACCGGGGTCAGGGGTTATGGGGAGAAGGCAGAAGAATGGGGTTAGGAGGAGAGATGTATTCAAGAGAGAGTTACATTTAGCTCTTAGGGCTAACGGAATCAAGGGATATGGGGAGAAAGCAAGAACGGGGTACCGATTCTGGATGATCAGCCGTGAACATATTGAATGGCGGTGCTGGCTCGAAGGGCCGAATGGCCTACTCCTGCACCTATTTTCTTTATTTCTATAAATCAGCCATGATTGAATGGTGTAGACTTGATGGGCTGAATGGCCTAATTCTGCTCGCATCACTTCTGAACTTAGTTATCTGTTTATATGTTCATTGATTTATTTGTTTCTCTACTCATTGACTTATCTATTTGTTTATCGGAGTGTCTATAAATCTATCCACCAATCTTGATCTGTTATTTGTGTTTCTTTTCAAACACACCCTCTCCCTTGTGGCCCACCTGAAACTGCACCCAGTTCTCCTCTTCCCCCTCCACCGATATTACTCCAGCACTTTGTGTCTTTTTTTTATAGGATAAGTGTTGCCAAGGATCTGGCAGATGGTGAACCATATGGGAAGATATATCCACTTTGGAATGAAAAAGTGATTTATTATTCAAGTGGAGCAGGTTGACAAAATCAAAGGGCCTGCACAGTAGTACCTGTAGTCAGGATCGAACCGGGTCTCTGGCACTGCAAGGTAGCAACTCTACCGCTGCTCAGTCTGAAGAAGGGTCTCGACCAGAAACGTCACCCATTCCTTCTCTCCTGAGATGCTGCCTGACCTGCTGAGTTACTCCAGCATTTTGTGAAATAAATACCTTCGATTTGTACCAGCACCTGCAGTTGTTTTTTTACACTAACTCTACCGCTGCGCCACCGTGCCGACCAATCAGTTGTTTATGCTTTTGTAGCAGAAGAGAATAACGTTTGCTCAGTTGATGTTTTCTATTACGTATCTCAAACTGTAAGAGGAAACAGCACGGTGGCGCAGCGGTAGAGTTGCTGCCTTACAGCACTTGCAGCGCCGGAGACCCGGGTTCGATCCCGAACTACGGGTGCTGTCTGTACAGAGTTTGTACGTTCTCCCCGTGACCTGCGTGGGTTTTCTCCGGGTGCTCCGGTTTCCTCCCACACTCCAAAGATGTGCAGGTTAATTGGCTTAGTATAAATGTAACATGTCCCTAGGGTATGTAAGATCGTGCTAGTGTGCGGGGATCGCTGGTCGGTGCAGACCCAGTGGGCAAATGGTCCCTTTTCCGCTGTGTGTCCCTCTAAAGGAAACAAAAATCACTACCTGCGATCGTCAATTCTTAGTTCATAACTAATAGGAGCAGAATTAGGCCATTCAGCCCAATAAGTCTACTCCGCCATTCAATTATGGCTGATCTATCTTTCCCTCTCAACCCCATTCTCCTGCCTTCTCCTTCTAAACCCCTGACACCCATACGAATCAGTCTTTAATTTGTTCCACTTTATGAATGTCTGCTGTATTCTCTAGTCCTGAATGAAGGATCACAAGCTGAAACACACGCTACGGCCCTGTGCATGTCTGGCCTCATTCTAAATGTCTGCCACCACATTTTCACGCAGTCTGTAAATTTAAGGATCACTTCATTGAGGTCCTTCTTTAAATAATTAATAAGTACTATCAATAGCAAAGGACCTACCATGAAGCCAGATAGAATTTCACTTACAACCTGATTTCTGCCCTTTTTCTAAGTCTCAGCCAAAGCAATTCTAACCTGTTAACTAACCAGAACCACATCGGTCCAATGATGGAAACAAAGAACGGCAGATGCTGATTAATACACAAAAGACACAAAGTGCTGGAGTAATCAGTAGGTCAGGCAGCATCCCTGGAGAAGGTAGTTGGGTAACGTCTTGGGTCGAGTCCAATGATGCTGTGTAATCTAATTTTATTCAACATCTTTTCTCTGAGGCGGCGCGGTGGCACAGCGGTAGAGTTGCTGCCTCACAGCGCCAGAGACCCAAGTTCGATCCTGACCACGGGTGCTGTCTGCACGGTTTGTACGTTCTGTGATTGCGTGGGTTTTCTCCGGGTGCCCCGGTTTCCTCCCACACTCCAAAGACGTACAGGTTTGCAGGTTGATTGGCTTCTGTAAAAATGATTTTAAAAATTGACCCTAGTGTGTAGGACAGGTCTAGTGTGCGGGCTAATTCTACTCCTATACATAGAAAAAGAAACATAGAAAATAGGTGCAGGAGGAGGCCATTCGGCCCTTCGAGCCAGCACCGCCGTGTGACCCAATATGGGGGGGGGGGAAGGATCTGTTCCAGTACTGTAGCTCTAAAGTCTATATGGTGACGTTTCGGGTCGAGCCCAATGATGCTGCACAATCTAACATCTTTGTACTTGTGTCAAATGGTGTGTGTTTGGAAATCAAGATAGATAGCATCAAACAAGCAGCAGTATCACCATCCAATCTTGTAATGCAATCAGTTGTGTTACGCATTGACCATGCTGGGAATCCCAATCGCTGCTGGACTCTCCAGATGATCATAAATCACATCCCATTTAATATATTACAGCAGCTTTCCTGTAAACCCAAGTCAGACTCGCACGCCTGCCATTCCCTGAATCTTGCCTCTTGCCCATAAATAACAGGGGCTTCACGAGTCTCCATTTCAACCCATTGAGCAGCTCAAACTGCAATAAATCTTTGAATATGTAAGTTGCTTCCCTTCATCTCCCTGCAATAAATGGAATTGGGTTCAGTTATAGTATTAGCTTTAATTGCTTCGACCTTCATCAGGACCATGAAGCAAGTTGAACTGCTGCAAGTAAGTACTTCATCGAGTTACTCTGAGTTCAGGGCGGTCACGGTGGCGCAGCGGTAGAGTTGCTGCCTTACAGCAAATGCAGCGCCGCTGACCCGGGTTCGATCCTGTACGGATCGTCTGTACGGGCGCCGTCTGTACAGAGTTTGTACGTTCTCCCCGTGACCTGCGTGGGTTTTCTCCGAGATCTTCGGTTTCCTCCCACACTCCAAAGACGTACAGGTTTGTTGGTTAATTGGTTTGGTAAATGTAAAAATTGTCCCTAGTGGGTATAGGATGGTGCTAATGTGCGGGGATCGCTGGTCGGCGCGGACACGATGGGCCAAAGGGCCTGTGTCTCTAAACTAAAAAGTTACTCCAGCATTTTGTGTCTATCTTCGGTTTAAACAAGTGTCCACAGTTCCTTGCTACACAGTAAGTACTTCAAGACATTGTGGCCTTCCATCACAGTGAGGAGAGGACTGGAGGAGACTCACTGTGATGGATGTTTCTTTGATGGATGTTTCTTTTTTTGTGTGTTTTTGGGGTTGTGTAATTTGAATGCCTATTTAATGCTTTTATTGTTGGACTGTGTTTTGGGGTTTTTTGGGGTTGTGTAATTTTAATGCCTATTTAATGCTTTTCATATCATCATATCATATCATATATCTACAGCCGGAAACAGGCCTTTTCGGCCCTCCAAGTCCGTGCCGCCCAGTGATCCCCGTACATTAACACTATCCTACACCCACTAGGGACAATTTTTACATTTACCCAGCCAATTAACCTACATACCTGTACATCTTTGGAGTGTGGGAGGAAACCGAAGATCTCGGAGAAAACCCACGCAGGTCACGGGGAGAACGTACAAACTCCTTACAGTGCAGCACCCGTAGTCAGGATCGAACCTGAGTCTCCGGCGCTGCATTCGCTGTAAAGCAGCAACTCTACCGCTGCGCTACCGTGCTTTTATTGTTGGACTGTGGGTGACTGAATTTCGTCCAATATTGGATGACAAATAAAGCTATCTTGAATCTTGAATCTTGAATCTTGATCATTTGCTGGTACACATGGCAATTAAACACTCTTGATTCCTGAACCGCCCAACATTTCCTGCACCGACTCAATATATTCATACTAAAAACACGTGCTAATGCGCTAACTTGGTCAATCTGCCACATTTCACCCATGTATTCAATCATGTGTAAGAAGGAGCTGCAGATGCTGGTTTAAATCGAAGATAGGCACAAAAATCTGGAGTAACTCAGCGGGACAGGCAGCATCTCTGGAGAGAAGGAATTTGGTGATGTTCCGGGTCGAGACCCCTCTCCAGGCTGAAGGGTCTCGACCCGAAACGTCACCAAATTCCTTCTCTCCAGAGATGCTGCCTGTCCCGCTGAGTTACTCCAGATTTTTGTGTGTTCAATCTTGTCCTTTACAGTCTTAGATCAGAGAAGATGGGCGATGTGTCAACAATTAGCAGGAGCAGGGTATTGATTCAGGATGTTCAGCCACGATCATATTGAATGGACTGGAGCGACTAGGCTTGTATACACTGGAATTTAGAAGGATGAGAGGAGATCTTATCGAAACGTATAAGATTATTAAGGGGTTGGACACGTTAGAGGCAGGAAACATGTTCCCAATGTTGGGGGAGTCCAGAACAAGGGGCCACAGTTTAAGAATAAGGGGTAGGCCATTTAGAACTGAGATGAGGAAAAACTTTTTCAGTCAGAGAGTTGTGAATCTGTGGAATTCTCTGCCTCAGAAGGCAGTGGAGGCCAATTCTCTGAATGCATTCAAGAGAGAGCTAGATGGAGCTCTTAAGGATAGCGGAGTCAGGGGGTATGGGGAGAAGGCAGGAACGGGGTACTGATTGAGAATGATCAGCCATGATCACATTGAATGGCGGTGCTGGCTCGAAGGGCCGAATGGCCTCCTCCTGCACCTATTGTCTATTGAATGGCGGTGCTGGCTCAAAGGGCCGAATGGTCTACTCCTGCACCTATTGTCTATTGTCTATTGAATGGCGGTGCTGGCTCGAAGGGCCGAATGGTCTACTCCTGCACCTATTTTCTAAGTTTCTGTGAAATGATGGAGACACCATTTCAACTGGAGAGAGAGCCTACATCAATGCCAGTGTTTATAATCTGTTCAGGTTAGGAAGCTTTCATGCCCTTATTGAATGCACATTGCAGACAAGTGAATATTCAGGAGCAAAATAAAAGAAAAATCATAATCAACTTGGAAGATTTGCATCTACGGCTGAATTGCAATTACAATGGAATGGAAAACGCCTGGGGTGGACTGGGATGAAATAAATGTCTGTGACCCGATTCTTTCTGTTCATTAAACAAGGGAAGAGAAGAATGTACTGCATGCAAAATCAGAGCAAGGAACCAATCTAAATTTCAAATTGCGGACACAACCTTATCAAACTTTAAAAATATATATAGAATGAAAATGTGAGGTTATCCACTTTGGCGGCAAGAACAGGAAAGCAGAGTATTACCTGAAAGGTGGCCAATTAGGAAAAGGGGAGATGCAACGTGACCTGGGTGTCATGGTGCACCAGTCATTGAAAGCAAGCGTGCAGGTGCAGCAGGCAGTGAAGAAAGTGAATGGTATGTTAGCATTCATAGCAAGAGGATTTGAGTATAGGAGCAGGGAGGTTCTGCTGCAGTTGTACAGGGCCTTGGTGAGACCGCACCTGGAGTATTGTGTACAGTTTTGGTCTCCTAATCTGAGGAAAGACAGCGATCACCCCGTACCCTAGTTCTATCCTACACACTGGGGGAATATTACCCAAGCCAATAAATCGCACATCTTTGGAGTGTGGGAGGAAACCGGAGCACCCGGAGAAAACCCACGCGGGTCACGGGGAGAATGTACAGACAAGCGCCCGTGGTCAGGATCGAACCTGGGTCTCTGGCGCTGCGAGGCCGCAGCTCTGCCACTGCACGGCACAGTGCCGGTCTCTGTGCTGTGTCTCTCGATGCCTCAGTGACCCTGGCTGTCATTGAGAGTGTGAGCTGGGAGCAGGCCATGTCCCAAAACGTGACAGAAATGAATGAATGTCCAGACTAAAATAACAAGGCCAAGGACCTTGGAGTTTAACAATGGTATTGCTTGACACTAATTCAGTATTCACACCGCCACATGGAATAGTTCCACCCCGTTAGTTTCCATAGAAAAGGTCAAGCCATCCACACTTTCAAATCTACCTTGCACTAAATGTTGTACGCTTTATATGTGCACTGTGGACTTGATTGACAATAGACAATAGACAATAGACAATAGACAATAGGTGCAGGACGAGGCCATTCAGCCCTTTGAGCCAGCACCGACATTCAATGTGATCATGGCTGATCATTCTCAATCAGTACCCCGTTCATGCCTTCTCCCCATACCCTCTGACTCCGCTATCCTTAAGAGCTCTATCTACCTCTCTCTTGAATGCATTCAGAGAATTGGCCTCCACTGCCTTCTGAGGCAGTGAATTCCACAGATTCACAACTCTCTGACTGAAAACGTTTTTCCTCATCTCAGGTTCTAAATGGCTTACCCCTTATTCTTAAACTGTGGCCCCTGGTTCTGGACTCCCCCAACATTGGGAACATGTTTCCTGCCTCTAACGTGTCCAATCCCTTAATAATCTTATACATTTCGATAAGATCTCCTCTCATCCTTCTAAATTCCAGTGTATACAAGCCTAGTCGCTCCAGTCTTTCAACATATGACAGTCCCGCCATGTGCAGTCATAGAGTCCTACAATGTGGAAATAGGCCCTTCGGCCCAACTTGCCCACGCTGGCCAACATGCCCCATCTACACGAGTCCCACCTGCCTGCGTTTGGCCCATAGCCCTCCAAACCTGCCCTATCCATGTACCCGTCTAAATGTTCATTAAACATTGCAATGGTCCCTGCAATTGTCTTATCTTGGATTATACCTGGCTCCAAGTTAACATAAGAACACAGGAACGTTAGATTTTGAATCATTATTTCCCCATTATAAGTCAGTCATCCTAAGAATACTCATTTATTACAACCTGTCAAATAAAGATGAGTATTATGTCGAGGCCATGTCAATAAACAAAAAGAAATAATGAAAACACAATGTTTCCCAACGCAGTGTGGCATCTCACTTAATATCTACTTGTGGACAGAACTAAGCCCCACTGTAAGATAGACACAAAGTACTGGAGTAACTCAGCGGGCCAGGGAGCATCTCTGGAGAAAAAGGATGGGTGACGTTTCAGGTTGGGACGAATGGTATGTTAGCATTCATAGCAAGAGGATTTGAGTTTAGGAGCAGGGAGGTTCTGCTGCAGTTGTACAGGGCCTTGGTGAGACCGCACCTGGAGTATTGTGTACAGTTTTGGTCTCCTAATCTGAGGAAAGACATTCTAGCCTTAGAGGGAGTACAGAGAAGGTTCACCAGATTGATCCCTGGGATGGCAAGACTTTCATATGAAGAAAGACTGGATAGACTAGGCTTGTACTCGTTGGAATTTAGAAGACTGAGGGGGGATCTTATAGAAACATGTAAAATTCTTAAGGGGTTGGAGAGGCTAGATGCGGGAAGATTGTTCCCGATGTTGGGGAAGTCCAGAACCAGGGGTCACAGCTTATGGATAAGGGGGAAGTCTTTTAGGACTGAGATGAGAAAACATTTCTTCACACAGAGAGTGGTGAGTCTGTGGAATTCTCTGCCGCAGAAGGTAGTTGAGGCCAGTTCATTGGCTATATTTAACAGGTAGTTAGATGTGGCCCTTATGGCTAAAGGGATCAGGGGGTATGGAGAGAAGGCAGGTACAGGTTACTGAACTGGATGATGAGCCATGATTATATTGAATGGCGGTGCAGGCTCGAAGGGCCGAATGGCCTACTCCTGCACCTATTTTCTATGTTTCCATGTTTCTATGACCCTTCTTCAGCATCCAGTCTGAAACATCAGCGCTCCATGTTCTCCAGAGATGCTGACCGCCGAGTTACTCCAGCATTTGGTTTAGTTTAGAGATACACCTCTGAATCAGGCCACCGCCCAGCGATCCCCGCACACTAGCACTATCCTACACACACTAGGCACAATTTTACATTTACACCAAGCCAATTAACCTACAATCCTGTACGTCTTTGGAGTGTGGGTGGAAACTGAAGGTCTTGGAGAAACCCCACGCAGGTCACGGGGAGAAGGTACAAACTCCGTATAGGCAGCACCACTGGTCGGGATGGAACCCGGGTCTCTGGCGCTGTGAGGCAGCAACTCTACCGCTGTGCCACCCTACCGCCCGGTGTCTGTCTACGGAATAAACCAGCGCCTGTCGGGACTGTCATATGTTGAAAGACTGGAGCGACTAGGCTTGTATACACTGGAATTTAGAAGGATGAGAGGGGATCTTATCGAAACATATGACTACTAAGGGGTCGGACACGTTAGAGGCAGGAAACATGTTCCCAATGTTGGCGGAGTCCAGAACCAGGGGCCACAGTTTAAGAATAAGGGGTAGGCCATTTAGAACGGAGATGAGGAAAAACTTTTTCAGTCAGAGAGTTGTAAATCTGTGGAATTCTCTGCCTCAGAAGGCAGTGGAGGCTAATTCTCTGAATGCATTCAAGAGAGAGCTAGATAGAGCTCTGAAGGATAGCGGAGTCAGGGGGTATGGGGAGAAGGCAGGAACGGGGTACTGATAGAGAATGATCAGCCATGATCACATTGAATGGTGGTGCTGGCTCGAAGGGCCGAATGGCCTCCTCCTGCACCTATTGCCTATTGCCCGCAGTTCTTTGTTTCTACATTATGTCACTCTGTCATTTGCTGCCTTTTCACTGCATGTACAGCTGCCAAAAGTCAGAAGTGTCTCTTGTTTTTCTTTATCACCGTCTCTTAAAACTTAACATCCGTTGATAGCAAACCTTCCATCACTATCAGATGCCCAGTGCCAAACAAGACCAGTAAAGGCAGTTACCTTTTGGGAATGCAAGAGGTTATCTTTCTGTGCCAGATATGGTGATCAGAGTTGAAACCTTCACCATTCCTTGATTTTAACCGGCTCTTCAGGGGGCGGCACGGTGGCGCAGCGGTAGAGTTGCTGCCTCACAGCGCCAGAGTCCCGGGTTCGATCCCGACTACAGTTGCTGTCTGCACGGTGTTTGTAGGTCCTCCCCGTGACCTGCGTGGGTTTTCTCCGGGTGCTCCGGTTTCCTCCCGCATTCCAAAGATGTACAGGTTTGTAAGTTAATTGATAAAATTACAAATTGTCTCTAATGTGTGTAGGATAGCGTTAGTGTACGTGGATCGCTGGTCGGCCTGGACTTGGTGGGCCGAAGGGCCTGTTTCCACGCTGTGTCTCCAAACTAAAGACTCAATGCGTGAGGGATTCCCTACCCCAAACCTCTTCCTGCTGAGCTACAAACTGGTCTGAGAGAAAACCAAATTGTCCTTTTAACGTGAATGTACCTCACCTTAATCCTAGGCCCTCCTGTTCTCGATTCCCCCACTCTGTGTAAAAGACGCTGTGCATTTACCCTATATTTGAGCCATATAGCGGACTGCGGGCGAGTCTGGGACCAGAGGTCATACCCTCAGAATTGAAGGACGTCCCTGTAGGAAGGAGATGAGGAGGGATTCCTTTAGTCGGCGGGTGGCGAACCTGTGGAACCCTTTGCCACAGGTGTCAAGGATTATGGAGAGAAGGTTGGAGAATAATTGTGTAAGAGGTGGTCGGCACGGACTCGATGGGCCGAATGTCCTGTTTGCACGATGCATCTCTAAAGTCTAAAGTCATCAATTTGTTACAAGTGGCCTTCTCAGAAACCATCGTCACAGTGAGTGCACAACTTGTTTATTTCAAACCACTGTTGGGTCATTCCGTGCGTCTGTTGTGCAGAAGTGACCCAGTTATTCGACAAACAGCACTGAAAAGCTGACAGCCCTGCAAGACCATTAGAGCCGGCCCTTGCAGCTGTCATGGTCCTTTTAGTTAAAGGGTAGACGATGGATTTGACGTACAACACGTGTCCACCATCTCAATTGGCCCCCAGCTAAACGACATCGCCTGAGACTGTGAATATTTTCCTGCACTGCCGTCTAAACTGGGTTGCTATTTGACAAAGTAATACAAGGTCATGTCATAAGGGATAGGAGTAGAATTAGGCCATTCGGCCCATCAAGTCTACTCTGCCATTCAGTCATGGCTGATCTATCTCTCCCTCCTAACCCCATTCTCCAGCCTCCTCCCCATAACCCAGCACCTGTGTTAATCAAAAATCTACAGAACTCCGTCTTAAAAAAATATCCATTGACGGCCTCCACAGCCTTCAGCGGCAAATAATTCCACAGATTCACCACCCGCCGACTGAAGAAATTCCTCCCCATCACCTTCCGACAGGAACGTCCTTTAATTCTGAGGGCATGACCTCTGGTCCTAGACTCGCCCGCAGTCCGCTATATGGCCCAAATATAGGGTAGATGCAAAGTTTCTTTGACACAGAGTAGGGGGGTCGAGGACAGAAGGGCCTAGGATTAAGGTGAGGTACATTCACATTAAAAGGACAATTTGGTTTACTCTCAGACCAGTTTGTAGCTCAGCAGGACGAGGCTTGGTGGACAGAATCCCTCACGTATTGCATCTTTAGTTTGGTCTAGTTCGGAGACACGGAGTGGAAACAGGCCCTTTGGCCCACCAAGTCCAGGCCAACCAGCGATCCCCGCACAGAAACACTATCCTATACACACTGGTGACAATTTGCAATTTTACCAATTAACCTACAAAACTGCATCTCTTTGGAATGTGGGAGGAAACCGGAGCACCCGGAGAAAACCCACGCAGGTCACGGAGAGAACATACAAACTCCGTACAGACAGCACCCAGGTCTCTGGGCCTCTGTAAGACAGCAACTCTTCTGCTGCACCACCATGCCACCCATCTTCATTTTGGTTGTGCAGTCAATACTGGCTATATGGACCGGAGGAAGGGGCTCGACCCAAAAGGGGCAGCACTGTGGCGCAGCGATAGAGTCGCTGCCTTACAGCGCCAGAGACCCGGGTTCCATCCTGACTAGGGACACTCGGACGGAGTTTGTACGTTCTCCCCGTGACCTGCGTGGGTTTTGTCTGGGAGCTCTGGTTTCCTCCAACACTCCAAAGACGTACAGGTTTGTAGGTTAATTGGCATCGGTAAAAATTGTAGATTGTCACCAGTGTGTGTAGGGTTGCGTTAATGTGCGGGGATCGCTGGTCGGCGCGGGCTCGGTGGGGGAAGGCCCGTTTCCACGTTGTATCTCGAAGCTAAACTAAACTGAAGACTCAATGCGTGAGGGTTTGTGTGCAACCAAACCTCTTCCCGCTGAGGGACTGGTCAGGTTTAAATTAGTCATTTAACATCTGTTCCAAGATGACTCATTTGTTTCTCAAAAGGCATGTTCGCAAACCGAGCCGAGAATGCCAGTACCTTGATCCACCTTCTCCAGAGTGACTGCCTGACCCGGTTGGTCAGGGAGGAAACCAAGCTGTCCTCGGTGGGCCGAAGGGCCTCATTTACGCTCTGTATCTCTCTAAAAGTAAAAACATTCCCATCATCTTCTCAATTATGGCGCTGTGCAGCGAACAGTGGCCTCAGCAGCACTTTTGGCCCGACCAGCAAATCTCATATCCCAAAGACATAAACAAACCAATAATCCATCTCCACAGATGATGCCAATCGCCCAATAACCCAGGACACAATTACAAGAAAAGAGTAGACTCATTGACTGCATAATTTAAATACCCAATTACACAAAACTGGTTTCACATCACAAGTGATGACAAGCTTCACATGACACACAAACTCATATATTTTCTTTGTAGTAAATCTCGTGCAGGAAAATAGTTTTATTTTTTTAATTGGACACCAGTGTTTCACAGAACCGGACTCGCGGAACGTGACTGAGCGGAGACCTGCTGGGTGAATAATGCCACGGGCTTTGCTCTCACGTTCACGCGGCTGGTAAAATGGAGCCAAGGGGTTCAAGTGGCGGAAAGCATCTGCTCATTCCAGGCTAATTAAATTAGCAAACTCCTCTCCGACTCTCAAATTTCAACCATGGACATTGTCGGAATCATCGAAGATGAGTGCGAAAAACGTGTGAACAGGATGATAATTACGCGAGTCAGTGAACTACGATCCTGCGATCACACTTTCAGATTTTGAAACACAGAACGCAGGGGTAGAGTTGCTGCCCCACAGCGCCAGAGACCCGGGTTCCATCCTGACCACGGGTGCCGTCTGTACGGAGTTTGTACGTTCTCCCCATGACCTGCGTGGGTTTTCTCCGAGAATTTTGGTTTCCTCCCACACTCCAAAGACGTACAGGTTTGAAGGTTAATTGGCTTGGTATAATTGTTTAAAAAAATGTCTCTGGTGTGTGTTGGATAGTGTTAGTGTGCGGGGATCGCTGGTCGGCGCGGACTCGGTGGGCTGATGGGCCAGCTTCCACGCTATATTTCTAAACTAAACTAAACTCCATGGGTACCAGAGGATTAGCCAACTGCATTTGGATCTATTTAATTCTCACACTCTTCATTATTACAAGATGCATTACATCTCCAGACCCCAAAACTTTTTCTAACATCCAGCCACAGCCCAAGAGTAGGTGTCTGAAATGTAACTAAAGATGAAATATTCCAACGAGGTTTCAATGCTATTAGCAATTTAACATCTGTTCCAAGACGACTAATTTGTTTTCCAAAAGGCATGTTCATTAACCAAAATGAGAATGCCTGTATCTTTGCCAAAACAGGTGGCCCAAACTAGCATCTTCAGTCCGAAACCTCAGTTATTCATGTTCTCCAGAGTTACTGCCTGACCTGCTGAGTTATTCCAACACTGTGTCCTCTTAGCATCTTCCTAAAACACTTCAAGTCAAGTCAAGCTAAAAGGTGTGGGACAGAGTTTAGTTTAGTTTAGTATAGTATTGTTTATTGTCACGTGTACCGAGGTACAGTGAAAAGCTTTTTGGAGCGTGCTAACCAGTCAGCGGAATGGGCGCTGTGTGACTCCATGACTCTAAGTGTTGACTTTCAAGGCTCTTACTCTGGGGATCACACCTTTAGTTACACTTTCTACCCAATGTCTTGAAGTTTAAATATCTTAACTAGTGTGTGAGAAAATGTATTTAATGAAAATATCAATGTGGAATGTTGCAAAATGGAGTATGTTTTCTGGTGAACATCTTCATCTGAATTTCTGAGCTAATCGTGGTTTATTTCAACACAGGTATTAACACTCATTTCACCCCTGCCATCGGGAAGAAGGTACAGGAGCCTGGAAACTGTAACGTCCAGGTTCAGGAAGAGCTTCTTCCCCACAGCTATCAGGCTGTTAAACACCACAACCTCAAATAAGCTGAACTACATACACTTGAGGGCATTGCTTTTGTCTTTTTGTACTATTATAGTTTGTTTATTTTTTATGTTTACGTATGTGCGTGTGTATGTGTATATATATATATATACTGTACGTGTGTGTGTGTGTGTGTGTGTGTGTGTGCGCGTAAATGTATATATGTATGTGTGTGGTAGACACAAAATGCTGGAGTAACTCAGCGGGACAGGCAGCATCTCTGGAGAGAAGGAATGGGTGATGTTTCGGGTCGAGACCCTTCTTCAGATTGATGTCAGGGGAGGGGGCGGGACAAAGATAGGATGCAGTAGGAGACAGGAAGACATCAGTCTGAAGAAGGGTCTCGACCCGAAACGTCACCCATTCCTTCTCTCCAGAGACGCTGCCTGTCCCGCTGAGTTACTCCGGCATTTTGTGTCTACAGGTGACATTTTGGGTCGGGACTCTTCTTCAGACTGCTTGAGACAAGTGTCTTTTAGTTCAGTTTAGTTTAACATAGAGATACAACGCAGCAATAAGCCCTTCGGTCCACACCGACCAGCGATCCCTGCACATTAACTCTACCCTGCACACACAAGGGACAAGTTACATTTATACCATGCCAATTAACCAGAAACCTGCACCTCTTTGGAGTGTGGGAGTGAACCGAAGATCTCGGGGAAAAAACCCACGCGCTCACGGGGAGAACGTACAGACTCCGCACAGACAGCACCTGTAATGGGGTTTGAACCCGGGTCCGCGGCGCTGCAAGCGCTGTAAGGCAGCAGCTCCACCACTGCGCCACCCCATCACCCTTCTGTTTTTAAAGTGTCAATGTTTTCTCGCCATTGGCCATTAATCAGAATCTGGTGGAATATCTCAGAATCAATTTGCTCTCATTCATCTCTCGTTTGCCAAGTGATTGTCCCAGCGAGGGTACTTATTATCCATTAGTCCTTCTACTTCCATCCATTACTGTTGATGGTTTCTGATGTAAACCAGATCATATAATATATGGTCCAGAAAGCCTCAGTCACCAGATGCCGGGTCCCTAACAGATGGCATTCCCACATCACCGTTTGTTCACAATTGGTTTCACGAAGCATTCGAACCATCGTACATTTTGTTTCAGCTTACAAAAGAGCAGGCGAGATCGGTCAGACCCTCAAATGACCGCCCGTTAAATGCTAAGGTAGTCTCTTTACAGGCAAGAGCACACTTTCACCTCCAGACAGCAAAGGATGCAGAGAAGATCGACACAAAAAGCTGGAGTAACTCAGCAGATCAGGCAGCATCTCTGGAGAAAAGGAATAGGTGATGCTTCAGGTCGAGACCCTTCTTCAGACTGACAATCAGGGGAAATGGGAACTAGAGATGTGTTTAGTTTAGTTTAGTTTAGTTTAGTTTAGAGATACAGCATGGAAACAGGCTCTTCGACCCACTGAGTCCGCGCCGACCAGCGATCCCCGCACATTGACACTATCCTACACCCACCAGGACAATTTACAATTATACCAATCCAATTAACCTGCGATCCTGTACCTCTTTGGAGTGTGGGAGGAAACCGAAGATCTCGGAGAAAATCCACGCAGGTCACGGGGAGAACGTACAAACTCCGTACAGACGGCGCCCATGGTCAGGATCGTTCCCGGGTCTCTGGCGCTGTGAGGCAGCATCTCTACTGCTGCGCCACCGTGCCGCTTTACGGACGGTACTTAGGACAAATGAAGGGAAGATATGCAGAAAGCTACGATAATCACGGAAGCGTGGATCCTCACAGTGGTCCACTGTTGGCTGTGGGATAGGTGGCAACAAGTTACAACAGGCAGTGGACCTCATCCGTGGGAGAGTCTGGAACCAGAGCTCACAGCCTCAGAGTTAAAGGGCATTCCTTCAGGAGGAGATGTGGAAGAATTTCTTTCGTCAGAGGGTGGTGAATCTGTGGAATTCTTTGCCACAGAAGATTGTGGAGGCCAAGTCAGTGGATATTTTTAGGGCAGTGAGAGCTAGATTCTTGATTAGTACGGGTGTCTGGGGTTATGGGGAGACGGCAGGAGAATGGGGTTGGGAGGGAGAGATGGATCGGCCACGACTGAAGGGCGGAGTAGACTTGATGGGCCAAATGGCCTAATCCTGCTCCTATCACTAATAAACTGATGAACAGGGTTGGGCGCGGCTGCGGGGCCTTCCATCGCACGGTACGGCTCGGCTGCGGGGCCTTCCATCGCCTGGCGCGGCGCGGCCGCGGGGCCTTCCATCGCCTGGCGCGGCTCAGCCGTGGGGCCTTCCATCGCCCGGCGCAGCTCGGCCGCGGGACTTTCCATCGCCCGGTACGGCTTGGCCGCAGGGCCTTCCATCTCCTTGCGGGGGCTGCGCGAGTCGGGAGCCTCGGTCGCCACGGCAGAAGTCGAACTATCTGTCCGTGGGAGAAGCATGGGGGAAGAGAGAAGAAACGTTTTCTTGCCTTCCATCACAGTGAAGGGGTGTCTGGAGGAGTCACTGTGATGGATGTTTGTGTTAAAATTGTGTGTCTTGTGTCTTTTACTCTGTCCTGTTGTGGCTGTGTGGCAAATGATTTTCGTTTAATTCATTTTGAATGACAATAAAGGTACTTCAATAAAGGATGCAGAGACAATATTGAATCTTTGCCTCTAGGTTGTGGTTCTCGGAGGTATCTGCACAGTGCAGACCGCAACTTTCAATCACCAACGGAAGCACATTTTACAGGTTAAACAGAATCGTGTTTCAGAGGAGAAGAGAAATGAATTGAGGCTCCACCTGTTTATTTGCTCGCCAGTTTCTCCCAGTGGAAGATGCGAATGCATAAGTGTGCAATTAAACCTTTATTCCTACTCCTCGCATATCCTGCCAGCACTTATTGTCTCTCTCGTTGCCTCACATTATGCATGGTGAATGGTGAACAGGCCTTGATATTAGAAGATGCTCGAAAGGCTTTTAGATCCTCACCCAGTAAGTCTGGGTGCCTTCGGGTCAGGAGGGGAAATCGTCAGAAGGTAAAGCAAATTAAAAATATATATTATTTAAGAAAATTCTCTAAACTAAACTAACCTAAAATTAGTCTCCTGAATGATTGATAGAAACATAGAAAAATAGGTGCAGGAGTTGGCCATTCGGCCCTTCAAGCCAGCACGGTCACTCAATATGATCCTGGCTGATCATCCATGATCAGTACCAGACTGGATGCAATAAAGCATCCAGTGAATTGGCCTCCACTGGCTTCTGTGGCAGAGAATTCCACAGATTCGCAACTCTCTGGGTAAATGGAAGAATGGATCGACTGGGCTTGTATTCACTGGAATTTAGAAGGATGAGAGGGGATCTTATAGAAACGTACAAAATTCTTAAGGGATTGCACAGGTCAGATGCAGGAAAAAATATTCCTGATGTTGGGGGAGTCCAGAACCAGGGGTCACAGTTTAAGGCTCGGTAAATGGTAAATTGTCCCTAGTGTGTGTAGGATAGTGCCTGTGTACGGGGTGATCTCTGGTCGGTGGGCCGAAGGGCCTGTTCCCGCGCTGCAGGAAAAATGTTCCCCGATGTTGGGGGAGTCCAGAACCAGGGGTCACAGTTTAAGAATAAGGGGTCGGCCATAGAGGACTGAGATGAGGAAAAACGTTTTCAGCCAGAGAGTTGTGAATCTGTGGAATTCTCTGCCACAGAAGGCAGTGGAGGCCAATTCTCTGGATGTATTCGAGATAGAGTTAGATTTAGCTCTGAGGGCTAACGGAATCAAGGGAGATGGGGACAAAGCAGGAACGGGTTACTATTTCTGAATGATCAGCCGTGATCATATTGAATGGCGGTGCTGGCTCGAAGGGTCGAATGGCCTCCTCCTGCATTCACTGTAAGGCAGCAACTCTACCGCTGTGCCACTTTGCCGCCCTATGTTTCTAGGTCTTGGTGTTTTCGGGTCAGGAGGAGAAATCATTGGCAGGTAAAGCCAAAAAAAAAAGAAACATTATTTTTTTAAGAACATTTTCAGTTGAGACTTTTTAAAGAAGACACAGAGTGCCTTCCCTTCAAGGCAGGGAACTCTCTGCGTGCTGGCCCCAGAAGCAGATCTACTATCACTCATTACAATGGCTCTTCTACAATCGCTTTTAACCTCGACTCCAACAGCACCATTTCTTACTCTAACTATGCACCAAACATTATTCTATCTCGAATCCTGTATCTGTACAGTGTTGTCGGCTTGATTGTGATCATGTAGAGACCGTCAGATGACTGGATAGCACGCAATAAAAAGCAGTGGAGCTGCTGCCTGACAGCGGATATGATCCTGACAACGGGTGCGGTCTGTACGGAGTTTGTACGTTCTCCCCGTGACCTGCGGGGGTTTTCTCCGGGTGCACCGGTTTCCTCCCACACTCCAATGACGTGCAGGTTTGTAGGCTAATTGGCTTCGGTAAAATTGTAAATTGTCCCTAGTGTGTGTAGGATATTGTTGGTGTGCGGGGATCGCTGGTCGGTTCGGACTCGGTGGGCCGAAGGGCCTGTTTCCGCACTGTGTCTCTAAACTAAACTACCCTAAAATCAGTCTCCTGAATGATTCTAGTAATTTACGTTTTTAGCTTCAGATTTACAGCATTTGCAATTATTTTAGTTCTTGTTTAGAGATACAGCGCGGAAACAGGCCCCTCAGCCCACCGGGTCCACAGCGACCAGCGATCCCCGCACATTACCACTATCTTACCTACACACACTAGGGACAATTTACACTTAAACCAAGCCAATTAACCTACAAACCTGTACAACTTCGGAGTGTGGGAGTAAACCGAAGATCACGGAGAAAACCCACACAGCTCATAGGGAGAACGTGCAAACTTAGGGCAGCACGGTGGTGCAGCGGTAGAGTTGCTGCCTTACAGCGAATGCAGCGCGGAGACTCAGGCTCGATCCTGACTACGGGCGCCGTCTGTACGGAATTTGTACGTTCTCCCGTGACCTGCGTGGGTTTTCTCCGAGATCTTCGGTTTCCTCCCACGCTCCAAAGACGTACAGGTATGTAGGTTAATTGGCTGGGCAAATGTTTAAAAGAATTGTCCCTAGTGAGTGTAGGATAGTGTTAGTGCGCGGGAATCACTGGGCGGCCCGGACCCGGTGGGCCTGTTTCTGCGCTGTATCTCTAAATCTAACTCCAAAACTCCGTACAGACAGCACCCGTAGTCAGGATCGAACCCGGGTCTCTGGCGTTGTGAGGCAGCAACTCTACTGCTGTACCACCGTGCCTGGGGTGTTGGTTGGGGTGTCGAAAATCTGAGTCATTGGAGAAATACATGTTGCAGAAGCTGGAAAATGCAAAACAAGGACAGGAAATTGCTCAGTGCGAGAAAGAAACATCACCATGAACCCGCGCTCCACAAAACTCTTCCCTGCGTGTAATGTTAAACCTGCCGTATTGCAGCGTCGGTGAATTGTATTCTGCAAAATTCATTCCGCCGATCTTCACGGCAACAGCTACAAGTAATTAAAGCATTCACACTGTATTATAAAGAAGCAATAACACCATCACTTCCCCTGCTATTCCCAGCAAGGACACAGTGCTAGAGTAACTCAGCGGGTCAGGCAGCACCTCTGGAGAACACGGGTAGGTGATGTTTCGTAAGGTCATAAGGAACAGGAGTAGAATTAGGCCATTCGTCCCATCAAGTCTACTCCGCCATTCAATCATGGTTGATCTATCTCTCCCTCCTAACCCCAATCTCCTGCCTTCTCCCCGTAACCCCCGGACAACCATACTAATCAAGAATCTATGTATCTCTGCCTCAAAAAATATCCACTGAATTGGCCTCCACAGCCTTGCGTGGCAAAGAATTCCACAGATTCACCACCCTCTGCCTAAAGAAATTCCTCTTCATCTCCTTCCTAAAAGAACTTCCTTTAATTCTGAGGCTGTGACCTCTGGTCCTAGACTCTCCCACTAGTGGAAACATCCTCTCCACATCCACTCTATCCAAGTCTTTCACTATTCTGTATATTCCCCCCCCTCCCCTCATTCTTCTAAACTCCAGCAAGTGCAGGCCCGGTGCTGACAAATGCTCATCATAGGTTAACCTACTCATTCCTGGGATCATTCTTGTAAACCTCCTCTGAACCCATCCTTCCTCAGATAATGATGCCCAAAATTGCTTGCAAGACACTTCTTCAGACTGATTGTAGTGGTGGGGGGGGGGGGGGGGGGGGGAGAGAATAAGCTGGAAAAGGGAAGAGGCTGGGCAAAGATTAGAGATGGACACAGGTGAGGGGGGAGTCGGTTGGTACAGGTAGCTGGTTGGAACAAATGCGAGTGATAAGAACAGGTGTGATACAGGTTTGAAGGCGGGGTGGGGGGGGGAGGGGAGGTGAAAGTAGCAGGAGGGGGGGAGAAGGGGGAGAAATAGGTGCGAGTCCCAGATGAGGGAAAAGGGGGGGGGGCGGGGAAGAGTAGGGTGAGAATGTGAGGGGGGGAGGAGAACACAAACTACCAGCAAATTGTAACTGCCTGCAGTGAGATTCTTCCCCCTCATTACTCTAAGACTGTGAAATGACCCCCAAAGATACAGCCATAATAACCAGGTAGTCCCTGCTTTCCCTCTCTATCCCCTCCCCCTTCCCAGTTCTCCCACTAGTCTTCCTGTCTCCGACTACATCCTATCTTTGTCCCGCCCCCTCCCCTGACATCAGCCTGAAGAAGGGTCTCGACCCAAAACGTCACCCATTCCTTCTCTCCAGAGATGCTGCCTGACCCGCTGAATCACTCCAGCATTTTGTGTCTACCTTCGATTTAAACCAGCATCTGCCGTTTTCCTTTCCTACATAATATTTCTTCACTGGATTCAGAAAGTCGCATTTGAAAGGTTAACTGAATCCATGCACAGCAGTAAAATAAATGGAACTAATCAAATTACAACCAATTGCGAAAAACAATAATTCATTATCTTTTTGAAACCATATATCCATGTAAATACTCCAGTTGAACTCATGAACCATTCTTCATTAATGGGTTGGAAGTACGAGTTTTTGGTTATGCATTTGTTAACATTTTTGATATTTTTATTAATTTATCTATTAAAAAAATGCTTTGTGAAACTAACACTCGTTCTTTTTAAATACCACAATGAAATATTTTCAAAATCATTATAGACCACTTGGGAATAATCCACTATCCAGTAAAGCTTGTCACCATGGCACTTCAGTGTGTAAGGCAGTATTTAATATTACCACAAAAAGTACTGGTATTTATTTATGTAAATGGCAGCATTAATTGTCCAGCTCCGCTTTGAGCTGTGTGTACGTAGAGTCATGGAGTCATACAGCGTAGAAACAGGCCCCTTCGGCCCAACTTGCCCACATGTCCCAGCTACACTAGTCCTCCTGCCCGCGTTTGGCTCATATCCCTCCAAACCTGTCCCATCCACTTGATGAGCCGAATAGCCCTAGTTCTGCTGCTATCACTTATGAACATGAAATTTCCAAAATGGCAGATTTCTGGCAGAAAAAGAGAAACAAATTGCAAAATGGCAAAAATTTATATACCTATCAGCCAAAACATTATGACCTGATGAGCCAAAACATTATGACCACCTGCCTAATATCCTCCGGTGTGCAACCCCCATATGCAGCAGGGTGCGATGCACTGTGTATTGTGACACATTCCTCCCGTGACCACCATTAAGATTTTCTGTGACTTGTGCCACAGTCGACCTTCTGTCGGTTCAGACCAGACGGGATAGCCTTCGTTGCCCTCGCGCATCGATGAGCCTTGGGCGGCCCAACACCCCGTCTGTCGCCGGTTTGTGGTTTGTCCCTCCTCGGACCACTGTCAGTCGGTGCTCACCACTGCTGACCGGGAGCACCCCACAAGCCTTGCCGTTTCAGAGATGCTCTGACCCAGTCGTCTGGCCATAACAATTTGGCCCTTGTCAAAGTCGCTCAGGTCTTTACTCCTGCCATTTCTCCTGCATCCAACACATCAACCTCAAGAACTGACTGTTCACCTGCAGCCTAATATATCCCACCACTTGACAGGTGCCATTGTAACAAGATAATCAATGTTATTCACTTCGCCTGTCAGTGGTCACAATGGTGTATGATTCATGACAAAATTCAGTATTCACCTTCACTTGCACTGAGGACCTTACCAGATGGAAATATTCTCACACAGATTCTGAATTTCATTAGCCAAGCAACAAATCAAGGTTCCACAACCACAATAATTAGATTGATGTTACAATACAGTACTTTGAATGCACCATTGATATTAATATGTGGCTTTATTACTGAGAAAACAAATACAAATCATGTTTACACGATGCACATTCTTCCTGTAAACACTGGGGCATCATTAAACAAATGTAATAGACATTGCATTATAGACACAAAATGCTGGAGTAACTCAGCGGTCAGACAGCATCTCTGGAGAAAAGGAAAAGGTGACTTTTCAGGTGGAGACCCTTGTTCAGACTGAGAGTCAGGGGAGAGGAAAACGAGACAGGCTAGATGCAGGGAAAACGTTCCCCATGGTGGGGGAATCCGGAACCAGGAGCCACAGTGTAAGAATAAAGGGTAGGCCATTTAGGACAGATGAGGAAAAAAAAATTCAGTCAGAGAGTTGTGAACCTGTGGAATTCGCTACCACAGAAGGCAGTGGAGGCCATTTCACTGGATGTATTCAAGAGAGAGCTCTTAGGGCTAACGGAATCAAGGGATTTGGAGAAAAAGCAGGAACAGGGTACTGATTCTGAATGCTTAGGGAAAAAAACTTCAGATGCTGGTTTAAATCGAAGGTAGACACAAAATGCTGGAGTAACTCAGCGGGTCAGGCAGCATCTCAGGAGAGAAGGAATGGGTGACGTTTCAGGTCGAGACCCTTCTTCAGACTGAAGGGTCCTCGACCCAAAACGTCACCCATTCCTTTCTCTCCCGAGATGCTGCCTGACCAGCTGAGTTACTCCAGCATATTGTGTCTACTGATTCTGGATGATCAGCCATGATCATATTGAATGGCGGTGCTGGCTCGAAGGCCGAACGACCTACTCCTGCAACTTATTTTCTATGTTTCAATATAGATGGTGATGTAGAGGGATATGGAACAAATGAATGAAAGCTGTGTAAAAAAGACCCGAAACGTCACCCATTCCTTCTCTCCAGAGATGCTGCCTGTCCCGCTGAGTTACTCCAGCCCTCTGTGTCTATATTCAGTTTAAGCCAGCATCTGCAGTTCCTTCCTCGACATTGCAGTATGTTTCAAAAGTAGTTTACGTTCAGGAAGAAGGCTTGTCGCTGATTTCTTCACGGACCGATAAAGATTCAGCGATTAATGCGAGTGTCAAACATATCCCAGAATGAAAACTTAAAGCCACAAACACAAACTTCACAGTTGTTTTAGCTTAGTTAGAGATACAGGGCAGAAACAGGCCCTTCGGCCCACCGAGTCCATGCCAACCAACGATCACTCTGTACACTAACACTATCCTACACACACAAAGACACGAGGGAGAAATTACAATATTTACTGCTGCCAATTAACCTGCAAACCTGCACGTCTTTGGTCTGTGGGAGGACGCCAGAGAAAAACCCACGCAGGTCATGGGGAGAACGTACAAACTCCGTACAGACAGCACCTGGTGGTCAGGATCGAACCTGGGTCTACGGCGCTGCATTCGCTGTAAGACATCAACTCTACCGCTGCGCCACGTTCAAACATCCCCACCAAGACTAAAGTCATAAGTTCACAAGTTATAGCAGCAGGATTAGACCATTCGGCCCATCGAGTCTTGACCTCTCACTGGCAATGAGTTCCACAGATTAGCTACCCTCTGACCAAAGAGGTTTCCTCCTCACCTCATTTCTAAAAGAGCGCCCTTTAATTCTGAGGCTGTGGACCTCTGGTCCTAGACTCTCCCACCAGTGGAAACATCCTCTCCACATCCACTCTATCTGTGCCTTTCATTATACTGCAAGTTTCAATGAGGCCCCCGCTCAACCTTCTAAACTCCCAGCAAGTACAGGCCCAGTTCTGTCAAACGCTCAACATATGCTAAGTCAATAGACAATAGGTGCAGGAGTAGGCCATTCGGCCCTTCGAGCCAGCACCGCCATTCACCGTGATCATGGCTGATCAGAAGCCGGCCTCTCTCACAACCAAGTTTCACAAAACACAAACAGCTGAAGAAAACCCCCGAGCTATCTGAAAACACGGCGGATTTGCTCAGGGTTTTTTTTAAACCAAAAATAATTTCAATCAATTATTTCCAAAAATGATATGTACAATGCAAACAATAACAAACAAACCCACCACCAGAATGCAAAGTAAAACAAATATTCTTAATACTGAATAAACGATTACACAACTAGATCGCCATCCTCATTGAGGGCTACATCCCCACCCCCCCCCCCCCCCCCCCCCCCCCCCCCCCCCCCCCCGGTGCCCAGCGGTCCCGGAAATCCGACAGGGCGCCCGTGGACAGCGCGTAGTCCCTTTCTAAAACCACCCGGGCACGGACGTAACCCCAGAAAAGGGGCGGGCAACCAGGGCAGCCGGCTCGGGCAGAGGCCTCTACCACCTGGCACCCCGACTCTGAATCGCTCTGTTGTCTTGCCCACAATCACAAAGGCTGAGAACCGGGTCAAAAGCACCAGAGGAGAAAGAAAACCACCTCCTACCTTCACAATTGGCCGCGTCGCCCTGCAGTGGGCACGAAGCCTTTCTTGCACATGCACACGGCTCTGGTGTTCAGATCCAGCACTCAGAGTTCTCACCACACTGATGTCCTTCTGCGCAGAAATCGTGGCCTGCAAAATAAGGTCATGGTTAGGCCACGGGAGGCCGCAGAAGAGTAGAGAAAAACAGCTGGATCATTTACGCTAATGATTCCTAAAAAAAGGTTGATTTGCAAATTGAACTGGTAGTGAGGAAGGCAAATGCAATGTTAGTATTTAGTATGGACAATAAATATACAATACAAATACAATATATCTTTATTGTCATTGTACAGGGGTACAACGAGATTGGGAATGCGCCTCCCATACGATCCAATAATTTAATTAGCTAGTCAGTATTAATATAAACAACCCAATTAAACAAATACAAAATGAAAAGAGGGATGTGATGCTGAGGCTTTATAAGGCACTGGTCAGACCACACTTGTAGCAACGCGAGAATAAATTTGGTCCCCATATTCGAGCAGTTTTTAAGGCAGGGATTAACAGATAGATACTTGATTGGTAAGGGTGTTCAGGGATTATGGGGAGAAGGCAGGAGAATGGGGTTGAGCGGGAAAGATCAATCAGCCACGATTGAATGACGGAGTAGACTTGATGGGCCGAATGACCAAATTTTGCTCCTATGACTAATGAACTTATGAAGGTAGGTTGGAACATTGGGACTGCACCCTAGCTTATGGGAGAACTGGTCAATAGCTTGATAACAGCTTGGAAGAAACTGTTCCGTTCTTTCGGGCTACTTCCCAATGGGAAAAGGTGTAAGAGGGAATAGCCAGGGTGAAAAAGGTCCTTGCTTTTGCAAGGCCATGTGAAGTGTAGATGGAGTTGATGGTGGGGAGTCTGGTCTGTGTGCTCCGAATCAAAGAAGGCTTCTTGTCCAATAATGACAAGGGCATTGCAGTAATAACGTCTAACAAGGGCAGGACCTGGACCGTGAATGGTAGGCCTCTGGGGAGTGTTGTACAGCAGAGGGATCTAGGAGCGCAGGTGCATGGTTCCTTGAAGGTCGAGTCGCGGGTAGATAAGGTGGTCATAAAGGCTTTTGGCACACTGGCCGGCGGGTCAAGCAGCATCTGTGGAGCGAGTGGGCAGGCAATGGGTTCTTGCACACATTGGTGAAAGGGAGATGGGCACAAGGAACGAGCCGCCAGTAGATAGATGCACAGTCTCTTGCCCAGAGTAGGTGAATCGAGGACCAGAGGACATAGGTTTAAGGTGAAGTGGAAAAGGTTTAATAGGAATCCGAGGGGTAACTTTTTCCACACAAAGGGTGGTGGGTGTAGGGAACAAGCTGCCAGAGGAGGTAGTTGAGGCTGGGACTATCCCAACATTTAAGAAACAGTTAGACAGGTTACATGGATAGGACAGGTTCAGAGGGATATGGACCAAACGCAGGCAGGTGGGACTTGTGTAGCTGGGACATGTTGGCCGGTGTGGGCAAGTTGGGCCGGAGGGCCTGTTTCCACACTGTATATCACTCTAAATGTATGTGGTTAACAACATATTTATCAAAGAGCTGGTATTTGCAACTGACAGCTCTTCAACGAACAGGTTTGTCTACTTAAATCAAGATTCACGATAACATAACGATAATGGGAATTGGAGAATCAGACACAGCAAACAGCACATCCTGTTCTGAAAATTGCAATTTTACAGTCATTAGTTCAGGTAATGGAGGAGCAGAGTGTTCAGTAATTCAATGCTCATTTTTACAAAATTAAATCGCTTTTTGAATCATGTCAATGGATTTCACAAAAACCCTTAAAGTTATATTGTTCCACTCACACAGTCATTCAGCATGGAAACAGGCCCTTCGGCCCAACTTGCCCACACTGGCCAACATGACCCAGCTACACTCATTTTTCTCAGTAGACATATTATTGAGTGTCTGTGCACATCAATGAAACAGTGATTAGCGATCTCTTCACTGCCGTTGTCTCGATAGTCAGCTATTCTACGTTACAAGTACAAGTTACGCTTTGTACGCGGAAACAGGCCCTTCGGCCCACCGAGTCTGTACTGACCAGTGGTACCCACACACTAACACTATCCTACACTCATTAGGGACAATTTACACATACACCGAGCCAACTGACCTACAAACCTGTACGTCTTGGGAGCGTGGGAGGATTTCGGAGATCCCGGAGAAACCCCATGCAGGTCAGAAGGGGAGAACCTACAAACTCCGTACAGACAGTACCCGTGGTCAGGATCGAACCCTGGTCTCTGGCGCTGTAAGGCAGCAACTCTACTGCTGCGCCACCGTGCGGCCTGCCGTGTGTGCGTGTGCATGTGCGTAATAATGAACTTTTAACATACACCGATATGCCAAAACATTAGGACCACCTGCCTAATATGCTATTGGTCCTCCGTGTGCAGCCCCATACGCAGCAGGGTGCGATGCACTGTGTAATGTGACACATTCCTCCCATGGCCACCATTAAAATTTTCTGTGACTTGTGCCACAATAGACCTTCTGTCGGTTCGGACCAGACAGGATAGCCTTCGTTGCCCTCGTTCATCGATGAGCCTTGGGCGCCCAACACCCTGTTGCCGGTTTGTGGTTTGTCCCTCCTCGGACCATTCATGGTAGGTACTCACCACTGCTGACCGGGAGCACCCCACAAGCCTTGCCGTTTCAGAGATGCTCTGACCCAGTCATCTGGCCATAACAATTTGGCCCTTGTCAAAGTTGCTCAGGTCTTTACTCCTGCCCATTTCTCCTGCATCCAACACATCAACTTCAAGAACTGACTGTTCACTTGCTGCCTAATATATCCCACCCCTTGACAGGTGCCATTTGTAACAAGATAACCAATGTTATTTACTTCACCTGTCAGTGGTCATAATGTTTTGGCTGATCGGTGTATATCACAGTGAACGCTTTTTGTTTGTAAAACAGCACCTGCAGTTCCTTTTTATCTCATCCACTTATATAAATGTGCTTGTCAAACAAGCAAACCAAAACATCATTATCTTAAACTATGGGCGGCACGGTAGCGCAGCGGTAGAGTTGCTGCTTTACAGCGAATGCAGCGCCGGAGACTCAGGTTCGATCCTGACTACGGGTGCTGCACTGTAAGGAGTTTGTACGTTCTCCCCGTGACCTGCGTGGGTTTTCTCCGAGATCTTCGGTTTCCTCCCACACTCCAAAGACGTACAGGTATGTAGGTTAATTGGCTGGGTAAATGTAAAAATTGTCCCTAGTGGGTGCAGGATAGTGTTAATGTACGGGGATCGCTGGGCGGCACGGACTTGGTGGGCCGAAAAGGCCTGTTTCCGGCTGTATATATATGATGATATGATATGATAAACCTTCCAATGCATTTGATTTAACCCCCTTCCTGCTAATTGCTTTTATACATGCAGCCAGATGCTTAGTTTATTGCATCTCTGGGAAATGGAATCTCTGGAGAAATTAAACCCTATATTTTGCAAAAACACTCATTCCTGACTATCCCCGATGAGACTAATTATTCCCAGTGGCACCTGATGGTGTGTGTTGTGAACAGAGTGAATGGAATCTTTTGATTAGTAATTGTTATTACTAATGGGGAAACTACAGGAACCTAATTACCACTGGACAAGTATTTTCTTGTTGCTGATGTACTAAAGGCCGAGGAATAATCTTTCTTAAATCCAACGAGAAGACATTGACAGGAACAATAACAGAGAGGAATGGAGTTCGCATTAATTTCATAATGGTGGCCGAGTTTCATAAGGTCATAAGTGCTAGGAGCAGAATTAGGCCATTCGGCCCACCATATCTACTCCGCCACTCAATCATGGCTGATCTATCACTCCCTCCTGACTCCATCACCCCTGCCTATTCCCCATAACCTCTGACACACGTACTAAACAAGAATTAAGTTTGTTCTTAACACAAAATCGTTTCATCCTCTTTGCAGTCAGGAAGACACCATCTAAATCAAACAAAATAGTTGAAGGAACATTGTTGGTTATCAATTCAGTGATGCAGCGGTAGAGTTGCTGCCTCACGGCACCAGAGACCCGGGTTCCATCCTGACTCTGGCTGCTGCCCGTACGGAGTTTGGACGTTCTCCCCGTGACCTGCGTGGGTTTTCTCCAGGAGCTCCGGTTTCCTCCCACACTCCAAAGATGCACTGGTTTGTCGGCGAAGGTAGACACAAAATGCTGGAGTAACTCAGCGGGTCAGGCAGCATCTCAGGAGAGAAGGAATGGGTGACGTTTTGGAATGGGTGACTCTTCTTCAGACGAATGTAGGCGAATTGGCTTTGGTGAAATTGTAAATTGTCCCCGGTGTGTGTAGAATAGCTTTAGAGTGTGGTGGATCGCTGGGCGTCGTGGACTGCGCGCTGTATCTCTAAACAAAATTAAAGATATATGAACTGCGGATTGACATCATTGGCCTTCCTTCTGTGCTAAGCACACCTCGTCCGCTCGCTCCCTTACGCATGGTAGCACAGCAGGGGCAGCGGCTGGAATCATAGAGTGATACAGCGTGGAAACAGGCCCTTCGGCCCAACTTTGCCCACATTGGCCAACATGTCCCAGCTACCTTAGTCACACCTGCCTGCGTTTGGCCCCAACTTGTCCTATCCATGTACCTGTCTAACTGTTTCTTAAACATTTTGGGATCGTCTCTGCCTCAACTACCTCCTCCGGCAGCTCGTTCCATGCACCCAAACATGAAACAAAACATTGCCTGCCCACTCGCTCCACAGATGCTGCCTGACCCGTCGAGTTCCTCCAGCACTTTGTGCTTTTTTTTCTCAAGGTCCGAGCATCTGCAGTCTCTTGCGCCTCCATATCTAGCGTGATATTCCATTGGAATAAATGGATTTTTCTTGCCATATTAAAATTGTAACCCTTCCCGACGCGTATAATCCAGGCAGCAGATGAAGGCTGTTTTGTTAACATTAAAATATGAATAGCAATCAGCACCAAAGTGCTGGCATACACGCTCTGAGAATAGAGGAAACGAGCATTTTATTCAAGTAAAGAAATGAGTTGATGTGTAACAAGCGCACGAACAGCATTACCAGGACATTACTCTTCGAATATAATTTCATTGCTACAATTGCAGAGAAAACCATTTCAATTCTGAGCATTTATTATTGCAATGGTCCCGCATAGTAAATGGAAATGAGAGACCTGGGAATAGACTTACTTAACGTCCTAACAGAAGATGATCAAATTGTTTAAAGAAAAATGCAGACAAATCACGAGGAAAACATAATACAAAAGCAGGAAGTAATATTCATTTAAATCTTCGAGACTCAAGATAATTTGTTTCCAAGTCAGTTCTATGGGTTTTGACAAGACTGATGAAAGAAGTGTATGTGGGTCTTGCAGGTTCTGAGAGGGGCAGGGGATGGGGGGGGGGGGGGGGGTGGGTGAGGAGTGTTTTATAACACTCTTGCCAATTACAAAGTTAGTCTTTAGAGTTTTAGGCTTCGGAGGTACGGCGCGGAAACAGGCCCTTCGGCCCACCGAGTCCGTGCCGACCAACAATCACCCCGTACGTACGCTGGCACTATCCTACACTATTCTACACACCAAGGACAGTTTATAATTTTACCAAAGCCAATTAACCTACAAACCTGTACGTCTTTGGAGTGTGGGATGAAACAGGAGCGCCCGGAGAAAACCCACGCTGGTCACGGGGAGAGCGTACAAACTCCGTACAGACAGCACCCGTCGACAGGATCGAACCCGGTTCCAGTTTCCTCCTCGTATCAAAGACGTGCAGGTCTTTGATACGGAGATGAGGAAAAACTTTTTCAGTCAGAGAGTTGTAAATCTGTGGAATTCTCTGCCTCAGAAGGCAGTGGAGGCCAATTCTCTGAATGCATTCAAGAGAGAGCTGGATAGAGCTCTTAAGGATAGCGGAGTCAGAGGGTATGGGGAGAAGGCAGGAACGGGGTACTGATTGAAAATGATCAGCCATGATCACATTGAATGGCGGTGCTGGCTCGAAGGGCCAAATGGCCTCCTCCTGCACCTATTGTCTATTGCCTGTTGGTCAGTTGGTTTCTGTAAATTGTCCCTCATGTGTAAGATAGAACGAGAGTGCAGGGTGATCGCTGGTCGGCACGGACTCAGTGGGCTGAAGGGCCTGCTTCCAACTAAACTAATACTGGATTCTTCTGAAGAAGGGTCTCGCCCCGAAACGCCACCCATTCCTTCTCTCCAGAGACGCTGCCTGTCCCGCTGAGTTACTCCAGCACTTTGTGTCTGTCTTCGGTGTAAACCAGCGTCTGCAGTTCCTTCCTGCACACTTCAACTGGACTCAGCAGTCCCAAAGGCTATCTTATTTTTCATTGGACAAACAGCTTCAGAAAAGGCTGGAAACATGTTATCAAACAGAGCCAAGGGCAGCATCTCGGGGAATCAGTCGAACGTGAGGGGATCTTCAAAGTGTTTCTTCAAGCAGGTGACGACCAGCAATCGACATTCAATCAGCTCTCCTCTATCTCCATCAGTAAGACTGGGCCTTGGGCATTTGCATCATAAACACTCTTGGCAGCACAGCAGAAGTCACACAAACTGAACCAGACCCTTTGCTAAACTATTCTTGGACGACTGTGTCTTTTCGTTTCGAGATACAGCAGGGAAACAGGCCCTTCGGCCCACCGAGTCCGCGCCCACCATCGATCACTCCGTACACTGACACTGTCCTGCACGCACGAGGGAGAATTTACAATATTTACCGCAGCCAATTAACCTGCAAACCTGCACGTCTTTGGTCTGTGGGAGGAAACCAGAGCAACCGGAGAAAACCCACTTGGTCACGGGGAGAAGGTACAAACTCCATACAAACAGCACCTGTAGTCAGGATCGAACTTGGGTCTCTGTAAGGCAGCAACGTTACCGCTGCGCCACCGGGTACCGGTTTAAGGTGAATGGGGGAAGATTTAATAGGAACCTGAGGGGGTGACATTTTTTTTACACACAAAGAGCGGTGGGTATATGGAAAGAGTTGCCTGGAGGAGGTAGTTGAGGGGGAGGTAGATGAAGGAGGTACAATCATCACACTTGAAACATTAGGACAGGTTTAGAGGGATATGGGCAAAATGTGGGCAGGCAGGACTTGTGTAGGTGGGGCATGTTGGGCGACGTGGGGAAGTTGAGCTGAAGAACCCATTTGCACAATGAGCTACATTATGCCTCTGAGCTACATTATGACTCTAATAAGATCTTTTCAATAGAACATATCCAATTTATCACTTAAAGTTTCTCTCTACTGATACTCCAAAATAAAGTGCCTGAAAGCATATGCTGATATAAATAAATACATAAGTATTTAAATAAATAAATAAGTTGGCTCCCTGCAATTCCACTCAAACGGAGCTGCTTTGTTCATTCATAACAAACATTATGGCTTTTGTGAGCCGATGTAGAGCTGGACTTTAAGAATTGGAGATTGATGCAACAGGAAAAAAAACCTTAAAGTGAAAGGGCGGCACGGTGGCGCAGCGGTAGAGTTGCTGCCTTACCGCGAATGCAGCGCCTGAGACTCGGGTTCGATCCTGACCACGGGCGCCGTCTGTACGGAGTTTGTACGTTCTCCCCGTGACCTGCGTGGGTTTTCTCCGAGATCTTCGGTTTCCTCCCACACTCCAAAGACGTACAGGCATGTAGGTTAATTGACTGGGTAAAATGTTTTTAAAAATTGTCCCTAGTGTGTGTAAGATAGTGTTAGTGTGCGGGGATCGCTGGGCAGTGCGGACTCGGTGGGCCGAAGGGCCTGTTTCCGCGATGTATCTCTAAAATCTAAAAGTCAGGAGGCATCCCTGGCGAAAATGGATAGGTGACGTTTGGGTCAGGATCCATCTTCAGGCTTAAGTTCTCTATCAGTTCTCCTCTCAGCCTCCTGCATTCCAGAGGAAACAATCCAGTCTGTCCAACCTCTCCCTGCAGCGAATGACCTTGAATCCTGTCATCACTCTGGTAATCCTTCTCTGCACCCAAAGCCTTAACCTCCTTCCTGTAATGGGGGGACCAGGACAGGATGCAATACTCCAAATGTGGCCGAACTAAAGTCCTCCGCAACTGACTTCCTGACTCTTCCACTCAATGCCACGGTGGCGCAGCGGTAGAATTGCTGCCTGACAGCGAATGCAGCGCCGGCGACCCGGGTTCGATCCCGACTACGGGTGCTGTCTGTACGGAGTTTGTACGTTCTCCCCGTGACCTGCGTGGGTTTTCTCGTGAGATCTTTGGTTTCCACCCACACTCCAAAGACCGACAGGCTTGTGGGTTAATTGGCTTGGTATGAATACAATATTGTCCCTAGTGTGTGTGTAGGGCAGTGTTAATATGCAGGGGAACGCTGGTCGGTGCGGGCTCGGTGGGCCGAAGGGCCTGTTTCTGCAGTGTACCTCTGATATGCGTTAATGCAGGTGTGCAGTGACACACATACCAGACCGAACAAGGACCGCAGATCTCAGATGGAGATGAGTGGGCCAGATGGGTTATTACAACAATTCATTAGTATCATGCTCATCGTTACTGAGAGTGGACTTTTAATTCCAAAAATTATTTTATTAATTATATTTAAATTGCCCAGCTGCCATCATGGGGTTTGAAATCTTTTCTTGCAGTCAATGATGCAGTCCTTCAGATTGCTGGTAATGTAACCAGCCGAACAAGTTTCTTTATTCATATTAGGCCTTACACAACATAAAGCACACAGTGTGTTTCAACAGTTGAACATGGACATGTCCATAACTCCCATAAGACAGCACGGTGGCACAGCGGTAGAGTTGCTGCCTCACAGCGCCAGAGACCCAGGGTCGATCCCGACTACAGGTCCTGTCTGTGCGGAGTTTGCACGTTCTCCCCGTGACCCACGTGGGTTTTCTCCGAGATCTTCAATCTCCTCCCACACTCCAAACACCACAATCGGGTTTGCAGGTTAGTTGGCTTGGTATAAATGTAAGTTGTGCCCAGGCAGTGTTAGTGTGCCAGGGATCGTAGGCCGGTGCGGACTTGGTGGGCCGAAGTGCCTGTTTCCGCGCTGTATCTCGAAACTGAACGAAACTAAACTAAAGTTTAGATTTAGATTTAGAATTTTAGATGTAGATTTAGAGATCCAGCACAGAAACAGGCCCTTCGGCCCACCGGGTCCTCGCCACCCAGCGATCCCCGCACACTAACACTATCCTACACCCCACTAGGGACAATTTTTTTTTACATTTGCCCAGCCAATTAACCTACACACCTGTACGTCTTTGGAGTGTGGGAGGAAACCGAAGATCTCGGAGAAAACCCACGCAGGTCACGGGGAGAACGTACAAACTCCGTACAGACGGCGCCCTTAGTCAGGATCGAACCTGAGTCTCCGGCGCTGCATTCGCTGTAAGGCAGCAACTCTACCGCTGCGCCAACGTGCCGCCCTAATCACAAGATCACAAGTCGTGGAACACAATTAGGCCATGGGTTCCATTGTGTCTACTCCACCATTCAATTATGGCTTCAGTCTTCAGTCTGAAGAAAGGTCTCCACACGAAACGTCACACATTCCTTCTCTCCAGAGATGCTGCCTGACCCGCTGAGTTACTCCAGCATTTTGTGATACCTTCGATTTGTACCAGCATCTGCGGTTATTTTCCTATTCAATTATGGCTGACCAATCCCCCCCCACCCCCCCCCCCTCCCTCCACATCCTCCTCCCCATAAACTTTGACACCCATACTAATGACAAATCTGTCAGTCTCTGCTTTTGAATGGCCGTGGTTCTCCTGAACGCAACAGGCAGCAACAATAGGAATGGACTCTGTTACGAGTAAGGTTCTGCTGCAGTTGTACAGGGCATTGGTGAGACCACACCTGGAGTATTGCGTACAGTTTTGGTCTCCTAATCTGAGGAAAGACATTCTTGCCACAGAGGGTGTACAGAGAAGGTTCACCAGATTGATTCCTGGGATGGCAGGACTTTCATATGAAGAAAGACTGGATAGACTCGGCTTGTACTCGCCGGAATATAGAAGATTGAGGGGGAATCTTATAGAAACTTACAAAATTCTTAAGGGGTTGGACAGGCTAGATGCAGGAAGATTGTTCCCGATGTTGGGGAAGTCCAGAACAAGGGGTCACAGTTTAAGGAAAAGGGGGAAGTCTTTTAGGACCGAGATGCGAAAGTTTTTTTTCACACAGAGAGTGGTGAATCTGTGGAATTCTCTTCCACAGAAGGTAGTTGAGGCCAGTTCATTGGCTATATTTAAGAGGGAGTTAGATGTGGCTCTTGTGGCTAAAGGGATCAGGGGGTATGGAGAGAAGGCAGGTACGGGATACTGAGTTGGATGATCAGCCATGATCATATTGAATGGCGGTGCAGGCTCGAAGGGCTGAATGGCCTACTTCTGCACCTATTTTCTATGTTTCTATGTTTCTATGTAACTGACCAGTGCCCACGTGCCACCCAGTAAAGTCTCTGAAGGTCACATTGAGGGAAAGGTGAAATGTACACGTTGGCACCAATGATAAATAATTGGCCCGGGACTCCCGGAAATTCTCCAAACACATCACATGGCTTTTTCTTATTAAATCTAATTCCAAAAAAAACACAAAAAACACTCTTGTCAGATCAATCAATAAAACTAATCATCTGTAAGTCCTGTGGGCTGCTTTCCTCTCCTCCAGCTTGGCACCGGCCACAGTCATTAGGCCCTTTCAAATTCATTATAGGAAGACAATTTACCAACAGAATTTTCATCATCTCTCTCCGACGGCATTAAGCACGCAATGACTCACCGAGCAGGGGCTTGGAAACTCGCAATGAGCATTAGAGCTCGCAATTGGCGTGGCAATAGTAGTTGGGAACACGCCAACGCAATGCCAAGCAGCAACTCTGCAACCAAATGCAACTGGAGGGGCTGAGCCTTTTTAACATGGAATGCTGAGTATTTTCCTCATGGTCATACCGTTAGCCCAAAGAGCAATATCTAACTCTCTCTTGAATACATCTAACGTGTAGTTTTAGTTTAGAGATACAGCGCGCTACAATAGACAATAGACAATAGGTGCAGGAGTAGGACATTCGGGCCTTCGAGCCAGCACCACCATTCAATGTGATCATGGCTGATCATTCTCAATAAGTACCCCGTTCCTGCCTTCTCCCCATACCCCCTGACTCCGCTATCCTTAAGAGCTCTATCTAGCTCTCTCTTGAAAGCATCCAGAGAATTGGCCTCCACTGCCTTCTGAGCCAGAGAATTCCACAGATTTACAACTCTCTGACTGAAAAAGTTTTTCCTCATCTACGTTCAAAATGGCCTACCCCTTATTCGTAAACTGTGGCCCCTGGTTCTGGACTCCCCCAACATTGGGAACACGTTTCCTGCCTCTAACGTGTCCAATCCCTTAATAATCTTATACGTTTCAATAAGATCCCCTCTCATCCTTCTAAATTCCAGTGTATAGAAGCCTAGTCGCTCCAGCCTTTCAACGTACGACAGTCCCGCCATTCCAGGAATTAACCTAGTGAACCTACGCTGCACGCCCTCAATAGCAAGAATGTCCTTCCTCAATTTTGTTTAGAGTGTGGGAGGAAACCGGAGATCTCGGAGAAAACCCAGGCGGGTCACGGGGAGAAGGTACAAACTCCGTGCAGAGAGCACCCTTGGTCGGGATCGAACCCGGGTCTCCTGCGCTGTAAACGCTGTAAGGCAGCAACTCTACCGCTGCGCCATGTGCCGCCCCAGTTGCGGTCGGATGGTTCAGTTGCCTGATAACAGCTGGGAAGAGACTGTCCCAGAATCTGCAAGTGTGCGTTTGCCTGTCCCGCTGAGTTACTCCAGCATGTTCGTGTCTACCCAAGATATGAGCTTCTGCAAGAGGCTGACTGGGATATTAAGTTCAGGGACGTCTACTTACCACGACATACGTTGCAGCATCTGTTCTCTGGCTGAAAGCGTTCATGCATTGGACAGTCGAGGGGAGAGCAGGTCTCACGGACAACGGCCATTGTTCGATTCTGTCAAGCATTAATCAAACCCATTATTAAACCAACACCTCCCCTCACCGGGCTGGGAAGAATGTTATGTGTTAAACTTCAATAAAATGCAATCTTTTTGCGATCTCACTGATAGACAGAGCTCCTTTGTAGAATACAGAACTGAGATACATAGATACATTGACAATGGATGCAGGAGGAGGCCATTCAGCCCTTCGAGCCAGCACCGCCGTTCAATGTGATCATGGCTGATCATCCACAAGCAGTACCCTGTTCCTGCTTTCTCCCAATATCCCTAGATTTCGCTAGCCCTAAGAGCTCTATCTAGCTCTCTCTTGAATGCATCCAGTGAATCGGCCTCCACTGCCTTCTGAGGCAGAGAACTACACAAGTTCACAACACTCTGGGTGAAAACGTCTTTCCTCGTCTCAGTTCTAAACGGCCTCCCCTTTATTCTTAAACTGTGGCCCCTGGTTCTGGACCCCCCCCAACATTGGGAACATGTTTCCTGCATCGAGCGTGTCCAATCCCTTAATAATTTTATTTCTTCTGCGAAAGGACTGCATCTTAAAGCTACACCAGAACCAACCATGACAGGCTCATTTCAGTGAATGACACATATTCTAAGTAACTTTGCCTTTAGTAATTTCTTGCAAAAACATTGGGGTTATTTTTCAATAACACAATATTGGCTCAAACAAAATAAGGATGGATTAAAAATCACAGCCTCATCACTCTGGGAGGAAATTTGTACTGATTGCTAAAGTGATGTAAATTGGTTTCTATTAAAGGTATTTTGAAGGCAAGGTTCTGTGTTTTCCCATTTCCACATCCAATCCAGAACCAGGGGCCACGGTTTAAGAATAAGGGGTAGGCCATTTAGAACGGAGACGAGGAAAAACCTTTGCAGTCAGAGAGTTGTGAATCTGTGGAATTCTCTGCCTCAGAAGGCAGTGGAGTCCAATTCTCTGAATGCATTCAAGAGAGAGCTAGATAGAGCTCTTAAGGATAGCGGAGTCAGGGGGTATGGGGAGAAGGCAGGAACGGGGTACTGATTGAGAATGATCAGCCATGATCACATTGAATGGCGGTGCTGGCTCGAAGGGCCGAATGGCCTACTCCTGCACCTATTATCTATTGTCTATTGTCTAATCCCTCCGCGCTCGGGGCAGGTTACAGAGGGCCAATAAATCTACAAGCCCGCACCAGAACACCCGGGGGAAACCACATGTGGTCACAGGGAGAACGAGCAAACTCCACACAGACAGCATCTGAGGTCAGGATCGAACCCGGGTCTCTGGCGCTGTGAGGAAGCGGCTCTAGAAATAAAGAAACATAGAAAAGAGGTGCAGGAGTAGGCCATTTAGCCCTTCGAGCCAGCACCGCCATTCAATGTGATCATGGCTGATCATCCAGAATCAGTACCCCGTTCCTGTTTGTTCCCCATATCCCTTGATTCCGTTAGCCCTATAAAGCTAAATCTAACTCTCTCTTGAATACATCCGGTGAATTGGCCTCCGCTGCCTTCTGTGGCCGAGAATTCCTCAGATTCACAACTCTCTGGGTGAAAACGTTTTTCCTCGACCAGCTGTGCCCTTATGAACCACTGTTCAAAGACTATTGAAATGGAACGCATGGCACCTTCGGGTGCACGTAAGGGCTCGGACAGGCTAGGTGCAGGAAACATGTTCCCAATGTTGGGGGAGCTCAGAACCACGGAGCCACAGTTTAAGAATAAGGGGGAGGCCATTTTGAACTGAGATGAGGAAAATCTTTTTCACCCAAAGAGTTGTGAATTTGTGGAATCCTCTGCCTCAGAAGGCAGTGGAGGCCAATTCTCTGAATGCATTCAAGAGAGAGCTAGATAGATCTGTTAAGGATAGCGGAGTCAGGGGGTATGGGGAGAAGGCCGGAACGGGGTACTGATTGAGAATGATCAGCCATGATCACATTGAATGGCGGTGCTGGCTCGAAGGGCCAAATGGCCTCCTCCTGCACCTATTGTCGATTGTCTATTGTTTATTGACCTCGTTGGTGACCTTTGGACTATCCTTGGTTGGACTTTGCTGGCTTTACCTTGCACTAAACATGTATCATGAGTCATGATGTGGAGGCCGATTCACTCTATGCTTTCAATAGATAGGGCTAGCGGAATCAAGGGATATGGGTAGAAGGCAGGAACGGGGTACTTATTGTGGATGATCAGCCATGATCACATTGAATGGCGCTGCTGGCTCGAAAGGCCAAATGGCCTCCTCCTGCACCTATGGTCTAGGTTTCTATGTACTCCCCACCCACTACCTCCTCTCTGACTCTTCACTCCAATTCCCAATCATCTCTGGTCACCCAGATGCTTTCTCTGATTCCCCTCCACACCTGCTCCCTAAATCTCTTAACCCAATTCCTTTTCCCAACCCGTGCCTTCTTGGGTTTAGTTTTTTAATTTTGGTTTAGTTTATTGTGACGTGCACCGAGGTTCAGTGAAAAGAATTTTTTTTGCGTGCCATCCAGTCAGCCGAAAGACTATACAAGATTACAATCGAGCCGTCCACAGTCTACAGATACAGGATAAAGGGAATGACGTTTAGTGCAAGATAAATTCCAGTAAAGTCATAAGATCATAAGATCATAAGATCATAAGTGATAGGAGCCAGAATTAGGCCATTCGGCCCATCAAGTCTACTCCGCCATTCAATCATGGCTGAACCATCTCTCCCTCCTAACTCCATTCTCCTGCCTTCTCCCCATAACCTCTGACATCCGTGCAAATCAAGAATCTATCTATCTCTGCCTTAAATATATCCACTGACTTGGCCTCCACAGCCTTCTGTGGCGAAGAATTCCTCATATTCACCACCCTCTGACTAAAGAAATTCCTCCTCATCTCCTTCCTAAGAGAACGTCCTTTAATACTGAGGCTATGACCTCTAGTCTTAGACTCTGCCACCAGTGGAAACATCCTCTCCACATCCACTCTATCCAAGCCCAATTAGAGATAGTCCGAGGAACTCCAATGAGGGAGATGGTAGCTCAGGACCCGCTCTCTAGTTGTTGATAGGATGGTTCAGGTGCCTGCTCGGAAATGCACGGACACAGGCTCTTCGGCCCTACTTGCTCACGCCAGCCATGATGCCCCATCTACACTTGACCCACCTATCCATGTCTGGCCTATATCCCTCTAAACCTATCCTCTCCTTGTGCCTGTCCAAATGATTTTTAAATGTTGCTTCAGTAACTACTTCAACTACCTTCTCTGGCAGCTCATTCCATATACACACCACCCTCGGCGTGACAAAGTTGCTCCTCAGATTCCCATTAAATCATTCCCTTCTCACCTTCAACCTATGTCTTTTGGTTCTTTCCCCCCCCCCCCCCCCCTCCCTACTCTTGGTAAAGGACTATGTGCCTTCACCATATCTCTTCCCTTCATGATTTTATACACCCCGAGAAGGTCACAACTCAGCCTCTTCCCCAACCTCTCCCGAGAGCTCAGGGCCTCGAGGGACTTGCCCCGTCCTTGTAAAAACCTTCTCCGCACTCTTTCCAGTTGAATGACATTCCCTTTCTTCCTCAAGTATTTGGTATTTTGCACTGGAACTTTGCCGCAACCTGCATCTTCGCATCTGGGGAGCCACTGGAGAGACGTCTTCAGTTAGGAACAGGGGACGTACAACAAGATCTGGGTGTCCTAGTGCATCAGTCACTGAAAGGAAGCATGCAGGTACAGCAGGCAGTGAAGAAAGCCAATGGAATGTTGGCCTTCATAACAAGAGGAGTTGAGTATAGGAGCAAAGAGGTCCTTCTACAGTTGTACAGGGCCCTAGTGAGACTGCACCTGGAGTACTGTGTGCAGTTTTGGTCTCCAAATTTGAGGAAGGATATTCTTGTTATTGAGGGCGTGCAGCGTAGGTTTACTAGGTTAATTCCCGGAATGGCGGGACTATCATATGTTGAAAGACTGGAGCGACTTGGCTTGTATACACTGGAATTTAGAAGGATGAGAGGAGATCTTATCGAAACTTATAAGATTATTAAGGGTTTGGACACGTTAGAAGCAGGAAACATGTTCCCAATGTTGGGGGAGTCCAGAACAAGGGGCCACAGTTTAAGAATAAGGGGTAAGCCATTTAGGACTGAGATGAGGAAAAACTTTTTCAGTCAGAGAGTTGTGAATCTGTGGAATTCTCTGCCTCAGAAGGCAGTGGAGGCCAATTCTCTTAATGCATTCGAGAGAGAGCTAGATAGAGCTCTTAAGGATAGCGGAGTCAGGGGGTATGGGGAGAAGGCAGGAACGGGGTACTGATTGAGAATGATCAGCCATGATCATATTGAATGGCGGTGCTGGCTCGAAGGGCCGAATGGCCTACTCCTGCACCTATTGTCTGTTGTCTATAAATACCTCCAAGATTACTGCAGAAACATCAAGCAACTGGTTACAAATGATTGCCTTTGAACCAGCCTGCATGGTAATGCTTCAGCAGCTAATGCAAATTGGGCGACAGGAAGGAAAGATAGAACTGTATCGATAAACAAATTAAACAATCCCTGAACACTAAACAGAATAATAATTAGACCAATTAATTTCCCAAAGAATTGATGAATTGGAAACTTCATCAATCCAGCAGTTCAGCAACCAAACTGTACCTTGTAGAGGCTACAAAATAGTAATAATAATAACAATAACAATAACAATAACAATAACAATAACAATAACAATAACAATAACAATAACAATAATAATAATAATAATAATAATAATAATAATAATAATAATAATAATAATAATAATAATAATAATAATAATAATAATAATAATAATAATAATAATAATAATAATAATAATAATAATAATAATAATAATAATAATAATAATAATAATAATATATTCCTTTATTCGGCCCACACCGGGGAAATTAAACTACTCAGCCAAAGTGAAGTGTTATCGGGCAACTGAACCATCCTATCACCAACTGGAGAGCCGTCCTGACCTACCATCTACCTCATTGGAGACCCTCGGACTATCTTTAATCGGACTTTACAGGACCTTATCTTGCACTAAACATTATTCCCTTTATCTTGTGTCTGTTCATAGAAGTATGAAAACACCCGCCTCCAGATTCTGTTATCAGGCAAATAAATCATCCTACCATAACTGGAGAGCGGTCCTGATACTATCTGCCTCATTGGTGACCCTCGGACTATCTTTGATCGGACATTACTGGCTTTACCTCGCACTGAACATTATTCCCTTATCATGTATCTGTACACTCTGGACGGCTCGATTGTAATCATGTATTGTCTTTCCGCTGACTGGTTTACACGCAACAAAAGCTTTTCACTGCACCTCGGCACTGGTGACAATAAGCTCAACTGAACTGTACACTATTATAATTATAATTATATTATCATACTATTATACTAATATAATTATATACAGACTTTCCGCTGACTGGTCAGCACGCAACAAAAAAGCTTTTCACTGTACCTCGCTACACGTGACAACAAATAATTGATGGAAACATCCTGATAGCAGTAAGATCCGTTTGCTAATCTTGCTCAGGTAAAGACCTGGTATACAGTCGAGGGCTTTTAGTTTAGTTTAGAGATACAGCGCGGAAACAGGCCCTTCGGCCCACCGAGACCGTGCCGACCTGCGATCCCCCCACACTAACACTATCCTACACACACTGGGGACAATTTACATTTTGTACCAAGCCAATTAACCTACAAACCTGTGTGGGAGGAAATCAAAGATCTCGGAGAAAATATCACGTGGTCACAGGGAGAACGTACAAACTCCATACAGACAAGACCCGCAGTCGGGATCGAATCGGGGTCTCTGTAAGCGCTGTGCCAGCCTGCCACGCATGGGCTATTAGATTAAACCGGCAAGATCATCGAATGAACTTTATTAATGGGACATTTCGGGAGCTGTTATCTGGTTTAAAATTTTGAATATGTAATTGCTATTGACTATGCTGTTGTGACAATGTAATGGTCGACACAGCATGACATACGATAAAGCATGACTTGAAGAGTATTGCATTGAAATCAACTACGTGTGGCAAGTCAGACTGTGACAGCGCTGTGGTAATCTAGTTCTGAAATCCAATTATGAAAGAGAAGATTCACAAAACTGGAATGCACAGGAGCAGTTTAATGAAGGGAAAAGGGACTTGCTGCGGTCAAAAACAAAACATGGGTCTGTGTTCAGGTAGACAAAATGCAAGTATTAGTGGTAGAGGAGGTTTCTCAGGAAGAGGACCGCAATTTCAGAGATGAAGGGAATATATTTCTTAGCGAGAGTGTTTTGATGCAATAAAGAAATGAAATAATCTACTTTGGTCGGATACCGAGGAAAAAACCTTTAAAAGACATTTGGACTGGGACGTGGATAGGAAAACGTTTAGAGGGATATGGGCCAAATGCAGGCAGGCAGGACATTGTAGAGGGGGCATGTTGGTCGGCAGGGGGTGGCACAGTGGCGCAGCAGTAGCGTTTCTGCCTTACAGCACTTGCAGCGCCGGAGACCCGGGTTCGATCCCGACCACGGGTGCTGTCTGTACAGAGTTTGCACATTCTCCCCGTGGGTATTAACATATATAACATATAACATATAACATATAACATATAACAACTACAGCATGGAAACAGGCCTGTCCGGCCCTACCAGTCCACGCCGACCATTCTCCCTGACCTAGTCTCATCTACCTGCACTCAGACGATAACCCTCCAATCCCCTCCTATCCATATACCTATCCAATTTACTCTTAAATAATAAAATCGAGCCAGCCTCCACCACTTCCACCGGAAGCCCATTCCATACAGCCACAACCCTCTGAGTAAAGAAGTTCCCCCTCATGTTACCCCTAAACCTTTGTCCCTCAATTCTGAAGCTATGTCCCCTTGTTGGAATCTTCCCCACTCTCAAAGGGAAAAGCCTACCCACGTCAACTCTGTCCGTCCCTCTCATAATTTTAAAAACCTCTATCAAGTCCCCCCTCAACCTTCTACGCTCCAAAGAATAAAGACCCAACCTGTTCAACCTCTCTCTGTAGCCTAAGTGCTGAAACCCAGGCAACATTCTAGTAAATCTCCTCTGTACCCTCTCCATTTTGTCGACATCCTTCCTATAATTTGGCGACCAGAACTGCACACCATACTCCAGATTCGGCCTCACCAATGCCCTGTACAATTTCAACATTACATCCCAACTTCTATACTCGATGCTCTGATTTATAAAGGCAAGCATACCAAACGCCTTCTTCACCACCCTATCCACATGAGATTCCACCTTCAGGGAACAATGCACAGTTATTCCCAGATCCCTCTGTTCCACTGCATTCCTCAATTCCCTACCATTTACCCTGTACGTCCTATTTTGATTTGTCCTACCAAAATGCAGCACCTCACACTTATCAGCATTAAACTCCATCTGCCATCTTTCAGCCCACCCTTCCAAAAGGCCCAAGTCTCTCTGTAGACTTTGAAAATCTACCTCACTATCAACTACTCCACCTATCTTAGTATCATCTGCATATTTACTAATCCAATTTGCCACACCATCATCCAGATCATTAATGTAAATGACAAACAACAGTGGACCCAACACAGATCCTTGGGGCACTCCACTAGACACTGGCCTCCAACCTGACATACAATTGTCAACCGTTACCCTCTGGTATCTCCCATTCAGCCATTGTTGAATCCATCTTGCAACCTCACTATTAATACCCAACGATTTAACCTTCTTAATCAACCTTCCATGTGGAACCTTGTCAAATGCCTTACTGAAGTCCATATAGACAACATCCACAGCCTTGCCCTTATCAATTTCCCTGGTAACCTCTTCAAAAAATTCAAGAAGATTAGTCAAACATGACCTTCCAGGCACAAATCCATGTTGACTGTTTCTAATCAGGCCTTGATTATCCAAATAATTATATATATTGTCCCTAAGTATCTTTTCCATTAATTTTCCCACCACAGACGTCAAACTAATAGGTCTATAATTGCTAGGTTTACTTTTAGAACCTTTTTTAAACAAAGGCACAACATGCGCAATGCGCCAATCTTCCGGCACCATCCCTGTTTCTAATGACGTTTGAAATATTTCCGTCATAGCCCCTGCTATTTCTGCACTAACTTCCCTCAATGTCCTAGGGAATATCCTATCAGGACCTGGAGACTTATCCACTTTTATATTCTTCAAAAGTGTCCGTACCTCCTCTTCTTTAATCATCCTAATTTCCATCACTACTCTACTTGTTTCGCTTACCTCACATAATTCAATATCCTTCTCCTCGGTAAATACCGAAGAAAAGAAATTGTTTAATATCTCCCCCATTTCTTCCGGCTCAGCACATAGCTGTCCACTCTGACTCTCTAATGGACCAATTTTATCCCTCACTATCCTTTTGCTATTGACATATCTGTAGAACCCCTTGGGGTTTACTTTTACATTACTTGCCAAAGCAGCCTCATATCTTTTTTTCGCTTTTCTAATTTCCTTTTTAAGATTCCTTTTACATTCTTTATATTCCTCAAGAACCTCATTTACTCCCTGCCGCTTATATTTATTGTATATCTCCCTCTTTTTCCGAACCAAGTGTCCAATTTCCCTGGAAAACCACGGCTCTTTCAAATTATTATTCTTTCCTTTCCACCGAACAGGGACATAAAGACTCTGTACTCTCAAAATTTCACCTTTAAATATCCTCCATTTCTCTATTATATCCTTTTCATAAAACAACAATTTCCATTTCACTCCTTTTAAATCCTTTCTCATCTCCTCAAAATTAGCCTTTCTCCAATCCAAAATCTCAACCCTTGGTCCAGATTTGACCTTCTCCATAATGATATTGAAACTAATGGCATTATGATCACTAGACCCAAAGTGCTCCTCAACACATACCTCCGTCACCTGACCCATCTCATTTCCTAACAGGAGGTCCAACACTGCCCCTTCTCTGGTAGGCACCTCTACGTATTGCTGCAAAAAACTATCCTGCACACATTTTACAAACTCCAAACCATCCAGCCCTTTAACAGAATGTGATTCCCAGTCTATATACGGAAAATTGAAATCACCCACAATCACCACTCTGTGCTTACTACTAATATCTGCTATCTCCTTACATATTTGCTCTTCCAATTCTTCGATTTCCTCCCACACTCCAAAGACGTACAGGTTTATTGGTTATTTGGCTTGGTATAAGTGTAAAATTGTCCCTAGTGTGCGTAGGATAGTGTTAATATATGCAGGGATTGGTGGTCGGTGCGGACTCGGTGGGCCGAAAGACCTGTTTCCCCGCTGTATCTCTAAACTAAAACAAAATTAAACTAAGTTTGGGCGGAAGGGTCTGCTTCCCTGTTGAAAGAGCAGGGAGATTCTGGGATCCAGGAACAGAAATGACTCAAATCCAAAGGAGAACACTAAAACATTTTAAAAAGCAAATAGGTTGATGGCTTATTATGTGTGTAGGACTGTGCGAGTGTAAGGCGTGATCGCTGGTCAGCACGGACTCGGTGGGCCGAAGGGCCTGTTTCCGCGCTGTATCTCTACAGTCTAAAGTCTAAAGAGCCAAAGACATCAGCTTCTGCGTCCACTATTCCATTTAGGTGCTATCACAAGGACAGTGGACTGACATTTTACCAGGGAAACAGTAACGGTAGCCTATTTTCTTGCAAACATAATGAGATGCCTCTCAGCCCCGATGCAGAAAATGATTTTCACTTAATTTAATGGCGGGCAGCTGTCAAATGCAAACTTCATCAATTGTACCTGGGGGGGGACTGAGTGGAAAACTGATCGCAATGAGTGCCTCTCCACAGCCATTGTTCATTGCACATTCTCAAGTTGTCTGAATTTTTTAATCAGCGTGATTTACTTTGAATTAGGTGATTGGGATTCGGAAAACACAGATCACCGAGGGATGATTAAGCTCTGGACTACATGGACTATTATTGTTATTATTGCACTATTACTGTTTGTTTGTTATGTGCACGCATGTGCACATGTGTGTATATATGAATATAGATGTGTATACACATATATACATATATATATATGTATATACACACATGTATATATATATATGTGTGTGTGTGTGTGTGTGTGTGTGTGTGTGTGTGTGTGTGTGTGTGTGTGTGTGTGTGTGTGTGTGTGTGTGTGTGTGTGCATGTGTGTGTGTGTGTATATATATATGTACTGTATATACGTTGTGTGTGCACGTACACGTTTGTGTATATGTATATGTTTATATGTGTATATATGTACAGACATGAATATATACGTGTGTGTACGTGTGTGTATGCACATATATAAATGTGTGTGTATGTATATATATGTGTGTGTATATATGCATATATATATATATATACGTGTGTGTGTGTGTGTGTCTGTATATGTGTGTGCGTGTGTATGTATATATATGTGTGTGTGTATAAATATATATGATCTGTGTATATCTGTACATGTATGTGTATATATACACACACACTGGACATTTTTTTCCCGTTTATTATATTGTTTACTGTGTTCTATGTTTCCACATTCTGTTGTGCTGCAGCAAGTGAGAACGTCATTGTTTCTATCTGACACAGATGACAATAAACCACTCTTGGCTCACGTGAAGCAATGCAATACTCACTCTGCATTCGCGGCACTTGGATTTCAAAGCTCTCTGACCTTCGGCGAGCTGCCGACCTTCGTAGAGACAGATCGCTGCGAAATCAAACACAATAGAATCTCGTTATGTACAATCGGTCAGGTTGTGTGTGTGTGTGTGTGTGGGGGGTGGGGGGGGGGGAGGGGGGGAGAACACTGCACATAATCACTTTGGCACACTGTCAGGTAATGTTAATACTGCTGCTGTTTGTTAGCGGCAATGAAAAGCAAAACCTTAATGTGAACAAGGAAATAAAATCATCTGCCAGAGAGTAATTTGTAAAGAAATAACCCTACAAGGTGCGTCTACACAGTGTGTGTTAGATTTACAGTGCTGGATATAGAAACATAGAAACCTAGAAACATGGAAAATAGGTGCGGGAGTAGGCCATTCGGCCCTTCAAGCCAGCACCACCATTCAATATGATCATGTCTGATCATCCAAAATCAGTACCCCGTTCCTGCTTTCTCCCCGTATCGCTCGATTCCTTTAGCCTGAAGAGCTAAATCTAACGCTCTCTTGAAATCATCCAGTGAATTGGCCTCCGCTGCCTTCTGTGGCCGAGAATTCCACAGATTCACAACTCTAAATGAGTATGATTAGAGGGCATTTTGTTCCATTGTGTCGGGAATGAGCTGGGGTTTCAAGTCACGGCCTTGATGAACATGCAGATCAGAACACTCCTGGATGGCTTAGCTCAGTCGTGCTGGAGTGACCGACTGCAGGTCCAGGACAAACCTTCCGAACAAAGATACTAGAGGAACAAGATGGACCACTCCGTTGAAATCGCCTGTACTGAAGTGTAAAGGAGCCATTTTAGTAGGCAAAACCCCTCTGTTCGCTCTGCCTCTCGCGGTGTAATCAGTGTTTTGGGGGAACAGTATGTGTGATGATACCCTTAAAATGCAGAATATATCTCATCCATCAATTCACAGATTTGTGTTATTTTACTTTTTATATGTTTCTGCAAGTTTCTGCCTACTAAAATGGCGCCGTGACGTACTACGGTTTTTAGGGTCGAGTGGTCTATCTTTGCTCCTCTAGTATCTTTGGTTCCGAAGGAGAGAAACACAATTATAAAATTCACCATGTCATTAAATAAGGACACGTTTCCGTACGCGTGACCTTTATGTCATCTCATGCATATCTCTGACGGAGAACACAGACTGAACACTAATCTGCAGTAAGGCAACCTGCCATCTTTTAGGAAAAGGAACAGGTGACGTTTCAGGTCGAGACCCTTGCCAAAACGTCACCCATGCCTTCTCTCCAGAGATGCTGCCTGTCCCGCTGAGTTACTCCAGCTTTTTGTGTCTAGCTTTGGGGTAAACCAGCATCTGCAGTTCCTTCCTACACTATTTTCTTTTAATCTACAGTACAAGGCAATAAATGGAAATAATCATAAGGTCATAGGTGATAGGAGAAGAATTGGGCCATTCGGCCCATCGAGTCTACTCCGCCATTCAATCATGGCTGATCTATCTCTCCCTCTGAACCCTATTCTCCCGCCCTAGTCCCAGTCAGTCACTAATAAGGTGTAAGAAGGAACTGCAGATAGACAACAGACAATAGGTGCAGGAGGAAGCCATTCGGCCCTTTGAGCCAGCACCGCCATTCAATGTGATCATGGCTGATCATTCTCAATCAGTACCCCGTTCCTGCCTTCTCCCCATACCCCCTGACTCCGCTATCCTTAAGAGCTCTATCCAGCTCTTGGTCCAGATGCTGGTTTAAACCAAACACAGACACAAAAAACTGGAATAACTCAGCGGGTCAGGCAGCATCTCTGGAGAGAAGGAATGGGTGACGTTTCGGGTCGAGACCCTTCTTCAGATTGTTTTGGGGGGATAAGGGAAATGAGAGATATAGACGATGATATGGAGAGATATCGATGATGTGGAGAGATAAGGAAGTAACGATGACGATAAAGCAAACAGGCCATTGTTAGCTGTCTTTATTTTACATCATCATTTCCCTGAAGGAGTTGTGAAGCATATGTGTAATGGTGTGTCGGGATATGGCGTCAACGTGGGTTAAAATCCTGGGGGCAGTTCCGAAGCAGTAAAGTAACGATCTCTTGCTTTGCCATCTTATTTCTGGCTGCCTTGACATCCAGGGTGACCTGGTAAGATGCAGGATAAAGGACGGAAAATCACCGTCTCGCTGATCGTGCTCACGGCGTTAAAACAGGTGCTGATGCAGGTGATTTGCTCGCTGTGAAGTCAAGGGGCCACTTGATCCAAGGTGTGGTGGAGAGAGTGTAAGAAGGAACTGCAGACGCCTGTTTAAACCGAAGATAGGCACAAAATACTGGAGTAACTCAGCGGGACAGACGGCATCTCAGTCCGAAGAAGGGTCTCGACCCAAAACGTCACCCATTCCTTCTCTCCAGAGATGCTGCCTCTGCCGCTGAGTTACTCCAGCTTTTTGTGTCCATCTGTGGTGCAGAGATGAATGGCAGTAGATCAATGATCAATCAAGAAAATAACTGCAGATGCTGGTACAAATCGAAGGTATTTATTCACAAAATGCTGGAGTAACTCAGCAGGTCAGGCAGCATCTCAGGAGAGAAGGAATGGGCGACGTTTCGGGTCGGGACCCTTCTTCAGACTGATGTCATGGGGGCGGGACAAAGGAAGGATATAGGTGGAGACAGGAAGACAGTGGGAGATCCGGAAAGGGGGAGGGGAAGAGAGGGACAGAGGGACTATCTAAAATTGGATCAATGGTCAGCATGGACTCGTTGGGCCGAAGGGCCTGTTCCCGCATAGGTTAGAGATACAGCGTGGAAACAGGCAGTTCAGCCCACGCCAACCATCGATCACCTGTTCACACTAGTTCTTAGTTTAGTTTAGTTTAGAGATACATAGAAACATAGAAAATATGTGCAGGAGGAGGCCGTTTGGCCGTTCGAGCCATTTAATTTAATATTTAATATATCATTTAATATGATCATGGGTGATCATCCAGAATCAGTACCCCCTTCCTGCTTTTCCCCCCATACCCATTGATCCCGTTAGCCCTAAGAGCTAAATCTAACTCTCTCTTGAACACATCCAGTGAATTGGCCTCCGCTGCCTTCTGTGGCGGAGAATTCCACAGATTCACAATTCTCTGGCTGAAAAAGTTTTTCCTCATCTCAGCCCTAAATGGCCGACCCCTTATTCTTAAACTGTGACCCCCGGGGTTCTGGACTCCCCCAACATCAGGAACATTTTTTCTGCAGCGCGGGAACAGGCCCTTCGGCCCAACGAGTCCATGCTGACTATTGATCACCTATTCACACGAATTCCTAGTTTAGAGACACAGCGCAGAAAAAGGTTACTTGAAGATAGAGAAATCAATGTTCATACCACTGGGTTGCAAGGGAGAGCAGGAAGAAGGGTCTCGACCCGAAACGTCACCCATTCCTTCTCTCCAGAGATGCTGCCTGTCCGCTGCCTTCTGTAGCTGAGAATTCCACAGATTCACAACTCTAAATGAGTATGAGTAGAAGGCATTTTGTTCCATTGCGTCGGGAATGAGCTGGGGTCAAGTCACGGCCTTGATGAACATGCAGATCAGAACACTCCTGGATGGCTTTGCTCAGTCGTGCTGGAGTGACCGACTGCAGGTCCAGGACAAACGTTCCGAACAAAGATACTAGAGGAGCAAGATGGACCACTCCATTGAAATCGCCTGTACTGAAGTGTAGTAGGCAAAGGAGCCATTTTAGTAGGCAAAACCCGCCGTTCGCTCTGCCTCTCGCGGTGTAATCAGTGTTTTGAGTTACCCCAGCATTTTGGGTCAATCCACTGGGTTGTAAACTAACCGAGCAAAATACGAGGTGCTGTTCCTCCAATTTGCATTGGGCCCAGGGCGTACAGGTCAGTGTGGGAATGGGAGGGGGAGTTAACATATTTGGCAACCAGGAGATCAGGTAGGTCCAGGCAGACTGAGGGAAGGTATCATTGGTTCAAAGTTATAAGCAATTTATTTTGGCAATGTTAGATACTCTTTTTTTTAATCCAGAAGATAATAAATAGCTTGTGAGGAAATTTATTAATGGCAAGGTTACAGAACTACTCTGACAAAAAGCCAGGCTTTTAATGAGGAGATCACTGCAGGAAGGGCTGACACATACCAAGTGTGCTAAAGAGGCTTCCTCGGCCAAACCGATTTTGTGATCTGGCAGTGGGTTCTGCAAGCCTTGCCTTCACTAACATATCATATCATATATATACAGCCGGAAACAGGCCTTTTCGGCCCTCCAAGTCCGTGCCGCCCAGCGATCAAAACAGGTTTTCTCCAGGTGCTCTGGTTTCCTCCCACGTCCCAAAGACTGTGCAGGTTCGAAGGTTTATTAGTTTAGTGTAGTTTAGTTTAGATTAAAGATACAGCGCAGAATCAGGCTCTTCGGCCCACCGAGTCCGCGCTGTAGTCCCCGTACACTAGCACTATCCTGCACACACCAGGGACGACTTACAATCTTTACCAAAGCCAATAGACCTACGAACCTGTAGGTCTTACAGTGGGGGAGACCTGGGTTCGATCCTGACTACGGGCGATGTCTGTACGGAGTTTGCACGTTCTCCCCGTGACCGCTGGAGTTTCCTCCCACATGCCAAAAACGTGCAGGCTTGTAGATTAATTGGTTTGTGTACATCATCCCCAGTGTGTAGGATAGAACTAGTGCAATGGGTGATCGCTGGTCGGCGTGGACTCGGTGGGCCGAATGGCCTGGTTCCCTGCCACATCACTAAACTAAACGAATTATTCTAAGACTAAATCCAAAGAAAGGTCCCGACCCGAAATGTCACCTTTCCATGGTCTCCAGTCATGCTGCCTGATGCACTGAGTTACTCCAGGACTTTGTGCCCTTTTGTGTCAACCAGCACCTGCAGTTCTTAGTTTCTGCCTTATTCCAAAAGAAGTCCCAGTCAGGCAATTTTGTTTTTTCATACATTACCCTTGTCTGTGTTGTTAGGTTTAGTACCTGCACTGATGTACAGCACTTTGGTCAACGTGGGTTGTGTTTAAATGTGCTATACAAATAAAATTGACTTGACTTGACTTGACTTGTGAAAAAGCCAGCTGTCATAAGAATTACTACTTAGTTTATGATGCATATTGATTATCAGTATATCACTGCAGCATAACACATGATGTTATCCCACAAAGTCTCAATGTACTGCCCATTAATTGTACTGCTAATTACCTACCCTGTCACAGTGATTGTTGACTGCATCTGACTGCTATTGTTCATGTCATGTGTGAGTAGTAATGTAATGTGGAATATCATTCTATTTCTATTAAACACTCTGAACAGTGTTTTGATGAGGGGTGATCTTATAAAGGTGTATAAAATCATGAGAGGAATAGATCGGGTAGATGCACAGAGTCCCTCGCCCACAGTAGGGGAATCCAAGGACCAGAGGACTTAGGTTCAAGGTGAAGGGGAAACGATTTAATAGGAATCTGAGGGGTAACTTTTTCACACAAAGGGTGGTGGGTGCATGGAACGAGCTGCCAGAGGAGGTGGTTGTGGCAGGGACTATCCCAACGTTTAAGAAACAGTTGGACAGGTAGATGGATGGGACACTAAAAGCTGGAGTAACTCAGCGGGACAGGCAGCATCTCTGGAGAGAAGGAATGGGCTACTGGTTAGGGATAAGGGAAACGAGAGAAACAGACGGTGATGTGGAGAGATAAAGAACAATGAAAGAAAGATATGCAAAAAATTAACAACGATAAAGGAAACAGGCCATTGTACGCCACTAGCCACATTCTCCCATCTCCACCCCTCTCCGCCTTCCGAAGAAACCGTTCCCTCCGCAACTCCCTGGTTAACTCATCCCTTCCCACCCAAACCACCCCTTCCACAGGTACTTTCCCCTGCAACTGCAGGAGATGCAACACCTGTCCCTATACCTCCTCCCTCGACTCTGTCCAGGGACCCCGACGGTCCTTTCAGGTGAGGCAGAGGTTCACTTGCACCCCTTCCAACCTCATCTACCGTATCCGTTGTTCGGGATTTGGACTCTTATACATCGGCGAGACCAAACGCAGACTGGGCGATCGTTTCGAGGAACACCTTCGCTCAGCCTGGAGCGACTAGGCTTGTATACACTGGAATTTAGAAGGATGAGAGGAGATCTTATCGAAACGTATAAGATTATTAAGGGGTTGGACACGTTAGAGGCAGGAAACATGTTCCCAATGTTGGGGGAGTCCAGAACAAGGGGCCACAGTTTAAGAATAAGGGGTAGGCCATTTAGAACGGAGATGAGGAAAAACTTTTTCAGTCAGAGAGTTGTAAATCTGTGGAATTCTCTGCCTCAGAAGGCAGTGGAGGCCAATTCTCTGAATGCATTTAAGAGAGAGCTAGATAGAGCTCTTAAGGATAGCGGAGTCAGGGGGTATGGGGAGAAGGCAGGAACAGGGTACTGATTGAGAATGATCAGCCATGATCACATTGAATGGCGGTGCTGGCTCGAAGGGCCGAATGGCCTCCTCCTGCACCTATTGTCTATTATCTATTGTCTATTGTCTATTGTCAGCCCTCCTGAACCAACCTGATCTCCCGGTTACTGGACCCTGCAATTCTCCTTCCCATTCCTGCACAGACCTTTTCTGTCCTCGGTCTCCTCCATTGTCAGAGTGAGGCTAAACGCAAATTGGAGGAACAGCATCTCATATTTCGCTTGGGCAGCTTACAGCCCAGTGGTGTGAACATTGATTTGTAAGGCAGCAACTCTACCGCTGCGCCACCGTGCTGCCCATTAACTCGGCTGAGACTAGTCACTGCAAGAGAGTTTTTGATATATCACATTACTCTTCAGTCTTCACAGGGGTAACCTCACAATTGGAGGAATTTATTAATTGTGAGATTTCTTAGAAAACTACCAACATTCCATTATAGTTGCAACAGAAAAAAAGGCGCAACATTCATTATAACCTCAGCAGATGTCAAACATAATAAAAAGAGATACTACGTGGCATCTAATTTAGCAAAAATTTGAAAAAGGAGATCGAAGAGGGCACCCGAACATACCATAATTAAAATTATTAATGTTCGAGACCCTTCTTCAGACTGGTGTCAGGGGGGCGGGACAAATGAAGGATATAGGTGGAAACAGGAAGATAGAGGGAGATCTGGGAAGGAGGAGGGGAAGAGAGGGACAGAGGGACTATCTAAAGTTGGAGAAGTCGACATTCATACCGCTGGGCTGCAAGCTGCCCAGGCGAAATATGAGGTGCTGTTCCTCCAATTTCCGGTGGGCCTCACTATGGCACTGGAGGAGGCCCATTACAGAAAGGTCAGACTGGGAATGGGAGGGGGAGTTGAAGTGCTCGGCCACCGGGAGACCAGTTTGGCCAACGCGGACCGAGCGCAGGTGTTGAGCAAAGCGATCGCCGAGCCTGCGCTTGGTTTCGCCGATGTAAATAAGTTGACATCTGGAGCCGCGGATGCAATAGATGAGGTTGGAGGACGTGCAGGTGAACCTCTGTCTCACCTGGAAAGACTGTTTGGGTCCTTGGATGGAGTTGAGGGGGGAGGTAAAGGGACAGGTGTTGCATCTCGTGCGGTTGCAGGGGAAAGTGCCCGGGGATGGGGTTGGTTGGGTAGGAAGGGACGAGTGGACCAGGGAGTTACGGAGGGAACGGTCTCTGCGCAACGCAGAGAAGAGAGGGGATGGGAGTAAAGATCAACCCCAGGTCTCCAGCGCAGTAAGGCAGCAGCTCTACCGCTTCACCTCCAGCGACTTCAAGGTTGGCTGCAGGAAGCACCCCAGGGGACAGAGGCTGTCGGGCGGGCGGGCGAGGAGAGGGACGTGGGCTGGCGGGCCGAGCCGGTCGAGGGTGGCAGAGGAGGCCCTGCAGCAGACTGGGGCTCGCCTGGATCGGGAGCCACTCCAGTACAATGTGGAGGGGATGTTTCCACTGGTGGGAAAGTGTGGGACCAGAGGTCACAGCCTCAGGATTAAAGGGCGCTCTTTTAGAAAGGAGGTTAGGAGGAACGTCTTTAGTCAGAGGTTAGTTAATCTGTGGAACTCATTGCCACAGAAGGCTGTGGAGGCCAAGTCAGTGGATATTTTAAAGGCAGAGATGGACAAATTCTTGATTAGAACGGGAGTCAAGAATTATAGACAATAGACAATAGGTGCAGGAGGAGGCCATTCGGCCCTTCGGCCCTTCGAGCCAGCACCGCCATTCAATGCGATCATGGCTGATCATTCTCAATCAGTACCCCGTACCTGCCTTCTCCCCATACCCCCTGACTCCGCTATCCTTAAGAGCTCTATCCAGCTCTCTCTTGAATGCATTCAGAGAATTGGCCTCCACTGCCTTCTGAGGCGGAGAATTCCACAGATTCACAACTCTCTGACTGAAAAAGCTTTTCCTCATCTCAGATCTAAATGGCCTACCCCTTATTCTTAAACGGTGGCCTCTTGTTCTGGACTCCCCCAACATTGGGAACATGTTTCCTGCCTCTAACGTGTCCAACCGCTTAATAATCTTATACGTTTCGATAAGGTCTCCTCGCATCCTTCTAAATTCCAGTGTATATTATGGGGAGAAGGCAGGAAAACGGGATTAGGATGCAGAGATCACCCAGGATGGGCCGAATGGCTTAATTCTACTCTTATAACTTGTGAATTTGTGAGCCTGCGGTCCGGACTTTGGGCATTTAGTAAATGCCGCCAACATAAGGCGACTCGTGCATATGTGAGCTACGCAAAAATAATCTTACTGTGCAGTGCACACTTGACAAAGCACCAGCGAACGATCGAGGTAAACTAATAAGGATGTGTGCGGGAGAGATGTAATCCAAAAATAATATCCACCTTCAGCCTGAACGTGAAGAGTTATGCTGCGCATGGGGATGTAAGAAAACAAAATAATAATGCTTATTTTGGGAGCATTTATTAAATCTGTCTTTGCCTCTATTGAGTAGGTGAAATGATAAAGCAAACACTGTCTGCTCCAATTTTGACCAAATGCAGGCAAAACCCCCGACGACCTACAAAATTAATTTTACAAACACCATATTGCAACATTAAATGACCACAATTTTCCACCCTCAGCCACCCCCCCATCAAGACACTCCTTCAAAATTACCTCTTCAGCAAAGTTTTCCTGTTCATCTCTTCTAATGTGACGTGTTTTGTAGGTTAATGCTGCTTTGAAATGACTCCGGATGTTTCAGTACATTAAAGACTGTAATGAGGCGAAAATGAACATTGTGCAAGGGGAAAAGATGCCATTATGATGTGGTGCAATCTTTGCAGGTAGCTCATGCCAGTGATATAATTGTCGCCCAGTTGTTTAGTGTTTGGTAATAAAATTGTGGATGATATCAGGACCACACTGCTACTGTTCCACAAAATGGACAGGCAAAACGTCCCCTCTCTGTCGTGAAGGATGAGTATGTAGTGCGCAAAACGTAGAAGGAGCAAATACATACGATCCAGTGATGTATCAAAATGGATTTCCCTTAGCAGGAAGGAACTGCAGATGCTGGTTTACACCGAAGATAGGCACAAAATGCTGGAGCAACTCAGCGGGACAGGCAGCAGCTCTGGAGAGAAGGAAGGGGTGATGTTTCGGGTCGAGGCCCTTCATCAGGCTGAGAGTCAGGGGAGAGGGAGACACAGAGGTGTGGAAGGGCTAGGGGGTAAAAACGAGCCATCAAAAGAGATGAGGGTGAAAGAAGACGTAGAATAGATCATTGTTAGCAGGGAGAAGGTGGCAACGAAGCAAACAGAGATAAAATGTGATCGGGGACAGTCAGTCCGATCGGAGAACTAGGATGGGGGAGGTGGATGGAGAGAGAGGGAAAGCAAGGGTTACTTGAAGTTAGAGAAGTCAACATTCAAACCACTGGGTTGTAAGCTGCCCAAGCGAAATATGAGGTGGTCTTCCTCCAAGTGGCGCCGGGGCTCCTCTTGAGTTTCGAGATACAGCACGGAAACAGCCCTTCGGCCCACAGAGTCAATACTGCCCGGCGATCCCCATACACGAGCACTATCTTACACACCAGGGACAATTTACCATCTTTAGTGACGCTAATTAGCGTGCAAACCTGCACGTCTTTGGAGTGCGGGAGGAAACCGGTGCACCCGGAGAAAACCCACGCGATCACAGGGAGAACGTACAAACTCCGTACAGACAGCGCCCGTGGTCAGGATCGAACACGGGTCTCTGACGCCGTGAGGCAGCAACTCTACCGCTGCGCCACCGTGCCACAGGCAAGCATATTATACACCGAAAACAAAATCAATCTCCTGACTCATCAATCTCTATGCCATTTATGCACATCCCCAATGAATAAAGTGGATCCAAGTTTGAAAGAAAATGAATGATATTACAACAATCAGAAAACCAACTACATTAAATGAAGTCCCATGATACAAATGCTTCTTCAATAAAGTGCACAGCAGGAATAGCGGAAAACAGGGAGACGGAGACTGAGAAATCAGAATAAATGTGATACATGATAAATGTGGGTTTGGTGCTAATCCAATTCCATTAGAAGATAGACACAAAAAGCTGGAGTAACTCATCGGGACAGGCAGTATCTCTGGAGAGACGGAAAGGTGACGTTTACCCAGGGGTTCGTCCATTAGAAGATATCTTAATTAATTTGATAACTCACAGCGAGCGATAAAACTGAAAGAGCCATTGATAAATGTGTTGTTTCCTTTTGATGGAGGACAGTTGAAGATTCATGGCTGCATTGTTCTGCCAGCGATATTACAGACATTAATATTTCAGCCACGATGATTACATCTGGTAACAAAGCCAATTGCCTGGGATTAAATCAGGGTTAAGATTGGTAACAACTGGCAGAAAGATGGTACTTTTGCATTAGCAATGTGTAGATGTCGATGGATGTTTGATGGATGTTTCTTTCCTTTGATGGATGTTTCTTTTCTTTGATGGATGTTTCTTTACTTTGATGGATGTTTCTTTTCTTTGATGGATGTTTCTTTTTTTGTGTGTTTTTGGGGTTGTGTAATTTTAATGCCTAATTAATGCTTTTATTGTTGGACTGTGTTTTGGGGGGTTTTGGGGTTGTGTAATTTTAATGCCTATTTAATGCTTTTATTGTTGGACTGTGGGTGACTGAATTTCGTCCAATATTAGATGACAAATAAAGCTATCTTGAATCTTGAATCTTGAATGGGGAGAAGGCAGGCACAGGTTACTGATTGTGGATGATCGGCCATGATCACAATGAATGGCGGTGCTGGCTCGAAGGGCCGAATGGCCTCCTCCTGCACCTATTGTCTATTGTCTATTGTTGCCAGGACTCGAGGGTCTGTGCTTTCTGGAGAGGTTGACTAGGCTGAAACTCTATTCCTTGGAGCGCAGGATGAGGGGTGATCTGAAAGAGGTGTATAAAATCATGAGAGGAATAGATCGGATAGACGCACAGAGTCTCTTGCCCAGAGTAGCAGAAGTATCGAGGACCAGTGGACATAGGTTTAAGGTGAAGGGGAAAAGATTTAATAGGAATCTGGGAGATTAATTTTTTTCACACAAAGGGTGGTGGGTGTATGGAACAAACTGCCAGAGAAGGGAGTGGAGGCAGGGACTATCCCAACGTTTAAGAAACAATTAGACAGGTACATGGATAATCAAGTCAAGTCAAGTCAAGTCAATTTTATTTGTATAGCACATTTAAAAACAACCCACGTTGACCAAAGTGCTGTACATCTGATTATATACTAAGGAAAAAAATGAAACATACAGTAGCACGCAAACATAACAGCACATACAAAACAGTTCACAGCGCCTCCTCAATGAGCCTCAAACGCTAGGGAGTAGAAATAGGTTTTGAGCCTGGACTTAAAGGAGTCGATGGAGGGGGCAGTTCTGATGGGGAGAGGGATGCTGTTCCACAGTCTAGGAGCTGCAACTGCAAAAGCGCGGTCACCCCTGAGCTTAAGCCTAGACCGCGGGATAGTGAGTAGCCCCAAGTCGGCCGACCTGAGGGACCTGGAGTTAGAGAGGTGGGTTAGAAGATTTAGAGGTGGGTTAGAAGATTTAGGAGGGTTAGGATAGGACAGGTTAGAAGTGGGTTAGAAGATTTAGGTGGGTTAGGATAGGACAGGTTTGGAGGGATATGGACCAAACGCAAGCTGGTGGGACTAGTGTAGCTGGGACATGTTGGTCCGTGTGGGTGCGTTGGGTCGAAGGGCCTGTTTCCACACTGTATCACTCTATGGCTCTTCTAGGTTACCCCAAGGTAAGGTCGGAAATGTGCTTAATCTCTCCTTTCTTGACACACTGCAAGATTTGGAAATTTCCTTTTAAAATCCTGTTACTTCCACGGCTAATTTACTATATTATGAAAATCAAGAGCTCGGTAGAGTAGAAAGATAAATTGTTGTGATTACTTAAGTTTATTAAAGTTAAGTTATTACCGCTTATAATAAATAGAAACGTCACAAAGGGGCGGGGGAGAGGAATCTTCCAGAGTTGCCAATGGCACCAGAGTGGTCAATAAAAGCAGAGTTTGAGCACTCTAAAGTCAAGAGTCAAGTCAAGAGTGTTTTGTCCCAGGAAGAACAATTAAATTCTTACTTGCAGCAACAAACCAGAATATATAAAGCTTAACCATAGAAATCCTTAACCAAAGTTCACAGAACATTAATATCGCCTTTGTGTACAATAAAATCATTTATTTATCGATTTTTGAGAAAGTATCACAACTTTGTTAAGCAGCTGGTCTCAATCTCAAAAACCAGGAGGCAATATCTTTTTCAGTTTGGTTTAGTGTAGAGACACAGTGCAGAAACAGTAGTTGGCTTCTGTAAAATTTCCCCCTGGAGTGTTTTGGATAGTGTTAGGGCGCGGGGATCGCTGGTCGGCGCAGGCTCGGCGGGCCGAAGGGCCTGTTTCTGCGCTGTGATCGCTAAACTAGACTAAACATGCCCTGCGGCCCACCGAGTCCGCACCGACCTGCGATCCCCGCACACTAACGTTATCCCTGCACACCAGGGGCAATTTAGAATTATACCAAGCCAATTAACCTACAAACCTGGACGTCTTTGGAATGTGGTAGGAGACCGGAGCTCCCGGAGAAAACCCACGCGGTCACGGTGAGGATGTACAAACTCCGCACAGGCAGCACCCGTAGTTGGGATCAAACCCGGGTCTCTGGCGCTGTGAGGCAGCAACTCTACCGCTGCGCCACCGCGCCGCACCAAATTTACTGCAAGTTTATTGGTTACGTTGAGAAGAAACTTCAATCAACTTTAATCAATGCTCCAATTATTTCAGACTGCATGATTGTGGCTCAAAGCATAATTCCAAATATGCCACCTCAGCAAATGTAGCAATATTTTATTCAAATCAGTGCCAATTTTAAAAAGTACCAGGTCAGCTTCAAACTTGTAAAAGAGAAAGAAAAAAATTCTAATCAACCCGTTAATTAGTACCACTGTTTCACAAGAAAACCCGTTTCAAACGGGGTTTTTTTCAAAAGAGTTTTGGCTTTTTGTCTTACAAACTTTTTTTATAATTTCAAATGCTCTTTGAACTGCACAAAGACAAATAATGAATAATTTTAATGAATAATTGTGTGTGTGTGTATCTGTTCACTTTTGATTCGGATTTTTCTAATCAAGATGAGACTTCTGGGGTTTTTTTGATGACTGGATAGAAATACAGACCCATTCCTTCCCTCCAGAGATGCTGACCAGCTGAGTTACTCCGGCATCTTGTGTCTATCGTTGGTGTGAAACTGCACCTGCACTTCCTTCCTTCACTCTCAAGAGTGGGATATAAGATAATTTTAAGAATAAGGGGTAGGCCATTTAGAACTGAGATGAGGAAAACCTTTTTCAGTCAGAGAGTTGTGAATCTGTGGAATTCACTGCCTCAGAAGGCAGTGGAGGCCAATTCTCTGAATGCATTCAAGAGAGAGCTAGATAGAGCTCTTAAGGATAGCAGAGTCAGGGGGGTATGGGGAGAAGGCAGGAACGGGGTACTGATTGAGAATGATCAGCCATGATCACATTGAATGGCGGTGCTAGCTCGAAGGGCTGAATGGCCTCCTCCTGCACCTATTGTTTATTGACTATCTATCGCTCCTTGTGTCGGAAGATCAAGTGATCAGGACCCTGACTAGATACTTGCACATGTTACCTTGAAGAGGGGGAACTGCAGTTAACCCAGTATCAAGGCTAACAATTATGCCTCAGCCAATGTGCCCAATAGATTCTCCAACCAGTCTGACTGTCCTCCTGATTTAATTTTATCTTCGGACACTTCGTTGTCACCTTCCCCTAGTTAACCTTCCCGAGTCTGAAGAAGGGTCTCGACCCGAAACATCACCCATTCCTTCTCTCCTGAGATGCTGCCTGACCCGCTGAGTTGCTCCAGCTTTTTGTGAATACCTTCCCCTAGTTAACAATGATCTATTCTACATTTTCCTTGAACTTCGCCCCTTTGGTGTCTCGTTTTCACACCCCACCCTTCCATGTCTCCCACTCCCTTCAGTCCGAAGAGGGGTCTCGACCCGAAATGTCAGCCATTCCTTCGATCCAGAGGGTGCTGCCTGGCCCGCTGAGTTACTCCAGTATTTTGTGTCTATCTTCGGTGAAAACCAGCACCTGATGTCTGAAGAAGGGTCTCGACCCGAAACGTCACCCATTCCTTCTCTCCAGAGATGCCGCTGAGTTACTCCAGCATTTTGTATCTACTTGCAGTTCCTTCCTGCACGTTCCCGGCAAAACTAGCTCACCGCTATTGCTCACTGCTATCTGAGAAACTCCCACCAGGTTCCGACCAACCGTGGATAACCAGGTTGGTGCCGTCTCAACAGCCTACGGACAGGAAATCGAACATGCTGAAGTGGGGATACACTGAAGATGCGGCAGACTGCAAGTGCGGACGGGGCCTCCAGACTATGGAACATCTCCTGAGCTGTGACATGTTGCATGACACACGCACTGTAAAGGATCTTGCAGAGGCAACGACGTGGCACTAAAATTTGCTCGCTATTGGCAAACAGTTGTGTGGTGACACAAATAAAAAAAGCTCACTGCTACCACACGGCAGTACCCAGCAATAGACAATAGACAATAGGTGCAGGAGGAGGCCATTCGGCACTTCGAGCCTGCACCGCCATTCAATGTGATCATGTCTGATCATTCTCAATCAGTACCCCGTTCCTGCCTTCTCCCCATACCCCCTGGCTCCGCTATCCTTAAGAGCTCTATCTAGCTCTCTCTTGAATGCATTTAGAGAATTGGCCTCTACTACCTTCTGAAGCAGTGAATTCCACAGATTTACAACTTTCTGACTGAAAAAGTTTTTCCTCACCTCCGTTCTAAATGGCTTACCCCTTATTCTTAAACTGTGGCCCCTGGTTCTGGACTCCCCCAACATTGGGAACATGTTTCCTGCCTCTAACGTGTCCAACCCCTTAAAAATCTTATATGTTTCGATAAGATCCCCTTTCATCCTTCTAAATTCCAGTGTATACAAGCCTGGTCATAGAAACATAGAAACATAGAAAATAGGTGCAGGAGTAGGCCATTTGGCCCTTCGAGCCTGCACCGCCATTCAATATGATCATGGCTGATCATCCAACTCAGTATCCCGTACCTGCCTTCTCTCCATACCCCCTGATCCCTTTAGCCACAAGGGCCACATCTAACTCCCTCTTAAATATAGCCAATGAACTGGCCTCAACTACCTTCTGTGGCAGAGAATTCCACAGATTCACCACTCTCTGTGTGAAAAAAAACGTTCTCATCTCGGTCCTAAAAGACTTCCCCCTTATCCTTAAACTGTGACCCCTTGTTCTGGACTTCCCCAGCATCGGGAACAATCTTCCTGCATCTAGCCTGTCCAACCCCTTAAGAATTTTGTAAGTTTCTATAAGATCCCCCCTCAATCTTCTAAATTCCAGCGAGTAAAAGCCGAGTCTATCCAGTCTTTCTTCATATGAAAGTCCTGCCATCCCAAGAATCAATCTGGTGAACCTTCTCTGTACTCCCTCTATGGCAAGAATGTCTTTCCTCAGATTAGGAGACCAAAACTGTACGCAATACCCCAGGTGTGGTCTCACCAATGCCCTGTACAACTGCAGCAGAACCTCCCTGCTCCTATACTCAAATCCCCTCGCTATCGCAGTCGCTCCAGTCTTTCAACATACGACAACATAACATCATTCATGGTCCCTTGCAGGACTCCTGAGATCTACTCAGGAGATCATTTTAAGAATAAGCAGTTTAAGCAATTTGGCGAGCACTTCAAAAGTACTTTACCCAGTGTAAAAGAGATCTCAGGAGTCCTGCAAGGGACCATGAATGATGTTAAATAAATATAATAATATAATAAATATAAGACTGGAGCGACTGGGCTTGTATACTCTGGAATTTAGAAGGATGAGAGGGGATCTTATTGAAACATATAAGATTATTAAAGGATTGGACAAGCTGGAGGCAGGAAACATGTTCCCGAATGGCCTACTCCTGCAACTATTGTCTATTGTTTATTGTCTAATAAAATTTAAAAAACGTGCAACTGAAATTGTCCCACTAAGTTTGGTGTTCATTTTCCAAATATTTCAAAACTCAAGACTCTTGACAGTAGAATGTGGGCAGCAAGGTTTCAACCAGAAAGGCAGAAGATTGTCAAGTGTTTTGAATCAGGGTTTTTATCGGATTTTAGAAGGGACTGGACCAAGTGGACCCGTTGGGCCCAAACCTCTCCTGCATTGGCGCAGCGCCCTCTCCTCCCCCCCCCCCAGGCCACTCCCCTCCCCCTCCTCTCCTTCCCCTCCCCCTCCTCCCCTTCCTCCTCAACCCCCCTATCCTCCCTCCCCCCCCCCTCCCTTCATCCCCCTTCCTCCCCCCTCCCTCCCTAGATAGATTTAAACTTTGAAATGTGAATAGCTTTAAAAATGTAACACCGATTTAAATGAAACTTCTTCAAGATTCAAGATTCAAGATAGCTTTATTGTCATCCAAATTGGACGAAATTCAGTCACCCACAGTCCAACAACAAAAGCATCAAAATAGGCATTAAAATTACACAACCCCCAAAACACACAAAAGAAACATCCATCAAGAAAACATCCATCACAGTGAGTCTCCTCCAGTCCTCTCCTCACTGTGATGGAAGGCCACAATGTCTTTTCCCTTCTCCTGCTGTCCTCTCCCGCGGTCAGGTTGTTGTGGTTGCAGGCCGCGCCGGACGGTCCGCAGCGGGCCGAGCCTAAGGCGAGTCGCAGCCGCTCCCACAGCCTCCGAAGACGGCTGACTCTGCCGATGATAAGTCCGATCCGCGGGCTCTGCAAACCGGAGCCCTGGAGGCCGACAGCTCCAGGAGTTGGGCCGATGGTAGGCCGCAGCAGGGACGGAGACCCGACCCAGAAAACAAAGGTCGGGTCTCCGTTCGGAAGGGACACATATTTACAAGTTTACAGTTCCCCCCCTCCCCCCCACATACACACATAGTACACAAACACAAAAACACCACATCACAACTACAATTAAGACAAAAAAACAACAAAAACACAAAGACAAATGGACCGCAGGTAAGCCGCAGCTGCTATGGCAGCGCCGCCATTAGTACCAAAGGGACGAAGGTGAGTAAGGAGGGCCTAAGGTGTCCGCGCTATTGTGTATCCCACATCCTCTCTCTCTCTCTGTCTCTCTCTCCCTCCATTACAATCACGACCCAACATATGTAGTCTTTAAGCTTTCAAATGAATTTATTAGCACAAAACTATTTACAGAAGCAAACAGTCACACCAAAGTACAATGGATATTAGAAAAGACATAGATTGGAGTCCAAAGAGGTTTCCTCTCCTTTTCCTTCAAGTTTCGGGTCGAAAGAGAAATGTCCGGAAAAAAAAATGCGTCTTCCACCAGTGGCAGCACAACATTTGTTAACGAAACCTCCGCCCAACCGGAAGGCTTATGCTTCAGAGGAGAGTCTCAAAGGATCTTTCGTTACTGCGGAATCTTAGTCGTATATATATATTTTCCTTTGTTGTCCTTGAGGAAGAAAAGTATAATTTTTAACAGTCTACACAGCGGAGAAGGGCACAATGCCTCGTGACAAACTTTAGTCAGAGGGTGGTGAACCTGTGGGATTCATTGCCACAGACTGCAGTGTGGGGGCCAAGTCAGTGGGTGTTTTTAAGGCGGAGATAGACAGATTCTTGATTAGTACGGGCGTCAGAGACTGTGGGGCGAAGGTGGGAGAATGGGGTTGAGAGGGAAAGATAGATAGACAATAGACAATAGGTGCAGGAGGAGGCCATTCGGCCCTTCGAGCCAGCACCGCCATTCAATGTGATCATGGCTGATCATTCTCAATCAGTACCCCGTTCCTGCCTTCTCCCCATACTCCCTGACTCCGCTATCCTTAAGAGCTCTATCCAGCTCTCTCTTGAATGCATTCAGAGAATTGGCCTCCGCTGCCTTAGATCAGCCATGATTGAATGGCGGAGTAGACTTGACGGGCCGAATGGCTTAATTCCACTCCTAGAACGTATGAACTTACGAACTGACTTCCAAGGATAAACAGATCCAAATCATGAAACATTTCAATTTAATTTATCTTACTCTGAAATCAGATGTGAATCTCCATCTTTGTTCCCTGTTGGCTCCAAATGTTTTTCCTAAAGTCCAACAATCTCACTAGGTGCCCAGTTATGAATGCATGTTGCTCCCTTGTAACTATATTCATTTTTGGATAATATCGATAAGTCTGGGAGGGAGAGAAAGATCAGCCATGATTGAATGCCGGTGTGGACTTGATGGGCCGAACGGACTCATTCCGCTCCTATCGCTGATGAACTTGTGTATCTTTCTAGCTGCAAGTCCCATGATCACTTGCCTGCCTGTTTTGACCTGCTACATTTCTCCGTCTGCCATCAAAGGCCAACGTGAAGAATCACAAATTATTCCTGCTGCTTATCTTGCGCTACCTTAATAGACAATAGACAATAGACAATAGACAATAGGTGCAGGAGTAGGCCATTCAGCCCTTCGAGCCAGCACCGCCATTCAATGCGATCATGGCTGATCACTCTCAATCAGTACCCCGTTCCTGCCTTCTCCCCATACCCCCTCACTCCGCTATCCTTAAGAGCTCTATCCAGCTCTCTCTTGAAAGCATCCAACGAACTGGCCTCCACTGCCTTCTGAGGCAGAGAATTCCACACCTTCACCACTCTCTGACTGAAAAAGTTCTTCCTCATCTCCGTTCTAAATGGCCTACCCCTTATTCTTAAACTGTGGCCCCTTGTTCTGGACTCCCCCAACATTGGGAACATGTTTCCTGCCTCTAATGTGTCCAATCCCCTAATTATCTTATATGTTTCAATAAGATCCCCCCTCATCCTTCTAAATTCCAGTGTATACAAGCTCAATCGCTCCAGCCTTTCAACATACGACAGTCCCGCCATTCCGGGAATTAACCTAGTGAACCTACGCTGCACGCCCTCCATAGCAAGAATATCCTTCCTCAAATTTGGAGACCAAAACTGCACACAGTACTCCAGGTGCGGTCTCACCAGGGCCCGGTACAACTGTAGAAGGACCTCTTTGCTCCTATACTCAACTCCTCTTGTTACGAAGGCCAACAGTCCATTGGCTTTCTTCACTGCCTGCTGTACCTGCATGCTTCCTTTCATTGACTGATGCACTAGGACACCCAGATCTCGTTGAACTCCCCCTCCTCCTAACTTGACACCATTCAGATAATAATCTGCCTTTCTATTCTTACTTCCAAAGTGAATAACCTCACACTTATCTACATTAAACTGCATCTGCCATGTATCCGCCCACTCACACAACCTGTCCAAGTCACCCTGCAGCCTTATTGCATCTTCCTCACAATTCACACTACCCCCCAGCTTAGTATCATCTGCAAATTTGCTAATGGTACTTTTAATCCCTTCGTCTAAGTCATTAATGTATATTGTAAATAGCTGGGGTCCCAGCACCGAACCTTGCGGTACCCCACTGGTCACTGCCTGCCATTCCGAAAGGGCCCCATTTATCCCCACTCTGCTTTCTGTCTGTCAACCAATTTTCTATCCATGTCAGTACCCTACCCCAATACCATGTGCCCTAATTTTTCCCACTAATCTCCTATGTGGGACCTTGTCGAAGGCTTTCTGAAAGTCGAGGTACACCACATCCACTGACTCTCCCCTGTCAATTTTCCTAGTTACATCCTCAAAAAATTCCAGTAGATTTGTCAAGCATGATTTCCCCTTCGTAAATCCATGCTGACTCGGAATGATCCCGTTACTGCTATCCAAAAGCTCAGCAATTTCGTCTTTTATAATTGACTCCAGCATCTTCCCCACCACTGATTTCAGACTAACTGGTCTATAATTACCCGTTTTCTCTCTCCCTCCTTTCTTAAAAAGTGGGATAACATTTGCTATCCTCCAATCCACAGGAACTGATCCTGAATCTATAGAACATTGAAAAATGATCTCCAATGCTTCCACTATTTCTAGAGCCACCTCCTTAAGAACCCTGGGATGCAGACCATCAGGCCCTGGGGATTTATCAGCCTTCAGTCCCATCAGTCTACCCAAAACCATTTCCTGCCTAATGTGGATTTCCTTCAGTTCCTCCATCACCCTAGGTTCTCCGGCCCCTAGAACATTTGGGAGATTGTGTGTATCTTCCTCAGTGAAGACAGATCCAAAGTAACGGTTTAACTCATCTGCCATTTCTTTGTTCCCCATAATAAATTCCCCTGTTTCTGTCTTCAAGGGACCCACATTTGCCTTGACTATTTTTTTCCTCTTCACGTACCTAAAAAAACTTTTGCTATCCTCCTTTATATTATTGGCTAGTTTACCCTCGTACCTCATCTTTTCTCCCCGTATTGCCTTTTTAGTTAACTTTTGTTGCTCTTTAAAAGAGTCCCAATCCTCTGTCTTCCCACTCTTCTTTGCTATGTTATACTTCCTCTCCTTAATTTTTATGCTGTCCCTGACTTCCCTCGTCAGCCACAGGTGTCTCTTACTCCCCTTAGAGTCTTTCCACCTCTTTGGAATAAATTGATCCTGCAACCTCTGCATTATTCCCAGGAATACCTGCCATTGCTGTTCTACCGTCTTCCCTGCTAGGGCCTCCTTCCAGTCAATTTTGGCCAGCTCCCGCCTCATGCCTCTGTAATCCCCTTTGCTATACTGTAATACTGACACTTCCGATTTTCCCTTCTGCCTTTCCATTTGCAGAGTAAAACTTATCATGTTGTGATCACTGCCTCCTAATAGCTCTTTTACCTCTAGTCCCCTTATCAGATCAGGATCATTACACATGAGAACACGTTACAGGAATCCAAACTCCTCGGTACCTGTTCACATTAGTGCATGATAATTAAACGGCAGAATCCCATTCACAGGCTGCTGTGCGCTTTATAATCCGCCATTTAATCTGGTTAATAACACAAAATCTGTTTTAAAGCTGCATTATCTTATATTTAGTCATTTATAAACACGCATGCCTGAGAAGCAGTGTCAATTTTTATTACATATAAATTTACATATAAATTGGTTTGCATGGTTTTTAAAGATGCACACGATAAGCTATCGATATAAGCTAAGCAGTGTGGGAAGGAACTGCAGATGCTGGTTTAGACCGAAGATAGGCACAAAATGCACCTATTATCTATTGTCTATTGTCTATTGTAACGTACAAACTCCGTACAGACAGCACCCGTAGTCGGGATCGAACTCGGGTCTCTGGCGTAGTGAGGCAGCAACTCTACCGCTGCGCCACCGTGCCGCAATCAAATGTTTGCAATTGATCAAATATTGTATTGAACACCGTTCCTTGTGCTGCCAGAACTATGGAAACTCCTCATATGGAATAAAACTTGCCCACCTTCAGTAAAAGGCATTGCATGAGTCTTTCAACTTCGACTGCGATTCTTCATTTAGATTACTCACCTCAGCTTTAAAAAGCTTAAATAAATTTGTCAAAGTCCATTACATGTTATATTGCTCACTGGCTTTTCCAATCTAAAACTTGCTTGTCGGACCAAACTGCCTGGAAATTCATTTACATCGGTAGTGTTGAATATGTTTCAGTTACCTGATAATACTCTGCCTCAGATACCCATTCCATTGAAGTCAACAGAATGAATTTCTGGAGTCACAGTATAATACTCTGCTCCCATGACTATAACATTTTATCAAGACTATATATTTAGGCACACTTTTTGTGCTTCCATGAATGCTTAATTACAGTAACGTCACAAATAGTATGACAGTTCTTTTTAGTTTCGGGTTACTGAGTTTCCTTCGAGCTTCTCTGTGCATTCATTTAGACTTTAGAGATACAGCGCAGAAACAGGACCTTCGGCCAGCCGAGTCCGCGCCGACCAGCGATCACCTCGTACACTAGCACTATCCCACACATGGGGGACAACGCACAATTTTACAGAAGCCAATTAACCTGCAAACCTGTACGTCTTTGGAGTGCGGGAGGAAACCGGAACACCCGGAAAAAACCCACGCAGGTCACGGGGAGAACGTACAAACTCCGTACAGACAGCACCCGTAGTCAGGATCGAACCGGGGTCTCTGGCGCTGTAAGGCCGCAGCTCTACCGCCACGCCACCGTGCCGCACAGTTTTCTGTGCTGTCAACGTTTGAACAATGAAAAAATACCATACAAAAATATATTATTCAATGAAGTTTCGGGAACCCTCTTTTTCACCATATCAAAGAGGATGACAACCTACAGATAGACACAAAATGCTGGAATAACTCAGCGGGCCAGGCAGCATCTGTGGAGAAAAGGAATAGGTGACGTCTTGGGTCAAGACCTTTCTTCAGACACTGATATCGAGAACCAAAATCCTTGTACTCCTCTTCAGTAGCACGAGTGACAGTGGGAAGCCCCCCCCCAAAAAAACACCGAATTACAAATGAAAGCAGATTTATCTTGGTTCGTGTTTGCAAGGAGTTGAATTTTTACATTGCTTTTGAGAAATATGTGCTGATCTGGAGATTTACATCTCAACCAAGACAAAGAATAACGAGGTAGAGTTGCTGCCTCACATCGCTAGAGACCCGGTCCGATCCTGACCTAGGGCACTGTCTGTGTGGAGTTTGCACGTTCTCCCTGTGCAAACCGCCACAGTTTAAGAATAAGGGGTAGGCCATTTAGAACGGAGATGAGGAAAAGCTTTTTCACAGAGAGTTGTGAATCTGTGAAGGCAGTGAACCTCAGAAGGCAGTGGAGGCCAAGTCTCTCAATGCATTCAAGAGAGAACTAGATAGAGCTCTTAAGGATCGCGGAGTCAGGGGGTATGGGGAGAAGGCAGGAACGGGGTACTGATTGAGAATGATCAGCCATGATCACATTGAATGGTGGTGCTGGCTCGAAGGGCCGAATGGCCTACCCCTGCACCTATTGTCTAGTGTCTATTGTCTATTGTCGCTCGAGTTTCCTTCAGGTGCTCCGGGTTTTCTTCCACATCCCAAAGACATGCGGGTTAATTGTCCTCTGTAAATTACCGCCAGTGTGTTGGGAGTGGATGAGAAAGTGGGATGACATTGAACTAGTGCGAGTGGATGATTGATGGTTGGTGTGGACCAGTTGCCCTGAAAGGCCCATTTCCATGCTGTCTCTCTAAACCAGGTAGTCATCGAAAAACAGTACCAACATTGGAGGAATTTCTTTGAGAAGATTCCTCAACCATTTCTTCACAATAAAGATATTTTGATTCCCTTGTCTACCACACTGCTCCGAAACTGGTCTTTTTTTCCCCTCCAGGTTACTTCCAATACCATTTTTAAGATAGACACCAAAAACGCTGGTGTAACTCAGCGGGCCAGGCAGATGTCAGCGAGTCTGAAGGAGGGATCCGACCCAAAGATCTTCTCTCCAGAGATGCTGCCTGACCCGCTGAGTTACTCCAGCATTCTGTGTCTATCTTCCTGGATAGAGTGGATGTGGAGAGGATGTCTCCACTGGTGGAAGAGTCTAGGACCAGAGGTCACAGCCTCAGAATTAAAGGACGTTCTTTTAGGAAGGATTAAAGGACGTTCTTTTAGTCTTTCCAGGTGAGACAGAGGTTCACCTGCACCTCCTCCTACCTCATCTATTGCAGCCGCTGCTCCAGATGTCAACTTATTTACATCGGTGAAACCAAACGCAGGCTCGGCGATCGCTTCGCTCAACAACTGCGCTCGGTCCGCGTTGGCCAATCTGATCTCCCGGTGGCCGAGCACTTCAACTCCCCCTCCCATTCCCAGTCTGACCTTTCTGTCATGGGCCTCCTCCAGTGCCATAGTGAGGCCCACCGGAAATTGGAGGAACAGCACCTTATATTTCGCCTGGGCAGCTTGCAGCCCAGTGGTATGAACATCGACTTCTCCAACTTTAGATAGTTCCTCTGTCCCTCTCTTCCCCTCCCCCTTCCCAGATCTCCCTCTATCTTCCTGTCTCCACCTATATCCTTCCTTTGTCCCGCCCCCCTGACATCAGTCTGAAGAAGGGTCTCGACCCGAAACGTCGCCCATTCCTTCTCTCCTGACATGCTGCCTGACCTGCTGAGTTACTCCAGCATTCTGTGAATAAATACCTTCGATTTGTACCAACATCTGCAGTTATTTTCTTATTCTTTTAGGAAGGAGATGAAGTGGAATTTCTTTAGTCAGAGGGTGGTGAATCTGTGGAATTCTTTGCCACAGAAGGCTGTGGAGGAAAGTCATTGGGTATTTTTAAGGCAGGGATAGATAGATTCTTGATTAGTACTGGTGTCAGGGGTTATGGGGGAGAAGGCAGGAGAATGGGGTTAAGAGGGAGAGAGAGATCAGGCACGATTGAATGGCGGAGTAGACTAGATGGGCCGAATGGTCTAATTCTGCTCCTATCACTTCTGGGCTTTTGAACAAATGCCCACATGACATAAAAAAACACTCAACACGTTAAGTACAGAGCTGCCGCAACGTTGTTTTTAATGTAAGCACTACATTTAATAATGAAATTGTGCATCTAAGCGTGATATTGCAAGAGTCTGCCTGTGTGGAAATAACCAGGTCTATAGATAACACTGCTGGGATGTTGAATCCTTTCACACACGTACCTCATTCAATATTCAGTTTTATCTACTGTTGCCAGTCTATCAAATGCCGCGACCACACTGTATTTTATAGCTCATTTGAAGGGAATCGAGTATATAATGTGAAGAGATTGACGTTGGTACAATAAAATGCAATTGTTTCACAGTAGTGGATGCACTAAAATGGATTAAATCCACTTATGGTGCAGGGTGACAGTATTTCCTTTGCTCAGAATGATTGCGCTCGGAATGCAATGATTTAAATCTTTTTCTAATCTAATGAACCCAACAGGTAGAGCCAAGAAAGGAATGAACTCCTCTCTCCCCTTCGAATGTCCAACTGAGATTTTAGTTAAGCTCAGAGATACAGGGGCGGAAACAGGCCTTTCAGCCTACCGAGACCGCGCCGCGCCGCGCCGCGCCGCGCAGAGATCCCTGCACACTGACACTACCCTGCACACACTAGGGGCAATTTACACTCACACCAAGCCAATTAACCTACAAACAAACGTGTACGTCTTTGGAGAGTGTGGGAGGAAACCGGAGCACCCGGGGAGAAACCCACGTGGGTCACGGGGAGAACGCACAATCTCCGCGCAGACAGGCGCTCGGAGTCGGAATCGAGACCGGGTCTCTGCCATTGTGCCACCATGCCACCCCTGTGAATCTTTAACTGGAACAGAAAGTGAAAAGGACGTTTCGCGTGTCAAGCTTCGTGCCATGGATTAGAGCACCTTCAGATCATTTGATATTCCAAGTGCTGCTCACAATTACACCTCGGCTTCAATGACTAGAAGCTGCAGGTGATCACATTGCTACAAGTGCTGCTGAGACGATGTTCATAAGTCCATTCATGATAGGAGCAGAATTAGGCCATTCAGCCCATAAACTCTACTCCACCGTTCAGTCATGGCTGATCTATCTTTCTCTCTCAACCCCATTCTCCTGCCTTCTCCCCATAACCCCTGACACCCGTACTAATCAAGAATCCATCTATCTCCGCCTTAAATATATCCACTGACTTGGCCTCCACAGCCTTTTGTGGCAATGAATTCCACAGATTCACCAAACAGGGGCACATTAGCTGATGGCTGACAAAGGTCAATATATCTCTCCCAGACACCAGACCTCCAGTCATGGAGTCACACAGCACAGCAACAGGTCCTTCGGCCCATCTTGCCTATGCTGACCATAATGCCCCATCTATGCTAGCCCCACCTACTTGTGTTCGGTCCATGTCCCTCCAAACCTGAGATAGACACAGTGCTGGAGTAACTCAGCGGGTCAGGCAGTATCTCTGGAGAACACTAACTGCCCAACCATCTCCAGAAGTTGAGGGACTCACACGAGCGATGGCGCTCAATGCTAATAATACTTTTTATGCATCTACAGTATATTATTAGATTGCAGTACAAACTGTAATGGGATGGAGAGTCGTTTCGATGAAATACATGTGAAATGCTCCAGCGGAGTTTTTCCTACTTACGTCGACACTCTTTGCAGCACTTGCCTGGTCGATACACTGGCCGAAAGTCCGAAGGACAGTTTAGAGAAGGGCATGAAACCCGTCTGCACTCAATGGCTCCGTTCTGAATGGGAGAGAACAAGATACCCATGAGAAAACGGTAGAATTATCTAATGTGTAGGATGGAACTGCAGATGCTGCTTTAAAGCGAGGACAGACACAAAAAGCTGGAGTAACTCGGCGGGACAGGCAGCTTCTCTGGAGAGAAGGAATGGGCGACGTTTCGGGTCAAGACCCTTCTTCAGACTGGTAAGGGATAAGGGAAACGAGAGATACAGGCGTTGATGTGGAGGGATTAAGAACAATGAATGAAAGATATGCAAAAAAAAGTAACAATGATAAAGAGAACAAGCCATTGTAAACTGTTTTGTTGGGGGAAAACGAGAAGTTGGAGCAACTTGGGTGGAATTTTGTCCTCGGTCTCTTCCATTGTCAGAGTGAGGCTAAACGCAAACTGGAGGAATGGCATCTCATATTTCGCTTGGGCAGCTTACAGCCCAGTGGTATGAATATTGATTTCTCTAGTTTCAGGTAGCCAAAGCATTCCCCCTCTCTCTCTTTCCCTCCCCCACCCAAGTCGCACCAGCTTCTCGTTTTCCTCTCGAGTCACCCATCGAAACGTCACCCATCCTTTTCCTCCAGAGATGCTGCCTGACCTGTTGAGTTACTCCAGCACTTTGTGCCCATCTTGATTGTCTATCTTACTTCATTAGAATGTCTGAATTTGCCCCCGTTTTAAAAGAAAAAAATCCATAAAGGTGATGCTTTATTGTCACTTGTAGCCAGCTGGGTGCAGTGAAAATCTTTATTTTTGCACTCAAAGTTCACAAAGTGCTTAGAAACGAACTGCAGATGCTGGTCTAAATCGAAGATAGGCACAAAATGCTGGAGTAACTCAGCGGGACAGGCAGCATCTCTGGAGAGAAGGAACGGGTGACGTTTCAGGTCGACACCTGTCTGAAGAGGGGTCTCGACCTGAAATGTCGCCCATTCCTTCTCTCCAGAGACGCTGCCTGTCCCGCTGAGTTACTCCAGCATTATGTGTCTATCTTCGATGCGCTACAATGCTCAGAACTATATTCTGCACTCCACATCTTCCCCTTTGCTCCACCTATTGTACTCGAGTTTGACCCGATTGTATTTATATATAGTGTTGTATGATCTATTGGATAGCATGTACAGCAAAGCTTTTCACTCTACCTCGCTGCACGTGACAATAATAAACATAAACCTCCCCTGATCTCAGAAGCTGAGGATCCAACTGTTGTATCATTCTACCACCAACTTGGGCAAAAGAGCAGGGAGAAATTTTAGCAGTAAAATGAAAAACTGAAGGTAAAATTTTGAAGCAATTGCGTAGCACAATGTGCTAGCCAAAAAGCTCAAGCCCATTGCCGAAGGATTGAATCTTAAACTGAACCAAATGGAAATTGGCAGGAAGGAACTGCAGATGCTGGTTTAAACCGAAGATAGGCACAAAATGCTGGAGTAACTCAGCGGGACAGGCAGCTTCTCTGGAGAGAAGGGATGGGTGACGTTTCAGGTCGAGACCTATCTTCAGACTGAAGAGGGGTCTCGATCCAAAATGTCGCCCATTCCTTCTCTCCGGAGATGCTGCCTGTCCCGCGGAGTTACTCCAGCATTTAGTGTGCCTATCAAACGGAAACTGGGTGTGCTGTGGTGACATCTCAGTCAGGGTCTTGACAGGCACTGCACGGTTTGTACATGTCAAACACTATCAATTGTACACAAATCCACCTGCAATCTTCAAACAAGTACCTTTTGGTACCGAGAGACATGTAGAAAGATCAAAGGCTTTCCCTGGCACTAGATCAAATGCTTTTCATGAGACTGATATGAAACCAAGTCAAAAAGGTGCATCATAGTTGGTGAAACAGCAGATCACAGAGAGTATAAGAAAATAACTGCAGATGCTGGTACAAATCGAAGGTATTTATTCACAAAATGCTGGAGTAACTCAGCAGGTCAGGCAGCATCTCGGGAGAGAAGGAATGGGTGACGTTTCGGGTCGAGACCCTTCTTCAGACTGAGGTGAGTGACTCACAGAGAGTGATGGGCAAATACTTAAAGACTTACACAGTCATAGTTTAGTTTAGTTTAGTTTAGTTTAGTTTAGTTTAGTTTAGTTTAGTTTAGTTTAGTTTAGATTAGAGATATAGAAACAGGCCCTTCAACCCACCGAGTCCGCATCGACCAGCGATTCCCACACATTAACACTATCCTGCACACACTAGGGACAATTTTACATTATTTGATACACCAAGTTAATTAACAAGCTAAGTTAATCTGTATGGCCATAGAGTGATACAGTGTGAAAACAGGCCCTTCAGCCCAACTTGCCCACTCTGACCAGCATGCCCCACCTACACTAGTCCCACCTACCTGCGTTTGGTCCATATCCCTCTACACCCTTTCTATCCATGTACCTGTCTAAATGTTTCTTAAACATTGTGATAGTACTTGCCTCAACTACCTCCTCCAGCAGCTCGTTCCATATAAAGATTTAACTGTCACTGCCTTCCATCGCAGCGAGGAGTGTCGAATCCACTGTGGTGGATGTTTACGTTAAATTTTACAGTGTGTGGCTGTGTGTCTTGTTGCTGTTCACTTAGTATGGCTGTATGGTGACTCAAATTTCACTGTACCTTAATTGGTACATATGACAATGAACTAACCTTGAAACCTTGACCTTGAAACCTTCTCCCAATAACGTGAGGCACATGTACTAATCAAAAATCTATCTATCTCTGCCTTAAATATATTGTATCCACTGACTTGGCCTCCACAGCCTTGCTGGTTTAAACAGAAGATAGATTCCATGTGTATCAAGGGGGTCCCCACTCATTCTTCTAAACTCATTAATACCGTAGACAAAGTCCAATGTCCGCAATGGGGTAGACAATAGACAATAGGTGCAGGAGTAGGCCATTCGGCCCTTCGAGCCAGCACCACCATTCAAAGTGATCATGGCTGATCATTCTCAATCAGTACCCCGTTCCTGCCTTCTCCCCATACCCCCTGACTCCGCTATCCTTAAGAGCGCTATCTAGCTCTCTCTTGAATGCATTCAGAGAATTGGCCTCCACTGCCTTCTGAGGCAGTGAATTCCACAGATTCACAACTCTCTGACTGAAAAAGTTTTTCCTCATCTCCGTTCTAAATGGCCTATCCCTTATTCTTAAACTGTGGCCCCTGGTTCTGGACTCTCCCAACATTGGGAACATGTTTCCTGCCTCTAACGTGTCCAACCCCTTAATAATCTTATATGTTTCAATAAGATCCCCTCTCATTCTTCTAAATTCCAGTGTATACAAGCCTAGACGCTCCAGTCTTTCAACATACGACAGTCCCGCCATTCCGGGAATCAACCTAGTAAACCTACGCTGCACGCCCTCAACAGCAAGAATATCCTTCCTCTAATTTGGAGACCAAAACTGCACACAGTACTCCAGGTGCGGTCTCACTAGGGCCCTATACAACTGCAGAAGGACCTCTTTGCTCCTATACTCAACTCCTCTTGTTATGAAGGCCAACATTCCATTGGCTTTCTTCACTGCCTGCTGTACCTGCATGCTTCCTTTCAGTGACTGCTGCACTAGGGCACCAAGATCTCGTTGTACGTCCCCTTTTCCTAACTTGACACCATTCAGATAATAATCTGCCTTCTTATTCTTACCACCAAAGTGGATAACCTCACACTTATCCACATTAAACTGCATCTGCCATGCATCCACCCACTCACACAACCTGTCCAAGTCACCCTGCAACCTCATAGCATCTTCCTCACAGCTCACACTGCCACCCAGCTTTGTGTCATCTATCAATTTGCTGAATCAGTACCTGAGCCATGTAAGAACCATTCACAACACAGAGGGGGAGAAGCTGTTCCTGAGTCTGGTGATGCACTATATTAAGCTTCAGTACCTACTGGCCGATGGAAATGGGGAGAAGGAACAACCGAGATCAGACGTCTTTGATTTTGTTGACTGTTTTTCCAAGGCAGCATGAAGTCAATGGTGGTGTGTTTACAGAGTACTATGTACACATATCTGTCGTGCTGCAGCCAGTAAGAATTTGATTGTTCCGTTTCAGGACACATGACAATAAAACACTCTCGACTCTTGAACTTGGTGCAGTTCAAGCCTCTTGGAACCATTCCTCTTCCGACGACTCAACTCCCTCCAACAATGGCACGGTGGCGCAGCGGTCGGTTTGCTGCCTTCCAGCACCAGAGTCCCGGGTTCGATCCTGACTATGGGTGCTGTCTGTACGGTGTGTGTACCTTCTCCCCGTGACCGCGTGGGTTTTCCTCCGGGTGCTCCGGTTTCCTCCCACACTCCAAAGTCGTGCAGTTTGGAGGTTTATTGGCTTCGGTAAAAATTGTAAATTGTCGCTAGTGTGTGTAGGATAGTGCAGGTGTGTGGGTGACACCTGGTTGGGGTGGACTTGGTGGGTCGAGGGGCCTATTTCCACGCTGTATCTCTAAACCGTATTCAGCAAATACTTAATAATTTGGATTATTATTCGGATATTTGGATTCAGGTTTGTAAGTTAATTGGCTTTGGTAATAAATTGTAAATTGTTGCAAGCGTTTTGGGCGGTGTTAATGTGCGGGGATCGCTGGTCAGCGCGGACTCGATGGGCCGAAAGGCCTATTTCCGCGCTGTATCTCTAAATTTTTTTTTAAAACTACTCACCTTGCAGGTACAGTTTTTGCACTTTTCAACCCATGATTCCATGCTCCGGTACACTTCTCCGTTCACCCGGCAGGTTCTCTCACAGTAACACCTCTCGAGCTCGTTCAGCCGAGACTCCGCATAGTTTAACTGCAACGGGAAGATCGGCAGTGAGATCATGCAACAATCAACATCGTTAACATGCAGGCCACATAACCGACCCGTGCCAGCATCTCTGCTCCAAGTTGGTTTCCCCCCTTTCAAATTTATCTAAAACCCCACACTAGTCAGTGGATATTACAGCGTTTGCAGTGCCAGAGACCCGGGTTCGATCCCGACTATGGGTGCTGTCTGTACGGAGTTTGTACCTACTCCCTGTGACCTGCGTGGGTTTTCTCCGACCAGCGATCCCCGTACACTAACACTATCCTACACACTCGGGATAATTTACAATTTTACCGAAGCCAATTAACCTACAAACCTGCACATCTTTGGAGTGTGGGAGGAAACCGGAGCCAAAGATAAGGGTAATATCTTTACTTGATTCTTCTTAACTTTCACAACCAAATCTATGTTCTTTGACACTAAACCTGTGCCAAAGGTTCACCTGAATTACTCTTTGGACTCATGGGTGATTACGTCTGTCGTCCTGGGCTTTGGCCTGGTTTAGTATATTGTCACGTGTACCGAGGTACAGTGAAAAGCTTTCTTGTCGCGCGCTATCCAGTCAGCGGAAAGACAATACACGATTACAATCGAGCCGTCCACAGTGCACAGATACAGGATAAAGGGAATAGACAATAGACAATAGACAATAGAAAATAGGTGCAGGAGAAGGCCATTCGGCCCTTCGAGCCAGCACCGCCATTCAATGTGATCATGGCTGATCATTCTCAATCAGTACCCCGTTCCTGCCGTGCAGTGCAAGATAATGTCCAGCAAAGTTACGCAAAGTAAGCACGGCGGCACGGCGGTAGAGTTGCTGCCTTACAGCAAATGCAGCGCCGGAGACTCTGGTTCGATCCCGACTACGGGTGCCGTCTGTACGGAGTTTGTACGTTCTCCGCGTGACCTGCGTGGGTTTTCTCCGAGATCTTCGGTTTCCTCCCACACTCCAAAGACGTACAGGTGTGTAGGTTAATTGGCTGGGCAAAATGTAAAAAATTGTCCCTAGTGAGTGTAGGATAGTGTTAATGTGCGGGGATCGCTGGGCGGCGCGGACCCGGTGGGCCGAAGGGCCTGTTTCCGCGCTGGATCTCTAAATCTAAATCTTTCCAGCTCGCAATAAAATACCTTGAGCTTCTCCTTTGATTTTACCGCAGCGTGTCTGGAACTTCCAAGACGTGTTCTTCCCACAAAAAATGGTTCAATAAAGACTCAGGCTTGTCACACCACAGGGGGCTAGGTATTGAGATCCGGCATTAATAATTAATCAGGAAAGCTTGCACTAAAACTGGCATGGCAAAAATAAAAGCTGACAGACGATGCTTCTTTCTTTCACAAGAAACTGCACGGAATCAATTTAGAGATCTGGATTTATTTTTTCTAAAATGTCAAATAAAAAATTACTGGAAATACTTAGCGGTCTGGTGGCACTTAATGGAGAAAGAAAAAAATAATTCAAAGGTTGGGGGTTTTGGGGGAGAAGGCAGGAGAATGGGGTAGAGAGGGAAAGATTGATCTGGCGATGGGCCGAATGGTCTAATTCTGCTCCTATCACTTATGACCGTATGAAGAATGAATGTTTTATGTCAACGACCTTTGATTTCTGACATTCAAAGTCATAGAGTCATACAGCGTGGAAAATAAGCCCTTCGGCCCAACTTGCCCACACCAACCAACATGCCCCATCTACACTAGTCCCACCTTCCTGCGCTTGGCCCATATTCCTCTAAACCTATCCTATCCATGTACCTGTCCAAATGGTTTTTTTTAACATATTTCCACCACCATTTATGTAAAAAAAGTCACCCATCAGGTCCCTATTAACTCTTCCCCCCTCACCTTAAACCTATGTCTTCTGGTTCACTGGAGACTGTGGATTTACCTGCTCTATTCCTCTCATGATTTTGTACATCTCTATAAGATCACCCCTCATCGTCCTGCACTGCAAGGAATAAAGTCCTAGCCTGCTCAACCTCTCCCTTTAGCCTCGGTGCACACAACCCCATATTCACCTCTGGAATAAGATACAACAAAAAATAATTAACTTGACATCTTCAACTGCAGGCACAGAGACAATAAAATATGGATAACTACCTTCTGGTCTAATAGAGTCATACAGCATGGAAACAGGCCCTGTGGCCCAACTAGCCCATGCCAACCAAAATGCCCCATCTATGCTAGTCCCACCTGGGGGGAAACCGGAGCCCCTTTGGTCACGGGGAGAACGTGCAAACTCCACACAGGCAGCAACCGAGGTCAGGATCTTTGGAGCTGTAAGGCAGCAGCTCTACCGCTGCACCACCTGATGTGGTTCTCTGCCGATACAAATTTCGTTGATCACTTAGTTTCTAGTTTTTAAACAATGACTTTGAGTTTATTCGTTTGGTTTTAGAGATAAAGCGCGGAAATCAGCCCTTCGGCCTACCGAGTCCGCACCGACCAGTGATCCCCGCGCACTAGCACGATCCTACACACACCAGGGACAATGTACCATTTTTACCAGAAATGTGGTAAATCCGGTGCTGTGAGGCAGCAACTCTACTGCCGCGCCACCGTGCTGCACCAATTTTTGTCTCCTTTAGATTCTAGCGTCTTCCATCTGTCCCTCTACCATTGGCCCACCATTGGTAAATCACACTTCCTGCAACACGCTGAACTTTGACCCTTCTTGAACCCCATCTCTTCCTAATCCAACATTGCTATTGGTTCATTTACATCCTCTATTTTTTCCGTTGATTTTTCACCCAGAACATTGAAAAATCTCAGCGCCAAATTCTCTTTGAAAAGGCACAGATAGATTCTTGATCAGTGGAACAAAATTAAGACTGATTAGTATGGGAGTCAGGGGTTATGGGGAGCAGGCAGGAGAATGGGGTTAGGAGGGAGAGATAGATCAGCCACGATTAAATGGCAGAGTAGACTTGATGGGCAGAATCAAATGGATATTTGATAAAATGGAAGCCCGAAAATGAAAATTGAATTAATCTCTGGAAACCATCTCTGGAAAGCATAAACACTCAAATTCATTAAAAGATAGGGCATGCGACTATAAAAAGAGCAACAGCTTCATTTCTGTACTGTGGACGTGTTCTGATATGTAAATATGTATTTTAAAATTCAAAAGGTAAAATCTTTAACTAAAAATCATTGCACCTCATCTTGGGTTGTTTTTTTCTCAGCTTATTATGCAATGCTAAGAAAGTCATTAAATCAATCATGATAATCCTGCAATTAAACGAAGGCCCCAAAGTCACACTGGGAGTAGTTTATTTTTGCATATTAGTTCAGTTCAGTTCAGTTTCAGTTTAGTTTATTGTCACGTGTACCGAGGTACAGTGAAAAGCTTTTGTTGCGTGCTATCCAGTCAACGGAAAGACAAGACATGATTACAATTGAGCTATTTACAGTGTACAGATACATGAAAAGGGAATGACGCTTGGTGTACGGTAAAACCAGCAAAGTCCGATCAAGGATAGTCCAAGGGTCATCAAAGAGGTAGATAGTACTTTAGCACTGCTCTCTGGTTGAGGTAGGGTGGTTCAGTTGCCTGATAATAGCTGGGAAGAAACTGTCCCTGAATCTGGTGGTGTGTATTTTTACACTTCAATTCCTTTTGCCCGATGGGAGAGGGGAGACGAGGGAGTGGCCAGGGTGCGACTGGTCCTTGATTATGCTGCTGGCCTTGCCGAGGCAGCGTGAGGTATAAGTGGAGTCAATAGAAAAGAGATTGGTTTGTGTGATGGTCTGGGTTGCATCCACAATTTGCTGCAATTATGTACAGTTTCTATTTGGTTGTACGCTTCTAGCTCACCTGCATCCCCCTGAACCTTTTGCATCTTGAGAGACTGCTTTAGAATCAAATTAAGTGCACAATGGTCTAGAAAATAATAAGCTTGTGAAAAGATGCACTAAAATGGCTTCACTGGGGACCTTTTGCAAGTTTGTACTGATGCTGTTAACAAGGTTTTTATGCAGACATCCCGTCCAAAAAAACCTGTGCTCTTCAAAAAGGCCAGCTGTGATATTTAGTTTAGCTTAGTTTGTTCAGCGGTTGAGTTGCTGCCTCACAGCGCCAGAGACCCGGGTTCAATCCTGACTGCGGGTGCTGTCTGTACGGAGTTTGTACGGTCTCCCCGTGACCTGCGTGGGATTTCTCCAAGATCTCCAGTTTAACTCCCACGCTCCAAAGACGTACAGGTTTGTAGGTTAATTGGCTTTGGTATCATTGTAAAATTTCTCTCTCGCGCGTGTAGGATAGTGATTTCTGAATCTCGTGGAGTAGCGGAGAGGGGACGGGGTTGGTGACACCGGGCAGACAGTGGGTGGCACAGTGGGCAGGCAGGGAGGGACATGGTGTGAGGGGGGGAGGCTGAGACAAAGAAGCAGAGTTGCCCAGCTTGATTGCAATGGAACTTCCAGAAGACAATATAATATAACAGTGTCCCTTAATCTTGAATATCTAACTTTGATCATCCATTTATCTACTTTATGCTAGCAGTCTTCAAATACAAAAATAGGTGGTAGATTTTTTGGAACCTCCTTTACTTAATCCAGCCGGAGATAGCTAAAATAAATTGCATTTGACAGGAATTTGATAGAAATAAATATTGGTTTATTTAATTGTTCTGCAGTTTCCCTGGAGGTATGTTATCATTTTTTTAATTTTCAAACAAATAACAACCAAACCAAATCCAAATAGCAGGATGCAAATTTGCACACTAAAACATTTTTGAAAAAACCTTGATAACCAAATGTCATTGGAAAATGATTTTGATACAATGAAAGGTATTTTTAATGGTTCCTTTCTTTTAATTGTTTAGTTTAGTTTAGTTTAGAGATACAGCGCGGAAACAGGCCCTTTCGGCCCACCGGGTCCGCGCCGGCCAGCGATCCCTGTACACACTGACACTCTCCTACACACACTAGGTTCAATTTAACATTTATACGTTTATACCAAGCTAATTGTCCCACAAACCTGTACGTCCTTGGAGTGAGGGAGAAAACCAAAGATCTTGGAGAAATCACGGAGAGAACGTACACATTCTGTACATACACAAACCGTAGTCGGGATCGAACTAGGGTCTCTGTCACTGCAAGCGCTGTGAGGCAGCAACTCTACCGCCGCGCCACCGTGTCACAGAAGGCTGCGGAGGCCAAGTCAATGGAGATTTTTAAGGCAGAGATAGATAGATAGATTCTTGATTAGTACGGGTGTCAGGGGGTTATGGGGAGAAGGCAGGAGAATGGGGTTAGGAAGGGAGAAACAGATCAGCCGTGATTGAATGGCAGAGTAGACTCGATGGGCCGAATGGTCAAATTCTGCTCCCACCACCGACGAATGTATTCTGGTCAACTTATTCACAAAATGCTGGAGTAACTCGGCAGGTCAGGCAGCATCTCGGGAGAGAATGAATGGGCGACGTTTCGGGTCGAGACCCCTCTCCAGACTGATGTCAGGGGGGCGGGACAAAGGAAGGATATAGGTGGAGACAGGAAGATAGAGGGAGATCTGGGAAGGAGGAGGGGATGGGAGGGACAGAGGAACTATCTAAAGTTGGAGAAGTCGATGTTCATACCACTGGGCTACAAACTGCCCAAGCGAAATATGAGGTGCTGTTCCTCCAATTTCCGGTGAGCCTCACTATGGCACTGGAGGAGGCCCATGACAGAAAGGTCAGACTGGGAATGGGAGGGGGAGTTGAAGTTCTCAGCCACCGGGAGATCAGTTTGGTTAATGCGGACCGAGCGCAGGTGTTCAGCGAAGCGATCGCCGAGCCTGCGCTTGGTTTCGCCGATGTAAATAAGTTGACATCTAGAGCAGCGGATGCAATAGATGAGGTTGGAGAAGGTGCAGGTGAACCTTTGTCTCACCTGGGTCCTTGGATGGAGTTGAGGGGGGAGGTAAAGGGACAGGTGTTGCATCTCGTGCGGTTGCAGGGGAAAGTGCCCGGGGTTGGGGTGGTTTGGGTAGGAAGGGACGAGTGGACCCAGGGAGTTACGGAGGGAACGGTCTCTGCGGAACGCAGAGAGGGGAGGGGATGGGAAGATATGGCCAGTGGTGGGGTCCCGTCTGGTCAACTTACCTTGGTCGTCATCTTTGCAAGCAGGTCCTGCAGATCCATTATGCCTTGGACCAGGTTCAGGAAGTCACTGCAGGTTGGGCATGCTCCAGCGTGGCAAAGATAAAGAAAGGGACAAAGAAACGTGAGTAAATATCTCCCGAGGCTCGAGACTGCACACAGAACAATACCAACGGCTAATGACGGCGGTAATTGAAATTGAAAAGCATGCATTCATTCTATCCGGTTTCCACAGCAAGGGTAAGATATCACATCCTGCTGTGCAACGAGCCTTCAAAACAATAGACAAGTAACATTGGCACGCGCTATATAATAACAATATTACACTCTTTCAATTCGGGTGGACAGGATCTCCACAGCAATGTCGAAACAAGCCCACATTTGTCACGATGGGATTTGCAGCAAACCCGCTTGAAATCACATATTCCTCCAAAATTGATATTCTTGCATCATCTCCATTCATTCCCCTGGTGTAAGTTTTCAACAGGATTCTATTTAAATGCTGGTGCACTTATTCTCAAGCTGTAACTGTGCTCTCATCCACTGAAAGGCACCATTTCTGAAGGGTTTCCGGTTGTAAAGCTCAACAGCTACCATTGAAATCCCGGTGTTTTTGTAAGTAGCTATATTTGAACAGCCTTGGTTTATCAGGTGTTTTTCAGTTTGGTTTAGTCTGGAGATATAGCGCAGAAACAGGCACTTCGGCCCACCGAGCCCGCGCCGACCGGCGATCCCCGCACACTAACAATATCCCACAAACATAGGGACATGTTTTCCAGTTATACCAAGCCAATTAACCTACAAATCTGTATGTCTTCAGAGTGTGGTAGGAAACCGGAGCACCCGGAGAAAACCCACGGGTGTCACGGGCAGAACGTACAAGCTCCGTATCGACCGTAGTCAGGATCGAACCTGCATCTCTGGTGCTGTAAGGCAGCAACTCTACCGCTGCGCCACCGTGCCACTCATGTAGGGACATAGAGGCAGAAGAAATGGAAGCATGTACTTCTTAAGTGTTACAATAGACCCAGCCTCAACTATGTCCCCCGACAGCTTGTTCCATACACCCACTACCCTTTGTGTGATAAAGGTACCTCTCAGATTCCTACAACAAATTTCCCCCTTCACCTTACGGTTCTCGATTCCCCTACTCAGTTCAGTTCAGTTTAGTTCATTGAACCGTGACACGGTGAAGAGCTCTGAGCAAGAGACTCTGTGCCTCTACCCAATCTATTTCTCTCATGATTGTAGACACCCCCATAAAATCACCTCTATAACATATTGCCCATTTCAAATTAAATGTGCCGTTTCATAGTATGGTAAATGTACCATGGAGAGAAGGCAGGAGAATGGGGTTAGGAGTGAGAGATAGATCAGCCAGGATTAGACACATAGAAACATAGAAAATAGGTGCAGGAGTAGACCATTCGGCCCTTCGAGCCTGCACCGCCATTCAATATGATCATGGCTGATCATCCAGCTCAGTAACCTGTACCTGCCTTCTCTCCATACCCCCTGATCCCTTTAGCCATAAGGGCCACATCTAACTCCCTCTTAAATATAGCCAATGAACTGGCCTCAACTACCTTCTGCGGCAGAGAATTCCACAGACTCACCACTCTCTGTGTGAAGAAATGTTTTCTCATCTCGGTCCTAAAAGACTTCCCCCTTATCCTTAAGCTGTGACCCCTGGTTCTGGACTTCCCCAACATCGTGAACAATCTTCCCGCATCTAGCCTCTCCAACCCCTTAAGAATTTTATATGTTTCAATAAGATCCCCCCTCAGTCTTCTAAATTCCAGCGAGTACAAGCCCAGTCTATCCAGTCTTTCTTCATATGAAAGTCCTGCCATCCCAGGGATCAATCTGGTGAACCTTCTCTGTACTCCCTCTAAGGCTAGTAGAGGGAGTACTAGAATGGCGGAGCACTTGAATGGCGGAGTAGATTTGATGGGCCGAGTGGCCTAATTCTACTCCTATGACCTTGTGACCTTTTGTTAAGCTGGCCACATCTCAAGGCAGAGCAAGCAACCTGCTGGCAGGTGAGGGACATTGTGGAGAAAGAGGTACATCTTTGGGACGATTAATATTTAAAATTTGAGAATCATGAAATCTTAATTTTGATACGCTGTTTAAAAATTCATGCCAGCATTTGTACTCCTGACATGAAACAAGATGTGCAGCAGAGCTGTAACTTCGCAGCTCACTACGTCTCTGCATCTGTATTAACAAGGTGTTCCGGCTTCGAGAAGTGTCGCCTCCTTACCATCAACCGACAAGCCGTTTCTTCAGCGTCAGAAGGCACCGCAGATGTGGTTTAAACCGAAGACAGACACAAAAACAGCTGGAGTAACTCAGCGGGACAGGCAGCGTCTCTGGAGAGACGTTTCGAGTCGAGACCCTTCTTCAGACTGCTTCGGGATTAAGGAAACGAGGGACATAGACAGCGATGTGGAGAGATAAAGGACAATGAATGAAAGATATGCAAATGGAGAGGGTACAGAGGAGATTTACTAGAATGTTGCCTGGGTTTCAGCACTTAAGCTACAGAGAGAGGTTGAACAGGTTGGGTCTTTATTCTTTGGAGCGTAGAAGGTTGAGGGGGGACTTGATAGAGGTTTTTAAAATTTTAAGAGGGACGGACAGAGTTAACGTGGGTAGGCTTTTCCCTTTGAGAGTGGGGAAGATTCCAACAAGGGGACATAACTTCAGAATTAAGGGACAAAAGGTTAGGGGTGACATGAGGGGTAACATCTTTACTCAGAGGGTGGTGGCTGTATGGAATGGGCTTCCGGTGGAAGTGGTGGAGGCAGGCTCGATTTTATTATTTAAGAGTAAATTGGATAGGTATATGGATGGGAGGGGATTGGAGGGTTATGGTCTGAGAGCAGGTAGATGAGACTAGGTCAGAGAAAGTGGTCGGCGTGGACTGGTAGGGCCGAACGGGCCTGTTTCCGTGCTGTAATTGTTATATGGTTATATGGTTAATAGTAACGCGGGTTTGGGGAAAAGAACCTATTGGAGGGTGAGAACCGAGGTGTCAAGACAGGCATAACGCCCACCGTTTGACCTGTTTTTACAAAATGTTAAATGGTCAGCTCGACATAGATTGCCACATCTACACCAAACCCAAACCTATCAGGGCATTCGATTCAATTTGAGACACCAGCTATCAAGACAGATGTGTGTAGCAATCCATTCTTCCCTCGCACAATTAAAGCATGGAATAGTCTTCACCCTACTATAGTTACTCAACCAGATGCAACTACATTGAAGGCAGCTCTTCTTCTCCAAGAAGCCCTTCTTGCTTAAGTCCACGCTCCGCCACCTCCAGTTTAAATTCCATTTGGAATATTTTGGAGGACCAAGAAGCAAGAACCAAGAAGCGGCTCATTGACAAGAAAAGGCACTTGTGATTTTTCTTGGTCCAAGCTCCGTACCGACAGCGCCCGTAGTCAGGATCGATCCTGCGTCTCTGGTGCTGTAAGACAGCAACTCTACCGCTGCGCCACCGTGCCACTCATGTAGGGACATAGAGGCCCGACATTAGGTCTGCCGCGTGACAGTGATAAGTGTCAGTGCAAGAGCCGGGGCTCACGTTGTTGACCTCCCCGTGGTGAGCCCTGTCAACTGCCCTCAGTCAGGCGAACGACAACATACAGAGACAGCAGAAGCAGGAGCAGTGGTGGCGCACTCAAACGCAAGAAGAAGTGCAAGAGTCGCTCACACAAAGGGCCTCCAAATAATGCTACTGTGTAAGATTGTGAGGAGTAGGGATGTAAGGATCAGGAGGATATGGCCCAGATGGGACGAGTGTACTTGGGCATCTTCATCAGCATGGTCAAGTTGGGCTGAAGCGCATGTTTCTGGACCTCTGACTCTCTCTGACTCTCCCTGACGATAAAATCATGAGAGGAATAGATCAGGTAGATGCACAGAGTCTCTTGCCCAGAGTAGGTGAATCGAGGACCATAGGTTTAAGGTGAAGGGAAAAAGATTCAATAGGAATCTGAGTTTGTTGGTCCTATTGGTGTCCGCGGCCTTCGCCCTGCTGCCCCTTGCACACGACAGCGAAGAAGATGGCATGGCTATCACTGAATGGTAGAACATCTGCAGCATCTTACTGCAGATGTTGAAGGAGCGGAGCCTTCTCAAAAAGTAGAGCCAGCTCCGTCCCTTCTTGTACAGGGCCTCAGCGTTCCTGGATCAGTATTAAGGCCAACTTCAGGACCAGGACTGTGTAACATTGTAACAGACTGATAACTCTCTAAGTGTTGGTCAACATTGGCTCAATGAGGGGTGTCCAAGCATGATTAAAAGGCTGAATGAATATCGCAATACTCAGTGATGGCACAGCTAGGGTTGCCAACTTTCTAACTCCCAAATACGGGACAAGGTGATGTAACCGCCCCGCGCCCCACGTGACCTCACCCAGCCAGCGGCCACGTGCTCCCGCTCCACCAATGGCGGCCGCCTGGGCAGGGAGGCGGGTTGCTACGCAACCTCCGTTCGGCGAACACACTCCCCGATTCACACTCCGTTGCCTTACACTGTCCGGGCCTACAGTGGCCCCCGGGCCTACAGTGTCCAGGCCTAAAGTGTTAGGGGCCTGCAGTGCCCCCCGGGCCTAATATGGGACAAGGGCGGTCCCGTACGGGACAAACAAATTTAGCCCAAAATACGGGATGTCCCGGCTAATACGGGACAGTTGGCAACCCTAGGCACAGCTGGCAATCAAGTGGAAAAGACAAGGCCAAAAAATGTTTGTGATCAGAATTACGAATGTAATGGCATTTCACCACTTCCTTTAAATGACCTGACCACAATCCAGAACATTGTACGCTGCACACAACGCTGACTTATACATATTTTAAAATGGTTTTGTATTATTTAGCGACAAAGCATGGAAACAGACCCTTTGGCCTACCAAGTCCACGCTGACAATTGATCGCACTAGTTCTATGTTATCCCCAAGCACAAGCGGCAATTTACAGAGGACGATTAAACCACAATCTTCCAGGTCCTTTGGGTGTGGGAGGAAAGCTTTTCAGTCAGAGAGTTGTAAATCTGTGGAATTCTCTGCCTCAGAAGGCAGTGGAGGCCAATTCTCCGAATGCATTCAAGAGAGAGCTAGATAGAGCTCTTAAGGATAGCGGAGTCAGGGGGTATGGGGAGAAGGCAGGAACGGGGTACTGATTGAGAATGATCAGCCATGATCACATTGAATGGCGGTGCTGGCTCGAAGGGCCGAATGGCCTACTCCTGCACCTATTGTCTATTGTCAATTGTCTAGTGTCTATTGTCTATTGTCTATTGAAACTGGAGCAGAGGAAACCCACACGGTCTCAGGGAGAACGTTCAAACTCCACGCAGACAGCATCCAAGGTCAGGATCGAGTCCAGGTGTCTGGCACTGTACTGGGTTTACTTTCTTAACACAGAGGGTCGGCATGGTGACGCAGCGGTAGAGTTGCTGCCTCACGGTTCCAGAGACCCGGGTTCGATCCTAACCACAGGTGCTTGTCTGCACGTTCTCCCTGTTTTCTCCGGGCGCTCCGGTTTCCTCCCACACTCCAAAGGCGTACAGGTTTGTAGGTTAGTTGGCTTTGGCGTCATTGTAATTTGTTCCTGGTTTGTGTCGTATAGCGGTAATGTGCTGGTCGGCGTGGACTCGGTGGGTCGAAGGACCTGCTTTCATGCTGTATCCCTCTACCAAACACGTTACATAAACCGCAGTCAACCTTGCTAGAAACCATTTTTCTACAACACTGCCTGCTAATACGCCATCCTTCAAAAAAAGCCCGTGTGTGCAGCAAGAAACAAAACCGTAAGAAATTAAGAATCATACTGTAATATCAAAATTCAGTCGAAATTCATGCAAACTATTTCAAGGATGGTTTTCTTGTTTATTTCTGACCATTTACTAAAAACAAAACAAAAAGGTTCATTTTTATTTGATAAAATGACATCTGCGTTGAAATCTTGCAAATGGAAAGGTTCCAATTTTAACAGAAAGCCACCAAAATTGATGGAACATTAACATTTAAATTGAAAATGGTGGCCGTGTTTGTATTCAAGCGAAAAGCAAATCTATTTCTTGGCTTAGATGTTTGCATCAATAGGTGTGATAAGATTCCCTTCACTGGGTGTTTGAGGATAGTTCAATGCAACACTTCTTAAGATCTCAAGTGACGGACTAAACTGACAGCGTTAGTTAAAAACCATCGCAGGGAGACGAGTTATATTACAGCGTGTGAATGCAATGCAGAGCAGGAGAATGCTGCAGGCAAGCTAACAGGGTTGAATTTTGACAAGCTTAGTGCGACTATTAAGGAAGTCATTCTCACCTAGTAGTAGCTTCACTCTGGTTGTAATCGTAACAAAGCCAATGGTTCTCAGGTAATTCTTTGCGCATCTTTGAGCGTCAAGGCAGTCTTTGCCTTGCACCATTGAAATATTGTCGACAATGCACTGAGGGTGTTAATCAATTACCTGTCACTCGGCGAGCCTCAGTTACCTGCCCAACTTTAGTTTGGTTTAGAATCATAGAAGCATGGAGAATAGGTGCAGGTGGGGCTGTCAACTGTCCCGTATTAGCCGGGACATCCCGTATATTGAGCTAAATTGGTTTGTCCCGTACAGGACTGCCCTTGTCCCGTATTAGGCCCTGGGGGGGGGGGACGCTGTCGGCCCGGGGGCCGCTGTAGGCCCAGACAGTGTAGGCCTGGAGGCCCGGGCGCCGCCTGACGGAGGTTGCGTAGCAACCCGCCTCCCGGCCCGGGCAGCCACCATTGGTGGAGCGGGAGCACGTGGCCGCAGGCTGGGCGAGGGCACGTGGGGCAGGGGGTGGTGACGTCACCTATTGTCCCTTGTCTGAGATTGAGAAGGATGGCAACCCTAGGTTGCAGGAGGAGGAGGCCATTCGGCCCTTCGAGCCAGCACCGCCATTCAATATGATCATGTCTGATCATCCAGAATCAGTACCCCGTTCCTGCTTTTCCCCCATATCCCTTGATACCGTTATCCCAAAGAGCAATATCTAACTCTCTCTTGAATACATCTAACATGTAGTTTTAGTTTAGAGATACAGCGTGGTACAATAGACAATAGACAATAGGTGCAGGAGTAGGCCATTCGGCCCTTCGAGCCAGCACCACCATTCAATGTGATCATGGCTGATCATTCTCAATCAGTACCCCGTTCCTGCCTTCTCCCCATACCGCCTCACTCCGCTATCCTAAAGAGCTCTATCTAGCTCTCTCTTGAATGCATTCAGAGAAAGGTACCAAGCCCTTCGGCCCACCGAGTCCACGCGACCAGCGATCACCCCGTACCCAACACCCTCCTACACACACCGGGGACAATTTACAATTCTTACCAAAGCCAATTAACCTACAAGCCTGTATGTCTTTGGAGTGTTGGAGGAAACCGGAGCACCCGGAGAATACCCATGCAGTCACAGGGAGAACGTACAAACTCCGTACAGACAGCACCCGTAGTCGGGATTAAACCCGCGTCTCTGGCGCTGGAAGGCAACAACTCTACCGCTGCGCCACCGGGCCGAGACGATTCTACAAGTTATACACGGGATGTGATTGTCTGAAGGTCCCCGACTAAAAAGTCATCTATCCATCTTTTCTCCGGAGGGCAGCACGGTGGTGCAGCGGTAGAGTTGCTGCAAAGTCTACAAAGGGAGCACGAAAGAACGTAGAGCAGAGCAGCACAGGGTACGAGAGTAAAGAGTGTTTTATTGTCATATGTCCCCAACAGAACCATGACATTCATACTTGCAGCTGCACAGCGGAATATGTAAACATAGTACTCTGTAAACAATATAATAAACGAGGAATAAAGCTGTTTTTTTATGCGCACACACACACATACATGCAGGCACACTCATATATACACACACGTATATGCACACACACATACACACACACATATACACATGCACACACACATATGTACACACACACACACACACATACACACACACACATACACGCAGACACACTCATATATACACACACATATATGCACACACATATACACACACACATATATACACATGCACACACACATATATACACACACGCACACATATATACACACACACACACACACACATACACAGACTTACTCATATATGCACACACATATATATACACACACACACATATACACACGCACACACATATATACACCCACACACACACACACACGCACGTACACACACACATATACACATATATATACACACACATGCATATACGCACACAAAAACATCCTGCCATCGTGTATCTGTTCCACCACCAGCTCCAGCACTGCATTCCAGGCACCCTCTACTCTCTGTATAAAACCTGTCCAGCACATCACCTTAAAACAATACCCTCTTGTCTTCCGCATTTCCACTCTGGGAAAAATGGTTTCCTTTAGTTTAGAGATACAGCGCGGAAACAGGTCCTTCGGCCCCACGGAGTCCGTGCCGACCAGCGATCCCCGAGCATTAACACTATCCTGCACACACTAGGGACAATTTACAATTTTACCAAAGCCAATTAACCTACAAACCGGAGTTTCCAGAGAGAACTCACGCAGGTCACGGAGAGAATGTACAAACTCCTGTAGTCAGGATGGAACCTGGGTCTCTGGTGCAGTGGGGCAGAAACTCTACTGCTGCACCACCCTGCCGCCCATAGGGTCTGACTGGCTTTTTTTAATTTCAAAACATTCCCCATGGAATTATTCATCATTGATACAGCATATAAACATAGCACAAAAAGTAAGGAAATTTGTGTTTGGTAGATTATTTCTTTGTTGTAACAATGCTTCTTGGCAATAAATCTTATACCGTTGGAAAGCCTGTTTATTTCCCTTTTAAATGGTGCCACATTTGTAAGGAACATGCATTTGTGGGATGAGCAGCAGAGCTGAGTATGTGGGTTGCGCCCATGAAAAATGTGCCAAATCTTCTCTGCCAATGCCAAACAGCTTATTCTGCTGTTGCTATTGACTCTTGTTTTGAGCTTCTGGTACCCCCAGGTGCTGACAAGAATGGGATGCCCTCCCACAACAGTGTGTGACCAGGCTGGTGACCAGCATGAGGAGGAGGTGCCAGGCTGTTATGGCTGTGTATGGTTCTTCCACACGCTACTGAGGCTCCTGTTTATTAAATGAATAAATTGTTAAATTGCCAATATGTCTTGTTTCTTCAGACTTCAATCATCCAATCCACCAAACAATACCGAACAAGAGTCAATGGCAGAATAAGCTGTTTGGCTTTGGCAGAGAAGATTTGGCAAATTTTTCATGGGCGCAACCCACATACTCAGCTCTGCTGCTCATCCCACAAATGCATGTTCCTTACAAATGTGGCACCATTTAAAAGGGAAATAAACAGGCTTTCCAACGGTATAAGATTTATTGCCAAGAAGCATTGTTACAACAAAGAAATAATCTACCAAACACAAATTTCCTTACTTTTTGTGCTATGTTTTAGATGGCCAAGTTTGAAAGAGCTCACTGGAATAGTGGGTTAAATCATGCCAATAGACAAAAGGTGCAGGAGTAGGCCATTCGGCCCTTCGAACCAGCACCACCATTCAATGTGATCATGGCTGATCATTCTCAATCAGTACCCCGTTCCTGCCTTCTCCCCATACCCCCTGACTCCGCTATCCTGAAGAGCTCTATCTATCTCTCTCTTGAATGCATTCAGAGAATTGGCCTCCACTGTCTTCTGAGGCAGAGAATTCCACAGATTCACAACTGTCTGACTGAAATAGTCAGAGATGGCCCCCCTCCCCCATCACTGCCTCTCGTAATTTTATACAGCCACTGAGGACAGGATTGAACCCAGGTTGGTGGAGTTGAGGGAGTTAGGCCCTTTAGCCAGAGGGGGGTGAATCTGTGGAATTATTTGCCACAGAAGGTTGTAGAGGCCAAACAGAAGGCACAATAAATTGTTGACGAGACTAAGCTTCACATCACCCTCTCCGGACATGAGGTTAACATGACATGTTTAAGCGTACGAGTGCAAGATGCATTAAACAGCTCAACCTAAATCGACTGCAAAGCTTTTCAAGGGAACTCTTGCTTTTCAAATTGAGGTAATGCTTCCATTAAAATAGTGTTCAATGTGGTGCCATTAATGAGCAGACTTTGACAAGACAACAACACATGAAATAAGACTCCTGAAGAAAGACACAGTGCTGGAGTAACTCAGCGGGTCAGGCGGCACGTCTGGAGAACATGGATAGGTGGCGTTTCACAGGGTGCTGGAGTAACTCAGCAGGTCGAACAGCATCTCTGGAGAACATGGATAGGTGACGTTTCACAGGGTGCTGGAGTAACTCAGCAGGTCAGGCAGCATCTCTGGAGAACATGGATAGGTGACATTTCACAGAGTGCTGGAGTAACTCAGCGGGTCAGGCAGCATCTCTGGAGATCATGGATAGGTGACGTTTCCGGTCGGGACCCTTCTTCAGATTGAATGTTGGGGGAGGGGTGAGCGGGAAAGGAAGCTGGAAGAGAGGAGTGGCAGGTCAGAGCATAGCCCCCAGTCACGGTGGTGAAACTGTGGAAGCCTTTGCCACAGAAGGCTGTGGAGGCCAAGTCAATGGATATTTTTAAGGCAGGGATGGATAGATTCTTGATCAGCACCCCTTGATCAGTATGGGGTGATGGGGAGAAGGCCGGAGAATGGGGTTAGGAGGGAGAGACAGATCTGCCATTATTGAATGGCAGAGTAGACTTGATGGGCCGAGTGGCCTAATTCTGCTCCTATCACTTATGACTTGTGACCTTATGCACATGCACGACGCAAGAAATTCAATGCGAATCTTGGGATACCCTGCTCAAGATGTATGAAGTGAATTAATAATTCCTCTCGTTCTTCATACTTTCCCCCTCAAAAAGGAGGAAATCAACTGGTTGAAAGGTGGTGAAGATTTGAGGTGTCTGGTTCTGAGCGTAACTTTCAATATATATATATATATATATATATATATATATATATATATATATGATAGATTTGACTTGATAGCACAGCCAATCTGTATAATTGAGAGTGATTGCTTGAATGGCTACTGGCTTACAGCATCGACTGACAATGCCAGACTGTAATCCAAGAACGATTATGATGTACGTTAAATGCAGGATGCCCCCGTGGCAAGGTACTTGGCCTGATTTTTTTCCTTTAATCTTCTTGAATGACCTGGGATGACACGTCACATCAGAGATGAGATTCATCCCTCGATGGTGAGGATTAACTCAGCATAACTCGCTGACCGTCTGCATGCCTGAACAAGGCGAGACGAGACGCTGGAATCACGAGCTGGAGGAAGCTTGGAGGAACCAAGTGCTGGAGGAACTCGGCGGATCGGGCAGCATCGTCAGACTGAAGAAGGGTCCCGGTCACGAAACGTCACCGGTCTGTTCCGTCCCTCAAATGCTGCCCGAGCCGCTGAGTTTAGAGATACAGGCCCACCGGGTCCGCATCAACCAGGGGTCCCAGCGCACTAACACTATCAAGTCAAGTCAAGTCAAGTTTATTTGTCACGTGCACATACACGATGTGCAGTGAAATGAAAGTGGCAATGCCTGCAGATTGTGCAAAAAAAGAATTACAGTTACAGCATATAAATTAAAGTTAATACAGAGAAGGCAAAATTTAGTCACTGGAGTTATAATAGTTACGACAACTTGGCAATGGGTTCCAGGCAAACAAGAGTTAACATTGACCAAAGCCAACCTACCACAACCAGAGAGCAGTGCTGAACTACTATCGAGAGCGTGCAGCGTAGGTTTACTAGGTTAATTCCCGGAATGGCGGGACTGTCATATGTTGAAAGACTGGAGCGACTAGGCTTGTATACACTGGAATTTAGAAGGATGAGAGGGGATCTTATCGAAACATATAAGATTATTAAGGGGTTGGACACGTAAGAGGCAGGAAACATGTTCCCAATGTTGGGGGAGTCCAGAACAAGGGGCCACAGTTTAAGAATAAGGGGTAGGCCATTTAGAACTGAGATGAGGAAAAACTTTTTCAGTCAGAGAGTTGTGAATCTGTGGAATTATCTGCCTCAGAAGGCAGTGGAGGCCAATTCTCTGAATGCATTCAAGAGAGAGCTAAATAGAGCTCTTAAGGATAACGGAGTCAGGGGGTATGGGGAGAAGGCAGGAACAGGGTACTGATTGAGAATGATCAGCCATGATCACATTGAATGGCGGTGCTGGCTCGAAGGGCCGAATGGCCTCCTCCTGCATCTATTGTCTATTGTCTATTGACCTCATTGGTGACCCTTGGACTATCCTGGGTTGGACTTTGCTGGCTTTACCTTGCACTAAACGTGTATCATGAGTCATGTACACTGTAAATGGCTCGATTGTAATCATGTATTGTCTTTCTGCTGACTGGCACGCAACAAAAGCTTCTCACTGTACCTCGGTACACGTGACACTAAACTAAACTAAACCAAACTAAACTGAACTAAACCAAACTAATCTAATCTCTAAACTCTGATTTAAATGGCAATGGAATGTCTTCATTCTCTGGAGCCTCGATTCAGAAGGTAATGTCCAAAACCAAACAGAAGTTAGGAACCATGAGCAATTGTCTGGGGTCCATAGCGAAACACAGCATCTGCTGCAGCACCATATTTAAGCTTCTCCTGAGTCACAGACAATATTTATTGACAGACCACGTACAGACTGTCGGGCAGCTGAAAGCTTTTACAGCCACGTAGGTAAACATAGAATTGCCCCTTTTCCGGGGTTAGGTCCGCACGCAGGAGGTACGAGAGCACGGCATGGTGGCACAGCGGTAGAGTAGCCGCCTTACAGCGCTGGCAGCACCGGAGACCCGGGTTCCATCCCGACTACGGGCGCTGCCTGTACGGAATTTGAACATTCTCCCCGTGACCCGCGTGGGTTTTCTCCGAGATCTTCGGTTTCCTCCCACACTCCAAAGACGTGCATAGAAACATAGAAACATAGAAAATAGGTGCAAGAGTAGGCCATTTAGCCCTTCGAGCCTGCACCGCCATTCAATATGATCATGGCTGATCATCCAACTCAGTATCCCGTACCTGCCTTCTCTCCATACCCCCTGATCCCTTTAGCCACAAGGTCCACATCTAACTCCCTCTTAAATATAGCCAATGAACTGGCCTCAACTACCTTCTGTGGCAGAGAATTCCACAGATTCACCACTCTCTGTGTGAAAAAAAACGTTCTCATCTCGGTCCTAAAAGACTTCCCCCTTATCCTTAGAACCCCTTGTTCTGGACTTCCCCAACATCGGGAACAATCTTCCTGCATCTAGCCTGTCCAACCTCTTAAGAATTTTGTAAGTTTCTTAAGTGCGGGTTTGTAGGTTAACTGGCTTGGCGCATGTGTCAAAATTGGCCCTTGCGTGTGTAGGATAGTGTTAATGTGCGGGGATCGCTGGTCGGCGCAGACACGGTGGGCCGAAGGGCCTGTTTTTGCGCTGTATCTCTGAACTAAACCAAACACATCACAGTCAAATTTTCAGGAGATTATTTTAAATGGGTTAATGCTTCTGTTAATATGGTGGAAAACGAACCTCAATATCAACAATCAAGGTTCATTGAGTAGTGCTCTCAACAATTCCCAGTCTATGAGGCTCAGCAACAGGACACAGATTCACAGCTCTGTTTAACATTTTAATGGGAAAATGTTAGGTCTGATGGTCTCAAAATAACATTGGGTATAAATTATTCTGCTGAAGTCTATTTCTGGCAGAGCGTAGATGCCACACCACATCAATCTGAATAGTTGGCAAAAACTACAACTGTGAAAGTCCTGGGAGTAATCTTAACCTCCAGAAGTGGCAACTTTGAGACGGGCAAAGTTAATATTTTAAAACGTAGAAACAAAGAAATGCCGATGCTGGTTTCGACCAAGGATTGTGCTTTAGATAAAGTGCTTGAGGAACTCAGCGGGTCAGGCAGCATCTCTGGAGAAAAAAGATGGGTGAGGCTTCGGGACATTCTGAAGAAGGGTCCCGACCCCGAAATGTCACCCATCCCTTTTCTCCAGAGATGCTGCCTGACCCGCTGAGTTATTCCAGACATATTTTAGCAAAGGCCTCTGTTGGTCGCTTTTCAAGTCCGGCACAGATAGAAAATGTGTGGCATGAAAGGTTGGGCCAAATTAAGTTGGAAGTTGACATAGAATCCATCGGCATGCGGCGGTAGAGTTGCTGCTCTCACGGCGCCAGGGACACGGGTTCGACCCTGACCTCGGGTGCTGTCTGTACAGAGTTTCTACGTTCTCCCCGTGACCCGCGTGGGTTTTCTCCAGTTCCCTCCCTGACTCCCAAAGACGTGCAGGTCGGTAGATTAATTGCCTTCAGTAAAAATCATCCCTAGTGTGCAGAATAGAAATAGTGGCCCATTTCCACACTGTGTCCTTAACTAAACCAAACTAAACCAAACCCTCAAGTATTTCAATGTTCCATCCTGGGTAAATGGCCCACCCTGTGCAGGATAGAGCTCGTGTATGCATGACCACTGGTCAACTTGGACTCGGGTGGGCTGGAGGGCCTGTTTCCAGGCAGTATCTCTAAAACTAAACTAGGCAGCTGAACAAGTCACAGGTTCACAAGTTATAGGAGTAGCATTAGGCCATTCGGCCCATCGAGTCTACTCCGCTGTTCAATCATGGCTGATCTCTGCCTCCTAATCCCATTTTCCTGCCTTCTCCCCGTAACCCTTGACACCCGTTCTAATCAAGAAGTTGTCTTTCTCTGCCTTAAAAAATATCCACTGACTTGGCCTCCACAGCCCTCTGTGGCAATGAGTTCCACAGATTAACTACCCTCTGACTAATGAAGTTCCTCCTCATCGACTTCCTAAAAGAGCGCCCTTTAATTCTGAGTCCAGCACTGGCCCAACTGTTCCACCCCTCAACCATTCTTACGAAGATCCTCCAGGTTTTTCCCTGATGAATCCGTGCCTATCGCTCATCTCCAGCCGGGTTTGGCAGAGACTGGAGCCCCCGTTCATTTTAATAGGGGGCTCAGGCAGTAGTTTAAGTGGAATAAGGTAACCAAGGTATTACATATCACTACCTTAGATATTTTATAGTTTTAAGCATTTTAAGTTTTAATATTTTTCCCCAGTTACTTAAAGCAATTATTATAATTTTTAAAACAAAAAGCTGGAGTAACTCAGTGGGACAGGCAGCATTCTCTCCAGAGATGAGGCCTGTCCCACTGAGTTACTCCAGCTTCTTGTGACTATCTTCGGTTTAAACCAGCATCTACAGCTCCTTCCTGCACATTATAATCTTTAAGTTCGGTTTCTCACACTCAAAAACATTTTCAATGCCAGGAGAATAATGCGCTTCCAGATTTGATAAGAGCACAGACTCTGGCCCAAGCTTTTCCTCTTGTTACAGATATTCTCCAGGTTCTGGGTACAAAGCCTCACCAATCTTTTTCCTGATGCATTCACGAAACAATTGGAGGGGGAAAAAAGGAGTACAAAACATTGGAGTAACTCAGCGGGTCAGGCAGCATCTCTGGAGAACTTGGATAGGTAACATTTCACAGCGTGCTGGAGCAACTCAGCGGGTCAGGCAGCATCTCTGGAGAACTTGGATAGGTAACATTTCACAGCGTGCTGGAGCAACTCAGCGGGTCAGGCAGCATCTCTGGAGAACTTGGATAGGTAACATTTCACAGCGTGCTGGAGCAACTCAGCGGGTCAGGCAGCATCTCTGGAGAACGTGTATAGGTGACTTTTTGGGTCGGGACCTTTCTTCAGAAGGATCGCAGCAAGAAGTGGGAGAAAGCTGGAAGAGAGGTGGGGGGGTAAGGACAAAGCCTGGCAAGTGATAGGTTGATGCGGGTGTGAAGAAGGGTCTTTTTTTCACGAGAAGATGGGAGGTCAGAAGCCAGAGATGGGGAGGAGATAAAAGGCTGTGAGGCGAGGAAAGGAGGAGAGAGCAGGTGTGAACTACGAAGTCAGAGGAAGGGAGATAGATGGATGGGGACAGGGGAAGGTGAAAAGATTGTTGATGGCTAGTTACTTACAATTGGAGAATTTGACATTCACGCCATTGTAAGACGCCCAAGTGGAATGGGAGGTGCTGTTCCTCCAGTTTGTATGTGGCCACACTCTGACAGTGGAGGAGGCCCAGGTCAGAAAGGTCAGGTTGGGAACAGGAAGGGGGGAGTTAAAATGGTCAGCAACTGGGCGATCCATCTGGTCTTGCTGGATGGCAAATTAGCCTCAAAAGGGGTAAATGGCCAACACTCGTTAAGTTTAGTTTAATTTCGAGAAACAACGCGGACATTATAAATTCTAACAAACATTATAAACTATAATGTTTTATTCTTAATTGGTTACTGTATGTCGTGCCGTTACTTGCGAGCAAAGCGCCAAGGCAAATTCCTTGTATGTATACATAGTTGGCCAATAAAATTTATTCAATTCAATTCAATACAAACAGGCCCTTTGGCCCACCGGGTCCGCAGGGATCAGTGACCCCCTGCACATTAACACGGTCCCGCACCAAAACCTGCCCCTCAATATTGTGTTGAAGCTAGCTTTTAGCTTAGTTTAGTTTAGAGACACAGTACGGAAATAGGTGGCGCAGCGGTGGAGTTGCTGTCTTCCGGGGCTTGTAGCGCCAGAGACCCGGGTTCGATCCCAACTATGGGTGCTTGCCTGTACGGAGTTTGTATGTTTTCCCCGTGAATGTGTGGGTTTTCACCGAGACCTTCGGTTTCCTCCCGCACTCCAAAGACGTACAGGTTTGTACATCATTTGGCTTGGGTGAATTGTGAAGTGTGAATTGTCCCTGGTGTGTGCAGAGTGGTGTTAATGTCACGCCGGTCAGCGCGGACACAGTGGGCCGAGGGGCCTGTTTCCACGCTGCATCTCTAAACTAAACTAAACTCCAAAGAGGTACAGGTTTGTGGGTTAATTGGCTTGGCACAAGTGTAAATTGTCCCTAGTGTGTGCAGGATAACGTTAGCATGCGGGGTTCGCTGGTCTGCGCGGGCTGGGTGGGCCAAAGGGCCTGTTTCGGGGCTGTATCCCTAAACAAACGATACTAGAGGAACAAGATAGACCACTCCGTTGAAATCGCCTATACTGAAGTGTAGTACGCAAAGGAGCCATTTTAGTCGGCAAAACCCGCCGTCTGCTCTGCCTCTCGCGGTGTAATCAGTGTTTTGGGGGAACAGTATGTGTGATGATACCATTAAAATGCAGAAAATATCTCATCCATCAATTCACAGATTTTAGTTATTTTTCTTTTTAAATGTTTCTGCAAGTTTCTGCCGACTAAAATGGCGCCGTGACGTACTACGGTTTTCGGAGTCGAGTGGCCTATCTTGTTCCTCTAGTATCTTTGCCCTGAACTAAACTAAAACTAAATTGGGCCAAAGTGAATTTTTAGTGTGTTTGGCTATATTCATGGAGGTCGGATAAGGACGTTTCGCGAGAAGATGATTTTTGGGCGGGCGGGATCAGAGAGAGTAGAACTGGAGACATCACAGTTATTACTGTGCTCCATCTGTCATCTCGCACTGCAATTGGATTTCGGCACGATTAAATTCAGTACAGTGTGTTCCCAGTTCATCTGTGAGGTGGCATTTCTGATCAAAACGGGACTTATCATCCGGACGGTTTGAAAAGAGAACTATCCTGGAGTAAAGGTATTGGGAGATTTGAGGAGGAACTTTAAAAGGTGGTGAGGGAGAGGGTGGGTTGAAAGGATGAGAGGGGGAGGGAGAAGATATAAGAAAATAGATGAACAAAGACAGTTCAATTTTCATCGTACAAAATGTCTCATTTCCAAATAATTTATTTCAGATGCAATCATCCCTTTGCTTATCAAACAGAGCAGACTATTTCACATTCATGTCATCGGAGCAGAATTAGGCCATTCGGCCCATCAAGCATTCACTGTACTCTACATCGGCGAGTCCAAGCGCAGGCTCGGCGATCGTTTCGCTCAACACCTTCGCTCAGTCCGCCTTAACCAACCTGATCTCCCGGTGGCTCAGCACTTCAACTCCCCCTCCCACTCCCAGTCTGACCTTTCTGCCCTGGGCCTCCTCCATTGTCAGAGTGAGGCCCAACGCAAATTGGAGGAAGAGCACCTCATATTTCGCATGGGTTTCTTGGTTCTTGGTCCTCCAAAATATTCCAAATGGAATTTAAACTGGAGGTGGTAGCTTACACCCCAGCGGTATGAAAATTGACTTCTCCAACTTCAGATGGTTCCTCTCTTTCCCCTCCCCCTTCCCAGTTCTCCCACTAGTCTTCCTGTCTCCTGCTACATCCTATCTTTATCCCGCCCCCTCCCCTGACATCAGTCTGAAGAAGGGTCTTGACCCAAAACGTCACCCATTCCTTTTCTCCTGAGATGCTGCCTGACCCGCTGAGTTACTCCAGCATTTTGTATCTGCCTTCAAAGTATTCAAGAGATAGTTAGATATCGCCTTTGGGGCTAACGGAATCAAGGGATATGGGGAGAAAGCAGGAACAGTGTATTGATTTGGGATGATCAGCCACGATCATATTGAATGGCGGTGCTGGCTCAAAGGGCCGAATGGCCTACTGCTGCACCAATTTTCTATGTTTCTATGTCTACCCTCTTAGTCATCATGGATGCTCTATCTTTTCCTCTCCACCCCATTCTCCTGCCTTCTCCCCGTATCCTTTGGCAGCTGTACAAATCAAGAGCCTATCAATCCCCTGCTAAATAAATGCCCAAAGACTTGGCCTCCACTGCCATCTGTGGCAATGAATTCCACAGAATCACTACCCTCTGACTGAACAAATTCCTCCTCACGTCCTTTCTGAAAGTATGTCTTTTTTTAATGAGGCTGTGCCCTCTGGTCCTAGACTCTTCCCCGAGTGGAAACATCCTCTCTAAATCCATACAGGCCTTTCATTATACTGTAAGTTTCAATGATACTCCCCCCCTCCCTCATCCTTCCAAACTCCAGCGAGCACAGGTCCAAAGCCACCAAATGCTCATCATATGTTAACTTAATCATCCCCGGGATCATTCTCGTAAACCTCCTTTCTTCAGTTTAGAGATGCAGCGTGCAAACAGGCCCCTCGGCCCACCGAGTCCAGGCCGACCAGCGATCCCCGCACATTAACACGATCCTACACACACTAGGGACAATTTACAATTTTACCACAGCCAATTCACCTACAAACATGCACGTCTTTGGAGTGTGGGAGGAAACCGGAGCACCCGGAGAAAACCCACGTGGGTCACGGAGAGATCGTACAAAAACGCCGTGCAGACAGCAGCCGTAGTCGGGATCGAACCCGGGTCTCTGGCGCCGTGAGGCAGCAACTCTACCGCTACGCCACCGCGCCGCCCCACTTCTCCTCTGGACCCTCTCCAATGCCAGCACATCCTTCCTCAGATATGGGGCCCAAAACTGCTCATAATACTCCGAATGCGGTCTGACCAGTGTCTTATGAAAGCCCTGCATGACATCTGTGCATTTGCAAACTGCAACACATGACCCATTCATCTTTTTTTTTTCCATTTGCCAATAGACAATAGACAATAAACTAGACAATAGGTGCAGGAGGAGGCCATTCAGCCCTTCGAGCCAGCACCACCATTCAATGTGATCATGGCTGATCATTCACAATCAGTACCCCGTTCCCGCCTTCTCCCCATACCCCCTGACTCCGCTATCCTTAAGAGCTCTATCCAGCTCTCTCTTGAAAGCATCCAGAGAATCGGCCTCCACTGCCTTCTGAGGCAGAGAATTCCACAGATTAACAACTCTCTGACTGAAAAAGGTTTTTCCTTATCTCCGTTCTAAATGGCCTGCCTCTTATTCTTAAACTGTGTGGCTCCTGGTTCTGGACTCCCCCAACATTGGGAACATGTTTCCTGCCTCTAGCGTGTCCAACCCCTTAATAATCTCATATGTTTCAATAGGATCCCCTCTCATCCTTCTAAATTCCAGTGTATGCAAGCCCAGTCGCTCCAGTCTTTCGACAGACGATTTGTGGAGTTAAAGTTTAGTCAGCGGACTGAGAGACCTACTGCCAACGTAGCCCCGAAGGGCCGACATAGATTACGTGCTCACAAGCTGAAGTGAGACTGGAACCGTCACCCTCTGACGACGTGCCACGATCGGGCCACAATCCGCAATGCCACAACCTCTCACGACTTAGATTTAGAGGTACAGCGCGGAAACAGGCCCTTCGGCCCACCGAGTCCGCGCCGCCCAGCGATCCCCGCACATTAACACTATCCTACACACACTAGGGACAATTTTTACATTTTACCCAGCCAATTAACCTACATACCTGTACGTCTTTGGAGTATGGGAGGAAACCGAAGATCTCGGAGAAAACCCACACAGGTCACGGGGAGAACGTACAAACTCCGTACAGACGGCGCCCGTAGTCAGGATCGAACATGAGTCTCCGGCGGTGCATTCGCTGTAAGGCAGCAACTCTACCGCTGCGCCACCGTGCCGCCCGACTTGTATCTGATCTTGCTCGTTGCGTTTTAGTTATATCTTCTCGCGGCAAGCGGCGTAAAAGTGCGAAGTTATAACCAAAAATCGAAACACTTCCAAGACATACGGATATTTGCAATAAAAGGAGGAAGCTAAAAATAAATCAGATTCGATATCTCCTGTGGAGAAACAGACTCCGTACAACTCAAGGCAGCGTTGAGCATGGTTTTCCGATCCACTCGATCAACAGTTACATTGAGTGGACCTTCAGCGACCATTGTCTGATCAACATACAGTAAACCCTCTTTTAACGGATCATTGGGGGAGGGGGGGAGGGATGGACTCCATTATTGCCGATTGTCCGCGATCACCGAGAAGGGATATTAAGTCGGCACAGTGGTAGAGCTACTGCCTCACAGCGCCGGAGACCCGGGTTCGATCCTGACTACGGGCGCTTGTCTGTACGGAGTTTGTACGTTCTCCCCGTGACCTGCGTAGGTTTTCTCCCACACTCCAAAGACGTGCAGGTTTGTAAGTTAATTGGCTTGGTAGAAATGTAAAACTGTCCCTAGTGTGTGCAGGGTAGTGTTAGCGTGCGGTGATCGCTGGTCGGCGTGGACTCGGTGGGCCTGTTTCCGCGCTGTGTCTCTAAACCTAAAGGGATTTAATGCTGAGGCTTCATAAGGCAGTCAGGCCGCACTTGGAGTATTGTGAGCAGATTTGGGCCCCATATCCGAGGAGGGACGTGCTGGCGTCGCAGACGGTCCAGAGAAGGTTGACAAGAATGATCCCAGGAATGATTGGGTTAACATATGATGAGCATTCAAAGGCACTGGGCCTGTACTCGCTGTAGTTTAGAAGGATGAGGGGGACCTCATTGAAACTTACAGAATGAGAGGCCTGAATAGGGTGGATGTGAAGAGGATGTTTCCACTGGTGGGAGAGTCCAGGACCAGAGGTCAAGGCCTCAGAATTAAAGAAAGTACGTTTAGAAAGATGAGGAGGAGTTTCTTTAGTCAGAGGGTGGTGAATCTGTGGAATTCTTTGCCACAGAAGGCAGTGGAGGCCAAGTCAATGTATATTTTTAAGGCAGAGATAGATAGATTCTTGATTAGTACGGGTGTCGGGGGTTATGGGGAGAAGGCAGGGGAATGGGGTTAGGAGGGAGAGATAGATCAGCCATGAGTGAATGGTGGAGTAGACTTGATGGGCCGAATGGCCTAATTCTGTTCCAAGAACTTAGGAAGGAATTATCATTGTGTAACTAGTGGAAACAAGCAATTGCAGATGCTGGTTAATGCACAAAAGGACACAAAGTGCTGGAGTAACTCAGCGGGTCAGGCAGCATCTCTGGAGAACGTGGATGGGTGACGTTTCGGGTCGAGACCCTTCTTCAGACTTCCGGTCGGGAACTGGGAGTGGCGTCCAGGTGTGCTGGCGAGCCCGGGAGAGAGGCGAGGATCGGCGGAGTCGATGTCGGGGCCCGCGGGCAGCCGTGGATAGGTGACGTTTCACAGAGTGCTGGAGTAACTCAGCGGGTCAGGCAGCATCTCTGGAGAACATGGATAGGTGACGTTTCAGATCCAGACCCTTTTTCAGACATTCTTCAGAGATTTAACTTCAGTTTAGTTTAGTTTAGTTTAGTGATACAGCACAGATACAGTCCCTTCGGCCCTCCGAGTCCATGCCGACCAGCGATCCCTGTACACTAACACCATCCTACACACACTGGGAACAATTTAACCAAAGCCAATTAACCTACAAACCTGTATGTCAATAGAGAATAGACAATAGGTGCAGGAGGAGGCCATTCAGCCCTTCGAGCCAGCACCGCCATTCAATGCGATCATGGCTGATCACTCTCAATCAGTACCCCGTTCCTGCCTTCTCCCCATATCCCCTCACTCCGCTATCCTTAAGAGCTCTATCCAGCTCTCTCTTGAAAGCATCCAACGAACTGGCCTCCACTGCATGCTGAGGCAGAGAATTCCACACCTTCACCACTCTCTGACTGAAAAAGTTCTTCCTCATCTCCGTTCTAAATGGCCTACCCCTTATTCTTAAACTGTGGCCCCTTGTTCTGGACTCCCCCAACATTGGGAACATGTTTCCTGCCTCTAATGTGTCCAATCCCCTAATTATCTTATATGTTTCAATAAGATGCCCTTGGAGTGTGGGAGGAAACCGGAGCACCCGGTGAAAACCCACGCAGGTCACGGGCAGAACGTACAAAATCTGTACAGACAGCAACCGTAATTAGGATGTTTCACTGTGAAATCTTCTCAAGGTTTGCCCACTTTGAAGTAGTTCTCCTGAACGGCTTGCTGCCTGACGTGCCGAGTTACTCCTGCACTATCCGTTTCTTCGGAAGTCTTGCATTCCAGCACAAGCCCCAAGCTCTCTAGCTGCTTCGAAGGAGCTCTGGCAGCTTTTCCACCAGGAGCTGCGGCCAATTCCCAGGAAGACCACTTCACTCCTGAACAAATATCGTCAAGCTACTCCCAGACCATCGTATGTTACTGGACAATCTCCGCTACTCGGCACCCAAGTGCCGGTATTTCTGCCGGTCAATCTTTGTACACTCTTTTTCCGCCTCTGGAATAATCGTAAGATATACAACAAGACATTTAAGCAAAACTTCTTAAATGCAAAGTTATTAAATACAGGCGGCAGAGTTGCTGCCTTGCGGCGTCAGAAACCTGGGTTGGATCGCAACTGCGGATACCGTCTGTACGGAGTTTGCACATTCTCCCTGTGACCTGTGCGGGTTTTCTCCGGATGCTCCGGTTTACTCCTGTGTTCCAAAAGACGCAATGGTTGATAGGGTGATGGGCTTCTGTAAATCATTCCTGGTGTGTAGGACAGAAACAGTGCACATAGTGTACAGCTGGTCGCAGGTCGGCTCGGCCGAAGGACCCGTTTCCAAGCTGTGTCTATAAAGTAATGTCTAAAGTAGAAGCAAACATTCAGTGTCACAGAGCACGGAAACAGGCCATTTGGCACACCTTGCCCATGCCGACCAAGATGTCCCATCTACACTAGTCCCACCGGCCTAGTGATGCCTGGGGCATCTGGGTCAGCATGGTTCGCCCAAACCCCTCTAAACCTTTCCCATCCATTTGGAGAGCGGGAGGTCACGGAACTGGAGGTACGAGCCTTACATTTTTCACAAATACACGAGCCCATTCTGCTTCAGTGATGTTCGGGCTTTGTTGCCCAGTAATAGCATCTGACAGCTTGCAGCAGGGCGAATTTGGAGACTTGGGTACGTATTTGGGGCGCAGCGGTCGAGTTGCTGCCTCACAGCGCCAGAGACCCGGGTACCATCCTGACTACGGGAGCTGTCTGCACGGAGTTTGTACGTTCTGCCCGTGACCTGCGTGGATTTCCTCCGAGTCAATAGACAATAGACAATAGGTGCAGGAGTAGGCCATTCAGCCCTTCGAGCCAGCACCGCCATTCAATGCGATCATGGCTGATCACTATCAATCAGTACCCCGTTCCTGCCTTCTCCCCATACCCCCTCACTCCGCTATCCCTAAGAGCTCTATCCAGCTCTCTCTTGAAAGCATCCAACGAACTGGCCTCCACTGCCTTCTGAGGCAGAGAATTCCACACCTTCACCACCCTCTGACTGAAAAAGTTCTTCCTCATCTCCGTTCTAAATGGCCTACCCCTTATTCTCAAACTGTGGCCCCTTGTTCTGGACTCCCCCAACATTGGGAACATGTTATCTGCCTCTAATGTGTCCAATCCCCTAATTATCTTATATGTTTCAATAAGATCCCCCCTCATCCTTCTAAATTCCAGTGTATACAAGCCCAATCGCTCCAGCCTTTCAACATACGACAGTCCCGCCATTCCGGGAATTAATCTAGTGAACCTACGCTGCACGCCCTCCATAGCAAGAATATCCTTCCTCAAATTTGGAGACCAAAACTGCACACAGTACTCCAGGTGCGGTCTCACCAGGGCCCGGTACAACTGTAGAAGGACCTCTTTGCTCCTATACTCAACTCCTCTTGTTACGAAGGCCAACATTCCATTGGCTTTCTTCACTGCCTGCTGAACCTGCATGCTTCCTTTCATTGACTGATGCACTAGGACACCCAGATCTCGTTGAACTCCCCCTCCTCCTAACTTGACACCATTCAGATAATAATCTGCCTTTCTATTCTTACTTCCAAAGTGAATAACCTCACACTTATCTACATTAAACTGCATCTGCCATGTATCCGCCCACTCACACAACCTGTCCAGGTCACCCTGCAGCCTTATTGCATCTTCCTCACAATTCACACTACCCCCCAACTTAGTATCATCTGCAAATTTGCTAATGGTACTTTTAATCCCTTCGTCTAAGTCATTAATGTATATCGTAAATAGCTGGGGTCCCAGCACCGAACCTTGCGGTACCCCACTGGTCACTGCCTGCCATTCCGAAAGGGACCCATTTATCCCCACTCTTTGCTTTCTGTCTGTTAACCAATTTTCTATCCATGTCAGTACCCTACCCCCAATACCATGTGCCCTAATTTTGCCCACTAATCTCCTATGTGGGACCTTGTCGAAGGCTTTCTGAAAGTCGAGGTACACCACATCCACTGACTCTCCCTTGTCAATTTTCCTAGTTACATCCTCAAAAAATTCCAGTAGATTTGTCAAGCATGATTTCCCCTTCGTAAATCCATGCTGACTCGGAACGATCCCGTTACTGCTATCCAAATGCTCAGCAATTTCGTCTTTTATAATTGACTCCAGCATTTTCCCCACCACTGATGTCAGACTAACTGGTCTATAATTACCCGTTTTCTCTCTCCCTCCTTTCTTAAAAAGTGGGATAACATTTGCTATTCTCCAATCCACAGGAACTGATCCTGAATCTATAGAACATTGAAAAATGATCTCCAATGCTTCCACTATTTCTAGAGCCACCTCCTTAAGTACTCTGGGATGCAGACCATCAGGCCCTGGGGATTTATCAGCCTTCAGTCCCATCAGTCTACCCAAAACCATTTCCTGCCTAATGTGGATTTCCTTCAGTTCCTCCATCACCCTAGGTTCTCCAGCCCCTAGAACATTTGGGAGATTGTGTGTATCTTCCTCAGTGAAGACAGATCCAAAGTAACGGTTTAACTCGTCTGCCATTTCTTTGTTCCCCATAATAAACTCCCCTGCTTCTGTCTTCAAGGGACCCACATTTGCCTTGACTATTTTTTTCCTCTTCACGTACCTAAAAAAACTTTTGCTATCCTCCTTTATATTATTGGCTAGTTTACCCTCGTACCTCATCTTTTCTCCTCCTATTGCCTTTTTAGTTAACTTTTGTTGCTCTTTAAAAGAGTCCCAATCCTCTGTCTTCCCACTCTTCTTTGCTATGTTATACTTCCTCTCCTTAATTTTTATGCTGTCCCTGACTTCCCTTGTCAGCCACAGGTGTCTCTTACTCCCCTTAGAGTCTTTCCACCTCTTTGGAATAAATTGATCCTGCAACCTCTGCATTATTCCCAGGAATACCTGCCATTGCTGTTCTACCGTCTTCCCTGCTAGGGCCTCCTTCCAATCAATTTTGGCCAGCTCCCGCCTCATGCCTCTGTAATCCCCTTTGCTATACTGCAATACCGACACTTCCGATTTTCCCTTCTGCCTTTCCATTTGCAGAGTAAAACTTATCATGTTGTGATCACTGCCTCCTAATGGCTCTTTTACCTCTAGTCCCCTTACCAGATCAGGATCATTACACAACACTAAATCCAGAATTGCCTTCTCCCTGGTAGGCTCCAGTACAAGCTGTTCTAAGAATCCATCTCGAAGGCACTCTACAAACTCTCTTTCCTGGGGTCCATTTCCAACCTGATTTTCCCAGTCTTGGATTTCACTCCCACACTCCAAAGACGTGCAGGTCTGTAGGTTAGTTGGTTTCGGCATAAATGCTAATTGTCCCTAGTGTGAGTCTGCACAGACCCGGTGGGCCGAAGGGCCTGTTTCTGCGCTGCATATCTAAACCCTACCTCGTGCAACCAAAAGCAATTTTTTCATTTTAACTCTTGTCAAAACGTGTAATTTCTTTTACAAGGAACTGCAGATGTTGGTTTACCAAGGAACAGCACTAAATCTGCTTTGCCCAACTTACGCTAACAAAATACCAGAGTAGAAGTGGTGAGTAATATCAGAGGTGGGCTGGAGCTCGGATTAAAATAGTAATTACAGAACTCACTTGTGTGCACACACACACACGCGCTGAAGCTGCTGCTAATTAGCTCCCTGGACCCAGTGCAGTCTGGCAAATGCCGCTGGAGAGCTCTCAGCATGACGAGCTGCCCTTTTACCTGCCACCGAAGCGCACCCAAAAGCTACAAGCCAATTTAAGAACTAAAAATGGAAGCTGTACGATTATACAATAGACAATAGACAATAGACAATAGGTGCAGGAGGAGGCCATTCAGCCCTTCGAGCCAGCACCGCCATTCAATGTGATCATGGCTGATCACTCTCAATCAGTACCCCGTTCCTGCCTTCTCCCCATACCCCCTCACTCCGCTATCCTTAAGAGCTCTATCCAGCTCTCTCTTGAAAGCATCCAACGAACTGGCCTCCACTGCCTTCTGAGGCAGAGAATTCCACACCTTCACCATTCTGTGACTGAAAAAGTTCTTCCTCATCTCCGTTCTAAATGGCCTACCCCTTATTCTTAAACTGTGGCCCCTGGTTCTGGACTCCCCCAACATTGGGAACATGTTTCCTGCCTCTAATGTGTCCAATCTCCTAATTATCTTATATGTTTCAATAAGATCCCCCCTCATCCTTCTAAATTCCAGTGTATACAAGCCCAATCGCTCCAGCCTTTCAACATACGACAGTCCCGCCATTCCGGGAATTAACCTAGTGAACCTACGCTGCACGCCCTCCATAGCAAGAATATCCTTCCTCAAATTTGGAGACCAAAACTGCACACAGTACTCCAGGTGCGGTCTCACCAGGGCCCGCGCCTTTCCAGTGAACACAAACAAACGTACAAGACGCGGCAGAACTAACCCAGGGACAGGCCAAGAAGGCTGCTTGGATAATGACTGGCAACCACACTATTTTGCACTACAAGAGTTTATGTTCAAATGAAGATAGACACAAAAAAACACGCCTGGAGTAACTCAGCGGGTCAGGCAACATTTGTTGGGGGGGAAAGGAATAGGGGTGGTAGTCGGTCTGAAAGAAGGGTCTCGTCCCGAAACGTCACCTATTGCTTTTCGCAGGAGATGCTGCCCGTCCCGCTGAGTTACTCCTCTTCGTGTCTGCCTTCGGTTTAATCCAACGTCTGCAGTGCACTCCGACACACAGCATGTGCTATTTCCCTCCAACACGATACGATAGAACTTTGTTTATCCCAGGAGGAAAATTAATCTGCCAACAGTCATGAAAAACAGGAGGAGGCAGGAACGAGACAATCTCTCACGGAGAGAAGGTATCACAAAATGCTGGAGTAACTCAGCGGGTCAGGCAGCATCTCTGGAGAGAAGGAAGAAGGGGAAAAAAAAGGGATTTATTCCAGCCATTCAGTGATCAAAAGCTTTTCATTGTATCTCGGCACACATGACAATGAGCCAAACTAAATAAGCTAAAGTAAAAAATAATTTGTGAAGAGGCAATGGTTTCCCACATCCTACCACCAGAAGGTTTGGAGCCACAGAAGACGTGGATGCCAAGCTTATTGTTACCCCTGGGCACAAGGAACTGCAGGTGCCGGTTTACAACAACAACAAAAAAACAGACACAAAGTGCTGGAGTAACTCAGCGGGTCAGGCAGCATCTCTGAAGAAGGATTCCGACCCGAAACGTCACCTATTCCTCTTCTCCAGAGACGCTGTCTGACCCGCCGAGTTACTCCAGCTTTTTGTGTCCGTCTCTGGAGGACATGTTAGGTGACGCTTCAGGTCGGGACGCCTCTTCAGTGTAGAAGCTGAATGCTGTTACACTTGCACAAGATGTTGGTGAGGCCACATTTTGAGCATGGTGGCCAGTTTCGGTCACCCTGCTGTTAGGCTGGAAAGAGGGATAGAAGGTTTGTAGGCCCTCTTGCCTGGAATGAGGTAGGGTCCCAAATCATCCACGTTCCCCAGAGATGCTGCCTGACCTGCTGAGTCACTCCAACGTTTTGTGCCTTTCCTTGGTAAACCGGCATCTGCAGTTCCTTTTTTCTACGTATAAAATTACATGTTTTTGACCGAGTTAAAATGAAAATGCTTCTGATCACACAGGATAGAATAACTGGAGCCAGGTAATTAGGGCGGCACGGTGGCACAGCGGTAGAGTTGCTGCCTTACAGCAAATGCAGCGCCAGAGACCCGGGTTCGATCCCGTCTACGGGCGCTGTCTATACGGAGTTTGTACGTTCTCCCCGTGACCTGCATGGGTTTTCTCCGTGATCTTTGGTTTCCTCCCACGCTCCAAGGACGTACAGGTATGTAGATAGGTAGATTGGCTTGGGAAATGTAAAAATTGTCCCTGGTGTGTGTAGGATAGCGTTAATATGCAGGGATCGCTGGTCGGCGCGGACACGGTGGGCCGAAGGGCGTGTTTCCGTGCTGTATCCCTAAACTAAAGGCCAAAGACATACTGCGTTGTAGGTCAACTAGCTTGGTATAAATGTAAATTGTCCCTAGTGTGTGTGTAAGTAGGATAGTGGTAATGTGTGCGGGGATCGCTGGTCGGCGCGGACACGGTGGGCCAAAGGGTCTGTTTCCGTGCTGTACCTCTAAACTAAACTAAACATATGTTGAAAGACTGGAGCGACTAGGCTTGTATACACTGGAATTTAGAAGGATGAGAGGAGATCTTATCGAAACGTATAAGATTATTAAGGGGTTGGACACGTTAGAGGCAGGAAACATGTTCCCAATGTTGGGGGAGTCCAGAACAAGGGGCCACAGTTTAAGAATAAGGGGTAGACCATTTAGTACCGAGATAAGGAAAAACGTTTTCAGTCAGAGAGTTGTGAATCTGTGGAATTCTCTGCCTCAGAAGGCAGTGGAGGCCAAGTCTCTGAATGCATTCAAGAGAGAGCTGGATAGAGCTCTTAAGGATAGCGGAGTCAGGGGGTATGGGGAGAAGGCAGGAACGGGGTACTGATTGAGAATGATCAGCCATGATCACATTGAATGGTGGTGCTGGCTTGAAGGGCCGAAGGGCCGAATGGCCTCCTCCTGCACCTATTGTCTATTGTCTATTGTCTATTGTCTATTGTCTAAACCATATCTTTTGTACAAAGACGCTCCATTGAGGGTTTTTTTAAAAAGAGGAATGCATTACAAGTAGGGCTCAATTCTGCACACGAACACAATCCCTCTGGACTGTGATTCACATCCTACTCATCAATTATTTTAATTATTTTTAAGTAGGGCCTCGCGTCCCGTCAAATTATCTTTCTAAATTTCCAGCTAAATATGATCAGCCCCTGGAAAATGAACGATCTGCGCCATCCCAGCAGCGGCGACTGTACAAAAATGCCTCATTGCCCCGAAGAGCACTTTAGGGAACCCTCCAGGCATGAAAGGCTCCACACAAATGCACGCACCTTCCTTTCAGCCTGGTTACAGCTCCACTCTGCCTTACATCCCTTCAACACGACCACTGATGCCACCCAGATCCAAGTGTAATAATCCATCTTTACGTGGAGGAAGGAACCGCAGGTGCTGGTTTACACCGAAGATGGACACAAAGCGCTGGAGTAACTCAGCGGGACAGGCAGCATCTCCGGAGAGAGAAGGAATGGGTGATGCTTCGGGTGGAGACCCTTGTTCAGAACCGAAACGTCACCCATTCCCTTCTCTCCAGAGATGCTGCCTGTCCCGCTGAGTTACTCCGGCTTTTTGGGTCTCTCTTCGGTCTTTGACTTGCAAACCGGGAGATCAGGTTGGTCCAGGCGGGCTGAGCCAAGGTGTTCCGCGAAACGATCGCCCAGTCTGCGTTTGGTCTCGCCGATGTACAAGAGTCCGCATCTTGAACAACGGCTACAGTAGATGAGGTTGGAGGAGGTTGCAAGTGAACCTCTGCCTCACCTGAAAGGACCGCCAGGGTCCCCTGGACAGAGTCGAGGGAGGAGGTACAGCGGCAGGTGTTGCATCTTCTGCAGTTACAGGGAGGGGGTGGTTTGGGTGGGAAGGGACGAGTTGACCAGGGAGTTGCGGAGGGAACGGTCTCTGCGGAAGGCGGAGAGGGGTGGAGATGGGAAGACTCGGCTAGAGGTGGGATCCTGTTGGAAGTGGTGAAAATGTCGGGGGATTATGTGTTGTGTGCGACGGCTGATGGGTTGAAAGGTGAGGACCCCTCGGTTTACCATCACCTCCGGCCAAGTCGTTCACCTTTAATATTGAGCAGAAACAACTGTGAAGCCAAGAGCGTCGCGTGTACCCGTGACTGCGCGAACCAGCAACGCACTGAAGGTGAAGAGAGTGCGTTACCTTTTGAAACAAGCTGACGACGGGGACAACCGATACAGAGCACGATAAACAACAGTTCTTGACACACCATGTTGGCCAGAACACAACCACTCTCACTGTGGCGCAGCGGTAGAGTCGCTGCCTCACAGCGCCAGAGACCCGGGTTCGATCCTGACCACGGGTGCTGTCTGTCTGGAGTTTGCAGGCTCTCCCCGTGACCTGTGTGGGTTTTCCTCTGGTTTCCTCCCACACTCCAAAGACGTACAAGTTTGCAGGGTAATAGACAATAGACAATGGGTGCAGGAGGAGGCCATTCGGCACTTCGAGCCAGCACCGCCATTCAATATGATCATGGCCGATCATTCTCAATTAGTACCCCGTTCCTGTCTTCTCCCCGTACCTCCTGACTCCGCTATCCTTAAGAGCTCTATCTAGCTCTCTCTTGAATGCATTCAGAGAATTGGCCTCCACTGCCTTCTGAGGCAGAGAATTCCACAGATTCACAACTCTCCGACTGAAAAAGTTTTTCCTCATCTCAGTTCTAAATGGCCTACCCCTTATTCTTAAACTGTGGCCCCTTGTTCTGGACTCCCCCAATATTGGGAACATGTTTCCTGCCTCTAACGTGTCCAACCCCTTAATAATCTTATACGTTTCGATAAGATCTCCACTCATCCTTCTAAATTCCAGTGTATACAAGCCTAGTCGCTCCAGTCTTTCAACATATGGCAGTCCCGCCATTCCGGGAATTAACCTAGTAAACCTACGCTGCACGCCCTCAATAGCAAGAATATCCTTCCACAAATTTGGACACAGTACTCCAGTAATCGGCTGGCTGTGAAAGGAAATTGTCCCTAGTGTGTGTGTGTGTGTGTGTGTGTGTGTGTGTGTGTGTGTGTGTGTGTGTGTGTGTGTGTGTGTGTGTGTGTGTGTGTGTGTGTGTGTGTGTGTGACAGTGTTAACGTGCGGGGATCGATGGCCGGCACGGGCTCGGTGGGCCGAAGGGCCGGTCTCCTCGCTGGATCTCCAAACTAAACTGAACCCCTGGCAATGCAGTTCACCTTTAATATCAGGCCGAAACATCTGTAAAGCAAAGAGTGCTGAGTGTACCCATGAGTGTGTGCACCAGCAACTCTCTGAAGATGAAGAGAGTGTGTTGCCACTTGAAAGGAGCTGATGACAGGGACAACAGATCCAATAATCTACAGTTCTTGACACGCCATGTTGGCCAGACCGCAACCACTGTCAGTAAAATCCTCATCTCGGTACTCCCGATTCTCAAGCAAATAGACAATAGACAATAGACAATAGACAATAGACAATAGGTGCAGGAGCAGGCCATTCAGCCCTTCGAGCCAGCACCGCCATTCAATGCGATCATGGCTGATCACTCTCAATCAGTAACCCGTTCCTGCCTTCTCCCCATACCCCCTCACTCCGCTATCCTTAAGAGCTCTATCCAGCTCTCTCTTGAAAGCATCCAACGAACTGGCCTCCACTGCCTTCTGAGGCAGAGAATTCCACACCTTCACCACTCTCTGACTGAAAAAGTTCTTCCTCATCTCCGTTCTAAATGGCCTACCCCTTATTCTTAAACTGTGGCCCCTTGTTCTGGACTCCCCCAACATTGGGAACATGCTTCCTGCCTCTAATGTGTCCAATCCCCTAATTATCTTATATGTTTCAATAAGATCCCCCCTCATCCTTCTAAATTCCAGTGTACACAAGCCCAATCGCTCCAGCCTTTCAACATATGACAGTCCCGCCATTCCGGGAATTAACCTAGTGAACCTACGCTGCACGCCCTCCATAGCAAGAATATCCTTCCTCAAACACAGCAGAAAATTCCAGTAAGAGGAATAAAATAAGGCAATTACATTTCTCTTCGCACAGCATTTACTCCTTTCATGTGCAAAGCTTGGGACTTGCCTCTTGAAATTGTTTTGTTTTTTTGGTTGCACGAAGCCCATTTGCTTGGTAATGCGCTGTTCCTGACAGGTATTATTACAGAAGGAACAAACTGGGTACTTACTGCGATTCAGGTCCGGGCACTGCGTTACATATCCATTAGGCATCACGACGATCTTGACGTCCTGCAGGATGCCCTAAAAAGAATCAGAGGTTCAGGGGAAAATGAGCACAAATCGCGGCGTGAGACAGATTTTCAATAACAGTGTTCGTGCGGCTAGAATCATTCTTAAACGACCAGAGCTATTTCAGACTGAACAGTTAGACCTCTCAAAGAGGTGTTTTATAACACAGTTGGGCTACATTCTGCCATGGTATTGCTTAATCCTGACCACAAAAAAAAAGGAATTAGTCCATACTGCAATACAAAAAGAAACGCAAGGAATAACCATCATATTTATTAAATAGACACAAAATGCTGGAGTGACACCCAGCGGGTCAGGCAGCATCTCTGGAGGGAAGGAATAGACATTAGGCGCAGGAGTAGGCCATTCGGCCCTTCGAGCCAGCACCGCCATTCAATGTGATCATGGCTGATCATTCACAATCAGTACCCCGCTCCTGCCTTCTCCCCATACCCCCTGAATCAGCTATCTTTAAGAACTCTCTCTTGAAAGCATCCAGAGAATTGGCCTCCACTGCCTTCTGAGGCAGAGAATTCCACAGATTCACTACTCTCTGACTGAAGAAGTTTTCCCTCATCTCCGTTCTAAATGGCCTACCCCTTATTCTTAAACTGTGGCCCCTGGTTCTGGACTTCCCCCCAACATTGGGAACATGTTAACGTGTCCAACCCCTTAATAATCTTATATGTTTTGGTGATGTGAGAGTCAGGGGAGAGGGAAACTAGTTCGAGATGGTTCGATGTTGTAGGTCTTTATGTTAAAGGAGGGGTGGGGGGAGGGGAGCACAAAGAAGGACCCTGCTGGGGGGGGGGGGGGGGGACTGCTGTGTGGGGGGAACAATGGTGGTCCTGGAGTGAGGGAGGGGGATGGGGAGGGGGAGGGGGAGCAAAACAAAGGCGCGAGATACTTTGGAACTTTGTCAGTGCCCTTTATGCAGCGGCTGTTTGCATACCTTGGGTGTGCAAGCAAAGAATTTCACTGCGACTCGTCACATGCGACAATAAAGTGTTCATTCATTGATAATACTCAAGTCAGTTAGGCGGGTTGATAATTTTAATTGGAAAATTTGAGGTAGATGCATTTCCGCCAAGGCTAACACAAGCGTAGGAAGGATTGCTACTGCTTACTGATCATACCCCTCGTCGTCACCTTCCCCTCCCCTAACAATGGACCATTCTAACATTGTCCTTGATTCCCATCCCTCTTGACCTCTCGTTTCCACACCTTGCCCTTCCATATCTCTATGTCTCCCTCTCCCCTGACTGTCAGTCTGAAGAAGGGTCTCGACATGGAACATCGCCCATTCCTTCTCTCCAGAGATGCTGCCTGACCCGCTGAGTTACTCCAGTTTTTTTTGTGTCTATCTAAGGCTAACAGGAGTGTCATTTGAAAACTGTATGGTTCCAATAGCAATTAAGGAACTGCTGTATCGGTCACAAATGTCACGAAACGTATAAGATTATTAAGGGGTTGGACACGTTAGAGGCAGGAAACATGTTCCCAATGTTGGGGGAGTCCAGAACCAGGAGCCACACAGTTTAAGAATAAGAGGCAGGCCATTTAGAACGGAGATACGGAAAAACCTTTTCACTCAGGGAGTTGTGAATCTGTGGAATTCTCTGCCTCAGAAGGCAGTGGAGGCCAATTCTCTGAATACATTCAAGAGAGAGCTAGATAGAGCTCTTACGGATAGCGGAGTCAGGGGGTATGGGGAGAAGGCAGGAACGGGGTATTGATTGAGAATGATCAGCCATAATCACATTGAATGGCGGTGCTGGCTCGAAGGGCCGAATGGCCTCCTCCTGCACCTATTGTCTATTGTCTATAACAGAAGTCTAAAGATAACAAAGAGTAACATTACAAAAAGTTGAAATTAATACAAAAATATCAGATTTTTTAATACCAAAGACAGCAAATTTCACTGTCGGCCTGCTGAATTTCACAGTTTGTATTTCCAACAGCCAACAATGGACCATTGTGGGCTCCATCCTTCCTTGATCATCGTTGCTGGCTTTGATCTGTCTTTTTGCACATCTTTCATTCCTTTGTTCGATTTTCTATGATATTTTTACCTCTCAGTTCCCTCTCCTTCGACTATCAGTCAGAAAAAGGGTCTCGACCCGAAACGTCACCCATACCTTCGCTCCAGAGATGCTGCCTGACCCGCTCCAGCGTTTTGTGTCTACCTTCAGTGTAAACCAGCATCTGCAGTTCCTTTTTAATTACTGCTCGAGTTGATTGGGTGAAAATGCAACTGTGATCACTACGCAAAACTGGTATCCAGCACGACTCCACTCACTAACACAGGTGGGAAAGTTGAATGGTTTAAGCTTTTATTTAAATCTTAATTAACGTCAACGTTTTTAATTAATTTACATCAGCTGAACGAGTTTTGAAAAACGCATTCAAGCTTTGTAAAGTTCTATTATCAGACTGCTGAGGAAGCTGGAGCTGTCAAGCAAAATTTGACCCATTGACTCCACTCACTGAAGGAGGGAACATCAAATGGCCCGTTTCCTCGCTGTGAGACTACTTATAAACTGGAAAAAAAACAAAATCAAAACTCAAAAACGTAGTCAGGATGAGGAGTTTAAATAGACACAAAATGCTGGAGCAACTCAGCGGGTCAGGCAGCATCTGTGGAGAGAAGGAATGGGTGATGATTCGGGTCAATAGACAATAGACAATAGGTGCAGGAATAAGCCATTCGGCCCTTCGAGCCAGCACCACCATTCAATGTGATCATGGCTGATCATTCTCAATCAGTACCCCGTTCCTGCCTTCTCCCCATACCCCCTGACTCCGCTATCCTTAAGAGCTCTATCCAGCTCTCTCTTGAATGCATTCAGAGAATTGGCCTCCACTGCCTTCTGAGGGTTGAGAGCCTTCTTCAGACAACGAAGCGTACAGAGATAAAACATAATCAAGAGGAACGTCAGACTGGTCGGAGAACTAGGATGGGGAGGGACGAAGAGAGAGGAAAATGCAAGGGTTGCTTGAAAGTTAGAAAAGCCAATGTTTATACCGCTGGGGTGTAAGCTGCCCAAACGAAATATGAGGTGCTGTTCCCCCAATTTGCGCTGGGCCTCACTCTGACAGTGGAGGAGGCCCAGGACAGGAAGGTCAGTGTGGGAATGGGAGGGGGAGTTAATGTGTTAGGCATTACCTGGGAGAGCAGGTAGGTTTAGGTAGTAGTGTTGGAGGTAGTTGAGGCGAGTAATATAACAACATTTAAATTGGCACATGGATAGGAAAGATGGGGCATGTTGGGTCAGGATGGGCCAATAGGTCTGATCCCACGCTGTACCACTGAAAATAAACTGGGGGGGGGGGGAAATCAAAGATCTGGAAATGAAGCCATGATGAGGAATTTAATTGAGCGCCTTCAGGTTAATGTGTTAAAGCAGCATTCTATGAAGGACCTAGTTATACCAGACCTGGTACGTGGAAGAAAGGATCACTTAATGACCTTGAGCATCAGGCATCCCAAGGCAGCCGTGATCATAATACGATGGGATTTTATGTTCAGCTTGAGACACAGAGAGAATAGTCCCGAGACTAACGCTTTAAACGTAAACGAGGTCAATTATTAATGTGTGGAACCAGAGCACGTTGAAGTGACCTGGCAAATTAAGTTCAGGGATCAGTTAATCAAATTGCTGTGGCATATTTTCTAAAGGAACATTGCAGGACACATAGAATAGATACATTTCAACAGGACAAAAAATAATAATTCCAGGGTGAGATACATTTTATCCATGGTTAACTAGAACATTTTGACGGCATACAGCCTGAAACGTCACCGATTCCTTTCCTCCAGAGATCCTGCCTGACCCGCTGAGTTACTCCAGACATTTTCTGTCTGTATACAGTCTGCTTTCCTAACTGTCTCGGAAGGAACTGCAGACGCTGGTTTAAACCAACGATAGACACAAAACGCTGGCGCAACTCAGCGGGACAGGCAGCGTCTCTGGAGAGAAGGAAGAGATGGCAAAGAAGGAGGATCTTGATCCGAAACGTCACCCGTTCCTTTTCTCCAGAGATGCCGCCTGTCCCGCTGAGTTACTCCAGCACTTTGTGTCTATGCTCCGTGTAAACCAGCATCTGCAGTTCCTTCCCACACCTCTTATCCAAACAGAATGAAGCCACTTAAGGCAGAAACACTGCGCGGTTAATTATTCACGGAATAACCATGTGATGAGCCGTCAAGGGCAGCGGGGTGGCGCAGCGATAGAGTTGCTGCCTTACAGCGCCGGAGACCCGGGTTCAATCCCAACTAAGGGTGCTGTCTGTACGGAGTTTGTACGTTCACCCTGTGACCTGCGTGGATTTTCTTCAGGAACTCCGATGTCCCCCCACACTCCAAAGACAAGCAGGTTTGTAGGTTAATTGGCTGCGGTAAAATTGTAAATTGTCGCCAGTGTGTGTAGAATAGCGGTGGCGTTCGGGATGATCGCTGGTCGGCGCAGACTCGGTGGGCCAAAGGGCCTGTTTCCGCGCTGTGGCTCTCTAGTCTGAAGAGTCGCACCATCTCTCGATCAAACACCATTAGCCCAGAATTAGCCCATTAGAATTCAGTCTTTCCAGGTGAGACAAAGGTTCACCCGCACCTCCTCCAACCTCATCTATTGCATCCGCTGCTCTAGATGTCAACTTATTTACATCGGCGAAACCAAGCACAGGCTCGGCGATCGCTTGGCTCAACACCTGCGCTCGGTCCGCATTGACCAAACTGGTCTCCCGGTGGCCGAGCACTTCAACTCCCCCTCCCATTCCCAGTCTGACCTTTCTGTCATGGGCCTCCTCCAGTGCCATAGTGAGGCCCACCGGAAATTGGAGGAACAGCACCTCATATTTCACCTGGGCAGCTTGCAGCCCAGTGGTATGAACATCGACTTCTCCAACTTTAGATAGTTCCTCTGTCCCTCTCTTCCCCTCCCCCTTCCCAGATCTCCCACTATCTTCCTGTCTCCACCTATATCCTTCCTTTGTCCCGCCCCCCTGACATCCGTCTGAAGAAGGGTCTCGACCCGAAACGTCACCCATTCCTTCTGCCTGACCTGTTGAGTTACTCCAGCATTTTGTGAATAAATACCTTGATTTGTACCAGCATCTGCAGTTATTTTCTTATACCATTAGCCCAGAGCTCATTTGTCATCAATAAAGAACGTTTGATTGGAAAACGTTTTCCCATTTACTTTCCTTTCCTGACTACAATCAGGAGAATGTACAGATGATCAGAAGATAAAATGGTGATGGATCACATATCAGCAAGGACTTCAGTAAAAGGAGTTTACAAAAGGTGGATTAAGAATTTACTGGAGAGAGGCGCAAAACAGCTGAAAGAATGGGTTGGAAAAACCCACCAGAATTTTTCCAAGTTTTTACTTGAGCCATTCAGCCTCAGAATACTAGATTTCAAAAATCAAATTTTAGTTTAGTTTAGTTTAGTGACGTAGCGTGAAAATAGGCCCTTTCGCCCACCGAGCCCACGCCGACCAGCGATCCCCACACACTAACACTATCCTTAACACACTGGGGACAATTTAACCAAGCAAATTAGCCCATAAACCTAAGAGAGACACAAGCTGGAGTAACAGGCAGCATCTCTGGAGTGGAGGATGTTTCGGGTCGAGACCCTTCATCAGATTAGTTGGGGAAATGGGAAAAGAGAGATATAAAGAACAATGAATGAAAGATATGCAAAAAAAGTCACTATAAACCTGCACGTCTTTGGAGTGTGGGAGGAAACCAGAGCACCCGGAAAAAGCCCACGTGATCACAGGGAGAACACGCAAACTCCGTACAGACAGCACCCGTAGTCAGGATCGATCCGGGGTCTCTGGCGCTGTGAGGCAGCAACTCTACCACTAGACCACACTGCATCACTGGGCCGCCCCTTGTGCGTGTTGACCATGTACCTGTGGTGCCACTGCAGCAAGACATTGTACCTGCACCTCACGGTTCTTGAGCCTCCAACAATAAACTCCACTTAACTTGACTCCAATATTTCACAAAACTCTTGAGTCAGAGGGTGGTGAATCTGTGGAGGCCAAATCAATGGATCTTTTTTTTTTTTAAATGGAGGTTGACAGATTCTTCATTAGTACAGGCGCGGGGTTTATGGTGAGAAATGTGAAAATGCACACCACCAGATTCGGGGACAGTTTCTTCCCAGCTGTTATCAGGCAACTGTAGACAATAGACAATAGGTGCAGGAGGAGGCCATTCGGCCCTTCGATACAGCACCGCCATTCAATGTGATCATGGCTGATCATTCTCAATCAGTACCCCGTTCCTGCCTTCTCCCCATACCCCCTGACTCCGCTATCCTTAAGAGCTCTATCTAGCTCTCTCTTGAATGCATTCAGAGAATTGGCCTCCACTGCCTTCTGAGGCAGAGAATTCCACAGATTCACAACTCTCTGGCTGAAAAAGTTTTTCCTCATCTCAGTTCTAAATGGTCTACCCCTTATTCTTAAACTGTAGCCCCTTGTTCTGGACTCCCCCAACATTGGGAGCATGTTTCCTGCCTCTAACATGTCCAACCCCTTAATAATCTTACACGTTTCGATAAAATCTCCTCTCATCCTTCTAACTTCCAGTGTATACAAGCCTAGTCGCTCCAGTCTTTCAACATATGATAGTCCTGCCATTCCGGGAATTAACCTAGTAACTGAATCATCCTACCACAACCAAGGGACCTGGTTGATGACCTCCTCTTTGATGACCTTGATCCACCTCTTTGATGACCTTCGGACTATCCTTGATCGGACTCTGCTGGCTTTACCTTGCACTAAACGTCATTCCCTTATCATGTATCTATACCCAGTAAATGACTCGATTGTAATCATGTATTGTCTTTCTGCTGACTGGTTAGCACTCAACGAAAAGCTTGTCACTGTACCTCGGTACACGTGACAATAAACTAAACTGTACTGAAGGCAGGAGAACGGGGTTGAGAGGAAAAGATGGATCAATTGAATAGACTGGCTGAATTGTGCCCAAATGGCCCAATTCCACACCTCGAAATTATGAAAATTTCAATCAGATGGTAAAGAGATGAGGAAAGTTGTTCAAAACTTCTCTGGCCTGAACTGCTCCATACATCAAAAAATAAGTTTCTTCAAACAGAATTTAAAACACAAAAAAACTTGTCAAGAGGCATTGTACATAAATATAGCTTGGCAAGAGCAGTGATGGAGAAGAGGAATTTTGCGCTCTCGAAATGGGCTTCATTAATCGCCACCAGTCGCGGTTTGGAGACCGTTAAACATTTCCCTCCTCGGTGATTAATGTCATCTCTCACATTTTCCCCTGAATGTTGACGACTGTGAGGATGGACAGTCGGGCTCAGCGTTTGCTTATTGCACTGTGACAGAGAAGGACTTCTAGTAATCATCTGCACGGCATTGTCAAAAGGTTGGGAAGGCAGCCAGCTCCAACAACTCATCCACCAACAACCCAAGTCTCTGTGACACAACTTCACAGCAACGTTGTGTGGGAAGACACAAAATATGAAACAAAAATATTACGTACTCTCATCTCATCAAGAATTATGCATCGGCTTTGAAGACCAAAACTGTTTGCTTCAAAGTATTAAAATCTAGCTATTGGGCGGCACGGTGGCGCAGCGGTAGAGTTGCTGCCTCACAGCGCCAGAGACCCGGGTTCGATCCTGACCACGGGTGCTGTCTGCACGGAGTTTGCACGTTCTCCCCGTGACCTGCGTAGGGTTTTCTCCGAGATCTTAGGTTTCCTCCCACATGCCAAAGACCTGCAGGTTTGTATAAGAAAATAACTGCAGATGCAGGTACAAATCGAAGGTATTGATTCACAAAATGACTCAGCAGGTCAGGCAGCATCTCATGAGAGAAGGAATGGGTGAAGTTTCGGGTCGAGACCCTTCTTCAGAATGGTTGGTAGGTTAATTGGCTTGGCATAAATGTAAAATTGTCTCTCATGTGTGTAGGATAGTGCTAGTGTGCGGGGATCGCTGGTCGGCATGGACTCGGTGGGATGAAAGGGCCTGTTTCCACACTGTATCCCTAAACTAAGTGCAGGGGACAGAATGCTCAAAGAAATTTACATTCTTTCAAAGCAACTTCATCTCAAGCATCAGGAACATGGAAATACCAACATCGTGGATTTAAAAAAGTTACATTCCTCCCTTTCAATAGACAATAGACAATAGGTGCAGGAGGAGGCCATTTGGCCCTTCGAGCCAGCACCACCATTCAATGTGATCATGGCTGATCATTCTCAATCAGTACCCCGTTCCTGCCTTCTCCCCATACCCCCTGACTCCGCTATCCTTAAGAGCTCTATCTAGCTCTCTCTTGAATGTATTCAGAGAATTGGCCTCCACTGCCTTCTGAGGCAGAGAATTCCACAGATTTTCAACTCTCTGACTGAAAAAGATTTTCCTCATCTCCATTCTAAATGGCCTACCCCTTATTCTTAAACTGTGGCCCCTGGTTCTGGACTCCCCCAACATTGGGAACACGTTTCCTGCCTCTAACGTGTCCAACCCCTTAATAATCTTTCACATGCTTAGACCCGAGTCTCCCCACTTACTAAAACACCATTGCTTACACCCTCACCAATCTTTGCCCAACCTCATTGCAGGTCTCGTTTGGGCCCACCTGACCTGGGTTTAGATGGATATGGAACAAACGCAGGCAAAAAGGGATGAGTTTGGTTGGGGATTCTTGGCCAGCACGGACGAGTTGGGCCGAAGGGCCAGTTTCCGTGCTGTGTGACTCCGTGACTTCCTCACCACGCGGAGTGACAATGCAGATCAAAGGTTGCCCGAAGTCCAAGTTGAGTGCAATTCATGAATTCAACCATGTGACAAGGTCAGAGCTGTCCCTTTGTGCATCAGCAAGATCTTCACCAACGTTTAATGTTGAATTGTAAAATCAGGAAAACATAATTAACATCAACTTGTCCATTTTGAACTTAAAAGGACCCGAAACGTCACCCATTCCATCTCTCCTGAGATGCTGCCTGACCTGCTGAGTTACTCCAGCATTTTGTGAATAAATACAAGGGATAAGGGATGTCATAATGGCACATACAATAGCAATGCCCGGAGCATTGCAACTAATTCTTCTTTAGTTTAGAGATACAGCATGGAAACAGGCCCTTCGGCCCGCCGAGTCCGCGCCGACCACTGATCCCTGCACACACTAGGGACAATTTCACATTTATCCTACAAATCTGCAGGAGCGTGGGAAGAAACCAGAGCACCCGGAGAAAACCCACACGGTCACGGGGAGAACGGACAAACTCCATACAGACAGCACCCGTAGTCAGGATCGAACCCGGGTCTCAGGCGCTGCAAGGCAGCCGCTGTGCCGAACCCATATTAGTCACTGATATGACCTTTCATTTTGTTTTTTTGCAGCATCTTTATGGCCCACTGTTTTCTGCAACTGCAATCAAAATCAAAATTCTGATTTGCAGATTTTGCCCAAGCAGTATTTACATTTGGTTTGCGTATCCTCCCACAGTTCAATATCCCCAAGCTCCATAAAACACACAAAAAGTACAGATTGGTAATGAGTTATGTGGAAAGACTCAAATTACAGTTCAGGTCCACACCGCAAGTAATGTATTCAGTCTTAACTCCCACTGTAGTTAATTACATTTGCACAAAAAATGGCCATATTTTAGCATGTTGCCACGTCTTCACAAAACGGTGCCAATTTAGCATTATTCTTGCCCACTTACACACTTCAAGTATTTGCAATTTAAATCAGTTTGTTTCATAAAGTTTATTTTGTTGTAAAATACTGGTCACAACAAAGTGGAGTTTTGATTTTAGTTTTGAGATAGTTGAGAGATACAACGCGGAAACAGGAACTTCGGCCCACCGAGTCCATGACCAGCGATCCCCGGACACCAGCACTATCCTACACACACACACACACACATTAGGGATCATTTACAATTATACCAAGACAATGAACCTACAATCTAGTGTCTTTCCAGGTGAGACAGAGGTTCACCTGCACCTCCTCCAACCTCATCTATTGCATCCGCTGCTCCAGATGTCAACTTATTTACATCGGCGAAACCAAACGCAGGCTCGGCGATCGCTTCGCTCAACAACTGCGCTCGGTCCGCGTTAACCAATCTGATCTCCCGGTGGCTGAGCACTTCAACTCCCCCTCCCATTCCCAGTCTGACCTTTCTGTCATGGGCCTCCTCCAGTGCCATAGTGAGGCCCACCGGAAATTGGAGGAACAGCACCTCATATTTCGCCTGGGCAGCTTGCAGCCCAGTGGTATGAACATCGACTTCTCCAACTTTAGATAGTTCCTCTGTCCCTCTCTTCCCCTCCCCCTTCCCAGATCCTCTGACATCAGTGGTGGGGAAGATGCTGGAGTCAATTATAAAAGACGAAATTGCTGAGCATTTGGATAGCAGTAACGGGATCATTCCGAGTCAGCATGGATTTACGAAGGGGAAATCATGCTTGACAAATCTACTGGAATTTTTTGAGGATGTAACTAGGAAAATTGACAAGGGAGAGTCAGTGGATGTGGTGTACCTCGACTTTCAGAAAGCCTTCGACAAGGTCCCACATAGGAGATTAGTGGGCAAAATTAGGGCACATGGTATTGGGGGTAGGGTACTGACATGGATAGAAAATTGGTTGACAGACAGAAAGCAAAGAGTGGGGATAAATGGGTCCCTTTCGGAATGGCAGGCAGTGACCAGTGGGGTACCGCAAGGTTCGGTGCTGGGACCCCAGCTATTTACGATATACATTAATGACTTAGACGAAGGGATTAAAAGTACCATTAGCAAATTTGCAGATGATACTAAGTTGGGGGGTAGTGTGAAATGTGAGGAAGATGCAATAAGGCTGCAGGGTGACTTGGACAGGTTGTGTGAGTGGGCGGATACATGGCAGATGCAGTTTAATGTAGATAAGTGTGAGGTTATTCACTTTGGAAGTAAGAATAGAAAGGCAGATTATTATCTGAATGGTGTCAAGTTAGGAGGAGGGGGAGTTCAACGAGATCTGGGTGTCCTAGTGCATCAGTCAATGAAAGGAAGCATGCAGGTTCAGCAGGCAGTGAAGAAAGCCAATGGAATGTTGGCCTTCGTAACAAGAGGAGTTGAGTATAGGAGCAAAGAGGTCCTTCTACAGTTGTACCGGGCCCTGGTGAGACCGCACCTGGAGTACTGTGTGCAGTTTTGGTCTCCAAATTTGAGGAAGGATATTCTTGCTATGGAGGGCGTGCAGCGTAGGTTCACTAGGTTAATTCCCGGAATGGCGGGACTGTCGTATGTTGAAAGGCTGGAGCGATTGGGCTTGTATACACTGGAATTTAGAAGGATGAGGGGGGATCTTATTGAAACATATAAGATAATTAGGGGATTGGACACATTAGAGGCAGATAACATGTTCCCAATGTTGGGGGAGTCCAGAACAAGGGGCCACAGTTTGAGAATAAGGGGTAGGCCATTTAGAACGGAGATGAGGAAGAACTTTTTCAGTCAGAGGGTGGTGAAGGTGTGGAATTCTCTGCCTCAGAAGGCAGTGGAGGCCAGTTCGTTGGATGCTTTCAAGAGAGAGCTGGATAGAGCTCTTAAGGATAGCGGAGTGAGGGGGTATGGGGAGAAGGCAGGAACGGGGTACTGATTGAGAGTGATCAGCCATGATCGCATTGAATGGCGGTGCTGGCTCGAAGGGCTGAATGGCCTACTCCTGCACCTATTGTCTATTGTCTATTGTCTATCTCCCTCTATCTTCCTGTCTCCACCTATATCCTTCCTTTGTCCCGCCCCCCTGACATCAGTCTGAAGAAGGGTCTCGACCCGAAACGTCGCCCATTCCTTCTCTCCTGAGATGCTGCCTGACCTGCTGACTTACTCCAGCAATTTGTGAATAAATACCTTCGATTTGTACCAGCATGGCTGATCACTCTCAATCAGTACCCCGTTCCTGCCTTCTCCCCATACCCCCTCAGTCCGCTATCCTTAAGAGCTCTATCCAGCTCTCTCTTGAAAGCATCCAACGAACTGGCCTCCACTGCCTTCTGAGGCAGAGAATTCCGCACCTTCACCACTCTCTGACTGAAAAAGTTCTTCCTCATCTCCGTTCTAAATGGCCTACCCCTTATTCTTAAACTGTGGCCCCTTGTTCTGGACTCCCCCAACATTGGGAACATGTTTCCTGCCTCTAATGTGTCCAATCCCCTAATTATCTTATATGTTTCAATAAGATCCCCCCTCATCCTTCTAGATTCCAGTGTATACAAGCCTAATTGCTCCAGTCTTTCAACATACGACAGTCCCGCCATTCCGGGAATCAACCTAGTGAACCCATGGAGGGGGTGAGCTGTATTGTCCAGGATGCTCCACAGTTTGAGGAGCATCCTCCCCTCCAAGACCACCTCCCATGAATCCAACCTAGTTGATCTTAGTTTGGAGATACAACATGGAAACAGGCCCCTTCCGTGCAGTATCGTTCAGGATCAGAAACGTTGTTCCGCTTGGGCAGCTTACAGCCCAGTGTTATGAATATTGATTTCTCCAACTTCAGGTTGGCCAGTGTGTCATGGAGGGGGTGAGATGTATTGTCCAAGATGCTCCGCAGTTTGAGGAGCTAGCATCCTAAGGCAGCAACTTTACCGCTGCGCCACCGTGCCGCACTCTTGTATACTTGTATACTTCAAACACTTGCAATTAAGTCGTTCTTTTATTAAAACGTTTTTCTGTTGTAAAATAAGTGTCACGGCAAAGTGGAGTTTTGATTTGATTGGGGTATTATCCTGTGGTCCAAGGTAAAATTTCAAATCCGTACTTTTTAATCACGCCTTTCAAGCAAATCATGTTTTTTCACCAACCGCGTGAGCTCGACCTTAAATCAGAGCACAGTATTTGAATCTGGTTTGAGGGATTAATCTGCCACCGTGACATTTCTCAAGGATGCTTTTTCTCGTAAACAAGGCTCATCCAATTCATGTAAAATACACTGCATAATTTCCATTCCAAAAGATCACAAGTGTTATTATAATGGCCGGAACATCATGCACGTGGCAAACATGATAATCTAAACACAACAGCAAAACTAAACACGATCTGCATTCAATAGTCCTTCCTGACTTGTTCAAATACAAAACAAATGATTGCAGGGCGGCCCGGTGGCGCAGCGGTAGAGTTACTGCCTTGCAGCGCCAGGAATCAGGGTTTCATCCTGATCACGGGTGCTGTCTGTACGGAGTTTGTACGTTCTCCCTGTGACCTGCGTGGGTTTTCTCCGGGTGCTCCGGTTTCCTCCCACACTCCAAAGGCGTAGAGGTTCGTAGGTTAATTGGCATCAGCAAAAAATTGTAAATTGTCCCCAGTGCGTGTAGGATAGTGCTAGTGTGCGGGGATCGCTGGTCGGCGCGGGACTCTGTGGGCCCCGAGGTCGTGTTTCCGTGCAGTATCTCTGAACCGAACTAAAGACGGAGAGATTCATATTTTCACTTGAATGGGAGATTTCAGAATGTTCAGTTTAACCTTTGAATTTACCAAAATCAAAGACTAAAGCAGTTCAGGATCAACACTGCAAAGATCCTGAAGCTTCAATCAAAGGTTTGGTTCAGAGTTACAGCATAGAAACAGGCCCTTCAGCCCACGACGACCATCCGTCACCCATTCACATCAGTTCAGTGTCATCCCATTTTCTCATCCTCTCCCTACACACTGGGGGACGATTTACAGAGTCCAATTAACCAACAATCCTGCACGTCTTTGGGATGTGGGGCGTAACCGAAGCACCCGGAGTAAACCCACGCGGTCACAGGTTGCACGGGCAAACTCCACACAGACGGCACCGGAGGTCAGGATCAAACCCGCATCTCTGGCGCTGTGAGGCAGCAGCTCCACCTGCTACGCTACTGGGCCGTCACAGTGTGCTGGAGGAACTCAGCGGGTCAAGCAGCATCTGTCAGGGGTGGGGGGGGGGGGAGGGGGGGAAGGGGAGGGGAAGGGGTGAAGGGAGAGAAGAAATGGTCAACACTTTGTGTCAAACCCCTGCAGAAGGATTCCGCCGGGAACAAAGGAGGAGCCGGCGTGGGGGGGCGGTGCTTAGAGGAGGGGGGGGGAGAAGAGAACAAAGGGGAACCTGGTGCGGGGGTACTTTGTAAGCGCCCTTTACGTGGCGACTATTTACATACCTTGGGTATGCAAGCGAAGAATTTCACAGCGACTTGTTACACGTGGTAATAAAACATTCAATTCAACAGCATGCAACAAAAATATTTTCACGGTCCACCCGGCAATAAAGTAAACTGCAACTGCGGTCCCACCTGCCCCACAGAATATTAACTCATTCTCAAGGGATCTCCCTCTTTTCCACGTCAGGCAATGGAATGCAGAATGAAACTGAAGTTACATTTAATAAAGTGGATCCACAGGAGAAGATATTGCCAGGACCGGGAAATACAAGACACCTACCTTTAAAGATTTGACGTCGCTTGGATTTTTTTTAATGCTCATCAGTCATAGGAGCAGAATTAGGCCATTCGGCCCACTGGGTCTACTCTGTCATTCGATCATGGCTGATCAGGTGTCAGGGGTTATGGGGAGAAGGCAGGAGAATGGGGTTGAGGGAGAAGGGTAGATCAGCCATGATTGAATGGCAGAGTAGACTTGATGGGCCAAATGGCCCAGTTCTAAATGGCCCCCGTGACTTTTTGTTTAGTTAAGTTTAGTTTAGAGATACAGCACAGAAACAGGCCCTTCGGCCCATCGAGTCCACACCCGGACAGCAATCCCTGTACATCAACACCATCCTACACAATCTACGGACAATTCACATTCCCAAGCCAATTAACCTACAAACCCGTACGTCTTGAGTATGGGAGGAAACCGGAGCACCCGGAGAAAACCCACGCAGGTCACGGGGAGAACGTACAAACTCCGTACAGACAGCACCCGTAGTCGGGATCGAACACGGGTCTCTGGCACTGCAAGCGCTGTAAGGCAGCAACTCTACCGCTGCGCCAATGAGAGACTTACGAATCTATTCTCCTTATGGGACAGAAAAGTCAAGGAGAGACTTAATCGTGCGACATAACATAGAAACATAGAAAATAGGTGCAGGAGGAGGCCATTCGGCCCTTCGAGCCTGTACGCACCGCCATTCAATATGATCATGGCTGATCATCTAAAATCAGTACCCCATTGCGACTTTTTCCCCATATCCCTTTATTCCCTTAGCCCTAAGAGCTAAATCTAATTTACAAAAGGGGCTTGGATAAAGCAAGTAGGAAGAGCCTGTTTCTCTGAGCAGATAGATCAGAATGTCAGGTGCGTGGATATTAAATAAATGAAGAATTGAAGGGAAATAAAGTGAAATTGGCTTTCACTTAGAGGACAGCAGCTGTCTGGAATGCTGTGCCTGAAAGAGGTAGTACAGACAAAAATGGTCAATACACTTAAAATGTAATTGATAGAAAGTGTAGAGGATTGATCTAGCGTAGGAGGCAATAGGTCAAGTGTGGGAAATAAACGTGTGGGGGAGGAGCTGCAGATTGACTCATAGAGTGATACAGCGTGGAAACAGGCCCTTCAGCCCAACTTGCCCACACCGGCCAACATGTCCCAGCTACACTAGTCCCACCTGCCAGCGTTTGGCCCACATCCCTCCAAACCTGTCCTATCCATGTACCCGTCTATAACTGTTTCTTAAACGTTGGGCTAGTCCCGGCTTCAACTACCTCCTCCGGCAGCTCATTCCATACACCCACCACCCTATGTGTGTGAAAAAGCTGCCCCTCAGATTCTTATTAAATCTTTCCCCCCCCCCCTCGCCTGGAACCTCTGTCCTTGAATCCCCCTACTCTTGGCAAGAGGTGCTGGTTTATGCCGGAGATGGACACAAAATGCTGGAGCAAATCAACGGGTCAGGCAGTGCCTCTGGAGAGGAAGAATTTGGGTGACATTTTGAATCAGAACCCTTGTTCAGACTGAGAGGTAGAGGTTGGAGGTGGGGGGGCAGGGGGCGGGGCGGGGCGGGGCGGGAAATAAACTGTAAGTAGGAAAAGGCCAGGAAAAATCAGGTCTATTGTCTATTGTCTATTGTCTATTGAAACAGGGGCTGCAACCTCACACGCTCCATGTACATACGTGGTACACACGCTCTTCCAGCTGCAAAAGTGGCGGGCGGCTGGCGAGTCTGTGCACCGCGGCCCATTGTTGGCTGGGGAAGGTGCAACGATGACAATAAAGCGACCATATTATTGTAAAATTAAAGCAATCTGATGCATCAATATATTTCAATGGAAGAAATCTGCCATGTTCACGTGGTCTCTCTTACGAAACGCTCTTGGTTGACTCCATCTACACTTCATGCTGCCTCAGCAAGGCCGGCAGCAGAATCAAGGACCAGTCTCACTCCCTCTTCTCTCCTTCTCAAAGATAGACACAAAGTGCTGGAGAGACTCTGCTTGTCAAGCAGCATCTCTGGAGAAATAGGATGGATGACGTTTCGTGCCGGGACCCTTCTTCAGGCCCGTGTGCACTTTGCGTCCATCATTAAGAGAGGTTTTGTGCTAACCGCTTCTGCCAACATTAAATCAGCTCCCTCTCTGGGCGAAAGTTGTCGTCCCTTGCAGCAGAATGTAATGGGGGACATTTCTGGACATGTCCTTCATGCCCGCAAGCCGAGGTGTTTAGCAACAGAAAAGAAATGCAGGATACAAATAGATAAGCAAAAAGCACCAGCTCTAAAGCACACGACTCCAGCTGCACTTCACACTGCCTCCGAAAAGCAGATAACGTGATCAAAGCCCTCTCCCACCCCAGTCATTCCTTCTTCTCTCCACTCCCGACCGGCAGAAGGTACAGAAGCTTGAAAGCGCACACCGTCAGACTCAGGGACAGCTTCTGTGGACCGTCCGGCGCGGCCTGCAACCACAACAACCTGACTGCGGGCGAGGACGGCAGGAGAAGGGAAAGACATTGTGGCCTTCCATCACAGTGAGGAGAGAGAGGACTGGAGGAGGAGACTCACTGTGATGGATGTTTCTTTGATGGATGTTTCTTTTTTTTGTGTGTTTTTGGGGTTGGGTGGTTTGAGTGCCTGTTTGATGCTTTTATTGTTGGACTGTGTTTTTGGGGGGTTTTGGGGTTGTGTGATTTGAATGCCTATTTAATGCTTTTATTGTTGGACTGTGTTTTTGGGGGGTTTTGGGGTTGTGTAATTTGAATGCCTGTTTAGCGCTTTTATTGTTGGACTGTGTTTTGGGGGGTTTTGGGGTTGTGTGATTTGAATGCCTATTTAATGCTTTTATTGTTGGACTGTGTTTTGGGGGGTTTTGGGGGTTGGGTAATTTGGGTGCCTGTTTAGTGCTTTTATTGTTGGACTGTGTTTTTGGGGGTTTTTTGGGGGTGTAATTTTGATGCTTATTTAATGCTTTTGTTGTTGGACTGTGGGTGATTGAATTAACATTTTGTTCAAGATGGCCGCGCCGTTGTGTTTCGCTGCCTGCCACTGTATGTTTCTTTTTTTTTCCTAGTCAGATGTGCAGCACTTTGGTCAACGTGGGTTGTTTTTAAATGTGCTATACAAATAAATTGACTTGACTTGACTTGACTTCTTCCCCTCTGTTATCAATAGACAATAGACAATAGACAATAGGTGCAGGAGGAGGCCATTCGGCCCTTCTAGCCAGCACCGCCATTCAATGTGATCATGGCTGATCATTCTCAATCAGTACCCCGTTCCTGCCTTCTCCCCATACCCCCTGACTCTGCTATCCTTAAAAGCTCTATCTAGCTCTCTCCTGAATGCATTCAGAGAATTGGCCTCCACTGCCTTCTGAGGCAGAGAATTCCACAGATTCACAACTCTCTGACTGAAAACGTTTTCCTCATCTCAGTTCTAAATGGCCTACCCCTTATTCTTAAACTGTGGCCCCTTGTTCTGGACTCCCCCAACATTGGGAACATGTTTCCTGCCTCTAACGTGTCCTACCCCTTAATAATCTTATACGTTTCGATAAGATCTCCTCTCATCCTTCTAAATTCCAGTGTATACAAGCCTAGTCAATCCAGTCTTTCAACATATGACAGTCCCGCCATTCCGGGAATTAACCTAGTAAACCTACGCTGCACGCCCTCAATAGCAAAAATATCCTTCCTCAAATTTGGAGACCAAAACTGCACACAGTACTCCAGGTGCGGTCTCACTAGGGCCCTGTACAACTGCAGAAGGACCTCTTTGTTCCTATACTCAACTCCTCTTGTTATGAAGGCCAACATTCCATTGGCTTTCCATCAGGCTTCTGCACAGTCTTGCCATAAGCTAGGGCGCTGTCAGATTCACCGCTACCCCATTGGACTTTGCCTCTGGAACGGGTGCGCTACAATGCGTACGAAGGAACTGCAGATGCTGGTTTAAATGGAAGATATATAGACATAAAATGCTGGAGTAACTCCAGTCTGAAGAAGGGTCTCGACCCGAAACGTCACCCATTCCTATTCCCCAGATATGCTGCCTGTCCCGCTGAGTTGCTCCAGCGTTTTGCGTCTATCTTTGGTGTGCTACAATGCTGGGAACTCTATTCTGCACTCTGTATCTTCCCCTTTGCTCTTCCCATTGCACTGGAGTTTGGCTTGAGAGCATTTAACTGATCAGTTTGGTGAGCATGCAAAACAAAGCTTTAGTACATGGGTGGGGGGGGATCTAAACCAAACTAAAAATCAATCAGGGAAGAAGTAAAGAGGCCATTTATCTGTGTGCAACTTCTAAAACATCCCAACATTTTTATATCAGCCAGAGTTCTTTCCCCCTGCTGGCATTTATCCCGTATGCACCAATTTCATTTCATTATGATGAATGATGCTTTGCCGAACAGGACCCAAATTAGCTCAGCTTCAGGCCAGGCTAATTTGTTACTCTTACATATAAGGCCACAGAGACGAGAGACGGCACTCGGCTCAGTGGAGCCGGCGAACCACGGCTTGGAATGGGGGAGCCCACCGAGCCGCCCCCCTGCCCGTCCCCCGAAGACCAGAGAGCGGGAGGACGGCGCCGGTGATGACTGACGTGACGGGAGAGGCAAGAGGCAAGGAGTAGGCCATTCGGCCCTTCGAGCCAGCACCGCCATTCACTGTGATCATGGCTGATCATCCACAATCAGTACCCCGTTTCTGCCTTATCCCCATACCCCCTGACTCCGCTATCCTTAAGAGCTCTGCTATCTAGCTCTCTCTTGAAAGCATCCAGAGAATTGGCCTCCACTGCCTTCCGAGGCAGAGAATTCAACAGATTCACAACTCTCTGACTGAAAAAGTTTTTCCTCATCTCCGTTCTAAATGGCCTACCCCTTACTCATAAACTGTGGCCCCTGGTTCTGGACTCCCCCAACATTGGGAACATGTTTCCTGCGTCTAACATGTCCAACCCCTTAATAATCTTATACGTTTCAATAAGATCCTTCTAAATTCTTCCCTCTAAATTCTTCCTTCTCATCCTTCTAAATTCCAGCTTGTACAAGCCTAGTCGCTCCAGTCTTTCAACATACGACAGTCCCGCCATTCTGGGAATTAACCTAGTGAACCTATGCTGCACGCCCTCAATAGCAAGAACGTCCTTCCTCAAATTTGGAGACCAAAAATGCACACAATACTCCAGGTGCGGTCTCACTAGGGCCCTGTACAACTGCAGAAGGACCTCTTTGCTCCTATACTCAACTCCTCTTGTCGTAAAGGCCAACATGCCATTAGCTTTCTTATTGGCCTCCACTGCCTTCCGAGGCAGAGAATTCCACAGATTCACAACTCGGTTTTTCCTCGTCTAGAGGCCGGTGGGAGAGGATGGGAGAGGGGACCGGGGTCTTCCAGAAAGCCTCTGGGACTAAGGTTGCCGGAAAATCCACGCTGGACCCGTTCCCTCTTCTACTCGACTTTGTTTTAACTGGAAATGTTAATGTTGTATCCACTCTCAGCTTCAAGCAGCTTCCTCTGTAGGAGTTCTCAGGAAAAACAAATAGCTCACAGCCTTTGTTTGAGTAATTCATAAACAAACAACGGTGCAGACACTTGGAAGGCTCATTGGAGGTGGAGGACAGAAGGTAAATGCACAGTGCAGGATTCAATTAGGAATAACTTCATGTCAACAAGCCAAACAACAGGAGCAGGTACTCTTTTGCAAATAAAAAATGACCGTTTAACAAACAACGCCCGTAAAATGCTGTTGTATTCAGGGCAGGTGGTGCATGAAGAGGGGTGTGCTTGCGTTTAGACAATAGACAATAGACAATAGACAATAGGTGCAGGAGGAGGCCATTCGGCCCTTCGAGCCAGCACCACCATTCAATGTGATCATGGCTGATCATTCTCAATCAGTACCCCGTTCCTGCCTTCTCCCCATACCCCCTGACTCCGCTATCCTTAAGAGCTCTATCCAGATCTCTCTTGAATGCATTCAGAGAATTGGCCTCCACTGCCTTCTGAGGCAGAGAATTCCACAGATTCACAACTCTCTGACTGAAAAAGTTTTTCCTCATCTCAGTTCTACATGGCCTACCCCTTATTCTCAAGTTTTAGTTTTAGTTTTTTGGGTTTCGAGAAACAGCACGGAAACAGGCCCCTTCGGACCACCGAGTCCGCACCCACCAGCGATCCCCGCTCATTAACACTATCCTACACACACTAGGGACAATTTTACATTCATACCACGCCAATTAACCTACAAACGAATGAATGAATGAATGAACGAACGAACGAACGAACGAATGAATGAATGAATGAATGAATGAATGAATGAATGAATGAATGAATGAATGAATGAATGAATGAATGAATGAATGAATGAATGAATGAATGAATGAGTGAATTTATTGGCCAAGTATGTGCATATACAAGGAATGTGCCTTGGTGCTCCGCTCACAAATGACAACACAAACATACAGTTAACAATTAAGAATAAAGCATAACCACATCAAAACAATAAGGATACAACATTACGGTCTAAACATTTGGGTGAAAATAAACCAGGGCAATAAACCTGCACGTCTTTGGAGTATGGGAGGAAACCGGAGTTCTTGGGGAAAACCCATGGATGCAGGTTTTAGAAAAAAAAATTAGATTTAGAGATACAGCGCAGAAACAGGCCCTTCGGCCCACCGGGTCCGCGCCGCCCAGCGATTCCCGCACACTAACACTATCCTACACCCACTAGGGATAAAAAAAATTAACATTTTTTTTTAACATTTTGCCCAGCCAATTAAACTACATCTGCACGTCTTTGGGAGTGTGGGAGGAAACCGAAGATCTCGGAGAAAACCCACGCAGGTCACAGGGAGAACGTACAAACTCCATACAGACGGCACCCGTAGTCAGGATCGAACCTGAATCTCCGGCGCTGCATTCGCTGTAAGGCAGCAACTCTACCGCTGCGCCACCGTGCCGTCGGGTAGAACGGGCAAACTCCGGAAAGACAGCACCCGCAGTCAGGATCAGGGATCTCTGGCGCTGCGAGGCAGCAACTTTACCGCTGCGCCACCGTGCCGCCCTTGCCGACTTGATAAAGTAAGATTTATACATTTTCTCACTTATAATCAGTCGCGTTTCCAATTTAACAGTGTGCGTAAATTGCAAGAAGTTTGAATGTTTAGTTTCATATTTTTATCTTCGAACTTAAGCATATGGTAACCTTCTGTGGGAGTACTCGAGCAAGTTTTAATATAAATAACAGCTGCTTCGAAGATGAAGATCACCATCAATTTTACTTCTTACTGACAGTGGAGCCAGCAAATTAGTCACGGATCGCAGGTACAGCTATTTTGACTTGGCACATTTTTACGTGGCAGACCGCAGTAACTGGAGGTTCTGCATATCTCCATTGCTCGAGCACATAAGGTGATTGTGAAAATGATTGCTATTTTTGGCTGAAAATACAGTCTGCAAGTGCATAAGTGGCAGGAGCAGAATTAGGCCATTCGGCCCATCAAGTCTACTCCGCCATTCAATCATGGCTGATCTATCTCTCCCTCCTAACCCCGTTGTCCTCCCCATAACCCCCAACACGTACTAATCAAGAATCTATCTATCACTGCCTTAAAAATATCCACAGACTTGGCCTCTACTGCCTTCTATGGCAATGAATTCCACAGGTTCACCACCCTCTGATTAAAGAAATTCCCCTTTATCTCCTTTCAAAATGGATGTCTTTTTATTCCTCTGGTCCTAGACTCCCCCACCAGTGGAAACCATCCTTTCCACATCCACTCCAACCAGGCCTTTCACTATTCGGTAAGTTTCAATGAGGTCCCCCCTCATCTTTCTAAAGTCCAACGGGTACAGGCCCAGAGCCTTCGAGCGCTCATCATAGGTTAACCCACACATTCCTGGGATCATTCTCGTAAACCTCCTCTGGACCCTCTCCAGAGCCAGCACATCCTTCCTCAGATATGGATGAGGCTGGAAGGGCAGAGTTTCCTCATAAGTGATGTAGACTTCGGGATAGAATTAGGCCATTCGGCCCATCAAGTCTACTCCGCCATTCAATCATGGCTGATCTATCTCTCCCTCCTAACCCCGTTCTCCTGCCTTCTCCCCACAACCCCCGACACCTGTACTAATCAAAAACCTATCGCTGCCTTAAAAATACCCACAGACTTTGCCTCTACGGCCTTCTGTGGCAAAGAGTTCCACAGATTCACCACCCTCTGACTAAAGGAAACCTTTCCTCATCTCCTTCCTAAAAGAACATCCTTTAATTCTGCGGCTATAACTCTAGGACCAACTGACCTTGGTCTGAAGAAGGGTCTCGACCCGAAAACAGCACCCATTCCTTCTCTCCAGCGATGCTGCCTGTCCCATTAAGTTACTCCAGCATCTTGTGGCTAACCGGCCCCGATGTCTTGTGTTCCCATAAAAGTACTGGTTTTTAGTTTTTTTGTTTTTTTTCGTTTTGAGATACAGCGTGAAAACGAGTCCTTCGGCCCACTGAATTCTCTCCGACCTTCGATCACCTGTTCACACCAGCTTAATGTTATCTCACAGGTACAAGGACAGGTTTGGAGGGATATGGACCAAACGCAGGCAGGTGGGACTAGTGTAGCTGGGACATGTTGGTCGGTGTGGACAAGTTGGGCTGAAGCGCCTGTTTCCACACTGTATCGCTCTTACATTTGCATCCATTCACAAGTATATAGGAGTAGAATTACGCCATTCGGACCATCGAATCTACACCATTTAATCATGGCTGATCTCTGCCTCCTGATCCCATTTTCCCGCCTTCTCCCCATAACGCTTGACACCTGCTCCTTCCACACCAGCGGCAATGTTACAGAGGCCATTAACCCATCATCCTGCACGTTTAATTTAGTTTAGAGATAGGGCTGGTTTGCAAACAGCCCCTTCAGCTCACCAAGTCCATGTGATCACCCATTCACACTAGTTCAATATGGTCTCCATTGCACACCCACTCCCGAATTTTACAGAGCCCAATTAACCTATAATCCCGATGTGGGATTAATCCCGGAGCGCCCGGAGGGAATCTTCGCGGTCACGGGGAGAACGTGTAAACTCCACACAGACAGGAACCGGGGTGGGAATCGAACCTGGGCCTCTGGCGCCGAGAGGCAGCAACTCTACCGAGGCGCCACCCTGTGGTACAGTGGCACAATGCAGCACTGGTCTGACAACGTCCAAGTGCACACCTCCACACATACAGCACATCGTATTTTTTTCATATATTAAATATTTGGAAAGCGAGCTGAAAATGTTCAGAATCAGGATGTAAGAAAATAGAATTATCCTTCTGACGAACCACTAAATGTCGAGCCTTAATATGGCGGCAGCAATTAGGGGTCAAAATGGATGCCAGTTCTTCCTGTGGCTCAGACAGACACAAAACGCTGGAGTAACTCAGCGGGACAGGCAGCATCTCTGGGGAGATGGAATGGGGTGACGTTTCAGGTCGAGACCCTTCTTCAGACACGACCCACAATTTTCCTGTGGCTTGTCGGAGGAGGAGGAGGAGGGCGGGGTGGGGGCGCGTCGGAGAGCAAAAGGGGGCCTGTCAGAGAGCAAGGGGGGCCTGTCAGAGAGCGGGGGGGGCCGTGAGAAAGCAAGAGGGGGGGGCCCGGCAGAGAGCAAGAGGGGGGCCATGGGAGAGTAAGAGGGAGGGCCGTCAAGAACGTCGAGAGCCACGTGCGGCGGCAGGCAGGAGATACGGTTATTCGGTGGAACAAAGGGAGGACCTGGCGTGGGGGAGGTGGGGGGGGGGTCGTCGAGAACTAAGGTGGACCACAGATGGAATTTGTTATATATGGTTGGGGTAAAATGGAATACTTTGTCGGCGCCCTTTACGTGGCATCTCTTTGCATACCTTGGGTAAGCAAGGCATACCTTGGGTAAGCAAAACAAAGAAATTCACTGTGACTTATCATTCATTCATCTTTTGTAACTTGGTCGGCGCCAAAACGTGGAGACACTTGTATATTGCCAAGGTGACATCTGCTGCTTAATTTTACTGGATCAGATCATAAGATCATAAGTGATAGGAGCAGAATTAGGCCATTCGGCCCATCAAGTCTACACCGCCATTCAATCAGAGCTGATCTATCTCTCCCCCCTAACTCCATTCCCCTGCCTTCTCCCCGTAACCCCTGACATCCGAACAAATCAAGAATCTATCTATCTCTGTCTCAAAAATATCCACTGACTTCTGTGGCAAAGAATTCCACAAATTCACCACCCTCTGACTGAAGAGATTTCTCCTCATCTCCTTCCTAAAAGAACGTCCTTTAATTCTGAGGTTGTGACCTCTAGTCCAAGACTCTCCCACTAGTGGAAACATCCTCTCCACATCCACTCCATCTAAGCCTTTCACTATTCTGTACATTTCAATGAGGTCCCCCCTCATTCTTCTAAACTGCAGTGAGTACAGGCCCAGTGCTGTTAAACGCTCATCATATGTTAACCCACTCATTCCTGGGATCATTCTCGTGAATGCAAGGAGAAATGCAAGCATCGTAGGCAAAGCAAAGCATTTGACTGTACGTAGGTGCAATGTGACAAGAACGTACCATAGATTGATTGATTACTTAAGCCCTTCTACATTAACGGTCTCGCATTCTTCACACATTTTGTCGATCGGGTCGGTTCAAGAACAGCCACAGCTCAAAGTGAAACCAGTGGATTGGTCGATGGTTGCCATGGATCACAAGCAATGTAAATGTAAAGGATGAGAGGGGATCTTATAAAAGATATATAAAATTATAAAAGGACTGGACAAGCTAGATGCAAGAAAAATATTCCCAATGTTGGGGGAGTCCAGAACCAGGGGCCACAGTCTTAGAATAAAGGGGAGGCCATTTAGAACTGAGGTGAGAAGGAACTTTTTCACCCAGAGCGTTGTGAATTGGTGGAATTCTCTGCCACAGAGGGCAGTGGAGGCCAAATCACTGGAAGGATTATTTTTTTTTAGATTTAGAGATACAGCGCAGAAACAGGCCCTTCGGCCCACCGGGTCCGTGCCGCCCATCGATCCCCGCACATTAACACTATCCTACACCCACTAGGGACAATTTTTACATTTGCCCAGCCAATTAACCTACAAACCTGTACGTCTTTGGAATGTGGGAGGAAACCGAAGATCTCGGAGAAAACCCACGCAGGTCACGGGGAGAACGTACAAACTCCATACAGTACAGCACCCGTAGTCAGGATCGAACCTGAGTCTCCGGCGCTGCATTCGCTGTAAGGCAGCAACTCTACCGCTGCGTCACCGTGCCGCACGATTTAAGATAGAGTTAGATAGAGCTCTAGGGGCTAGTAGAATCAAGGGATATGGGGAGAAGGCAGGCATGGGTTTTACTGATTGTGGATGATCAGCCATGATCACAATGAATGGCGGTGCTGGCTCGAAGGGCCGAATGGCCTCCTCCTGCATCTATTTTCTATGTTTCTAAAGAAAAATTAATAAGCAACGTAGATTCCTCAAAGTCAAGAGAACTTGCACCGGGGAAACGAAGCAGCATCCGACATATAAAACTAATACCATAATTCATCTGTATTCATGCAGAAGACTGGGTAAATGTAGCCCATGTAGAACCCCACTGTTAAATGACAACACACAAAAGCTACCACATCCATTGGACTCGGTTCCCCCCAAATTCTCAAAGGAGGTTATTCGGGGATAATGAATGTCACAGGACGTAGCGGTAGTGTCGCTGCCTCACAGCGCCAGAGACCCGGGTTCAATCCCGCCTGCTGATGCTGTCTGTACGGAGTTTGCATGTTCTCCCCATGACCTGCGTTGGTTTTCTCCGGGTGCTCCGGTTTCCTCCCACACTCCAAAGACGTACAGGTTTGTAGGTTAATTGGCTTCGGTAAAAATTGAAAGTTGCCCCTAGTGTGTGTGTGTGGGATAGTAATCCCCTCGTTCTCACCTTCCACCCCACCAGCCAGCGGATCCAACATATCATCCACCAACATTTCCGTCACGGGACCCCACCACTGGCCATATCTTCCCATCCCCTCCCCTCTCTGCATTCCGCAGAGACCGTTCCCTCCGTAACTCCCTGGTCCACTCGTCCCTTCCTACCCAAACCACCCCAACCCCGGGCACTTTCCCCTGCAACCGCACGAGATGCAACACCTGTCCCTTTACCTCCCCCCTTAACTCCATCCAAGGCCCCAAACAGTCTTTCCAGGTGAGACAAAGGTTCACCTGCACCTCCTCCAACCTCATCTATTGCATCCGCTGCTCTAGATGTCAACTTATTTACATCGGCGAAACCAAGCGCAGGCTCGGCGATCGCTTCGCTGAACACCTGCGCTCGGTCCGCATTAACCAAACTGATCTCCCGGTGGCCGAGCACTTCAGCTCCCCCTCCCATTCCCAGTCTGACCTTTCTGTCATGGGCCTCCTCCAGTGCCATAGTGAGGCCCACCGGAAATTGGAGGAACAGCACCTCATATTTCGCCTGGGCAGTTTGCAGCCCAGTGGTATGAACATTGACTTCTCCAACTTTAGATAGTTCCTCTGTCCCTCCCGTCCCCTCCTCCTTCCCAGATCTCCCTCTATCTTCCTGTCTCCACCTATATCCTTCCTTTGTCCCGCCCCCCTGACATCAGTCTGAAGAAGGGTCTCGACCCGAAACGTCACCCATTCCTTCTCTCCCGAGATGCTGCCTGACCTGCTGAGTTACTCCAGCATTTTGTGAATAACTCGATTTGCACCAGCATCTGCAGTTATTTTCTTATACTACTTGTGGGATAGTGTTAGTGTACAAGGTGATCACTGGTCGGCGTGGACTCGGTGGGCTGAAGGGCCTGTTTCTGCGCTGTGTCTCTAAAGTCTAAAGGGTTTAGCAAGGCTGATGTCGAGAAGTTCAAGCTTCTAGAATAGGGAATTCAACCTGTATTTCAGAACTTGAGATCAGAAGAGGTTTCTTTGCACTGAGGGGCTGTAATTCTTTGCAGTTCTCGTAGTAGTCTGTCAAAGAATACCTTCAACGTTGAGATCATCAGATTTTGTGTTCAAAGGAAGCCGGGGAAAAGAGGGGAGATAAAAGGCAACAAATTAGCCTTGAGAGAACGTTCACCAATGATCTCATTGAAGCCTAATAGAGGAACTCAAGGCTGACTCTTGTGTGCACTTCTTACGTTCTGAAGTGAAGGAACATGCAGTAAACTCTTTTTTTCCCTCATGTACATCGTCGTGCATTCACTGCCAGGCCAAAACTTCATCGATCTATCAAAACCCACTCAAGGCAAGGCTGCTGCAGAACTGTGCTACCACCTTGGCTTAAATGCACGCAAAGGGAAACGAGCTGGTGCAGAAGGGGTGGGGAAATATTGACAAGAGCAAGTCGCAAGGTGGATGGAAGTTGTGCAAGACCTGTGAGCAGAATTAGGCCATTCGACCCAATTGGTTTGTCAGTTAATTGGTTTGGCATAATTATAAATTGTCCCTAGATCGCAGGATGGTGCTCTTGTGTGGGGATCGCTGGTCGGCGCCCTCTCGGTGGGCCAAAGGGCCTGCTTTCATGCTGTACCTCTAAACTCATCCAAAATGGCTGCCCTGACATTCAATCACGGTTGATCTATTTTTCCCTCTCTACCCTATTCCCGTTAACCTCCGACGCCCTTTACTAATCAATCTCCACTTTAAAAACCCAATGTTCTGGCCTCCACATGCCATCTGTGACTTTAGAGATACCGCCCGGAAACAAACCATTCTGCCCACCGAGTCCGCGCCCACCAGCCATTTCTAATTTACATATTGCGGTAAACACACACTGTAATTTTCCTGCTCAACATTTGAGGTTTGTGAATTGTGATGTTTAATGGTTTCACTGACAAAATACCTTCGTGCGAGGCAAGATTAAAGCCGCGAGATTAGTGTGTGGGCCGGGGGTTATGGGGAGCAGGCAGGGGTTAGGCGGCAGAGATAGATCAACCATGAATGAATGGCAAAGTAGACGATGGGCCGAATGGCCTAATAAACCCCTAGAAATTCAGAGGTTCCAAGGCCAGAATTAGGCCATTTGGCCCATCACCTCTACTCCACCATTCAATCATGGCCGATCTATCTTTCCCTCTCATCCCCATTCTCCTGCCTTCTCCCCACAACCCCTGACACCCGTACTAATCAAAAATCTGTCAATCTTTGCCTTAAAAATATCCATTAACTTAGCCTCCACAGCCGTTAGTGACAATGAATTCCACAGATTCACCACTCTCTGACCAAAGAAATTCCTCCTCACCTGCTTTCCAACGGTACGCCCTTTTATTCTGAGGTTGTGGCCTCTGGTCCTAGACTCTCCCACTGGTGGAAACATCCTCTCCACGTTCACTCTATCCAGGCCTTTCACGATTCAGTAACATTCAATGAGGTTTCCCCCCCTCATCCTTCCAAACGCCATTGAGTACAGGCCCAGTGCCTTCAAACGCTTGTCATATGTTAACCCAATCATTCCTGGGATAATTCTCATGAATTAGGAAAAGGGGATGTACAACGAGATCTGGGTGTCTTAGTGCATCAGTCACTGAAAGGAAGCATGCAGGTACAGCAGGCAGTGAAAAAAGCCAATGGAATGTTGGCCTTTATAACAAGAGGAGTTGAGTATAGGAGCCAAGAGGTCCTTCTGCAGTTGTACAGAGCCCTAGTGAGACCGCACCTGGAGTACTGTGTGCAGTTTTGGTCTCCAAATTTGAGGAAGGATATTCTTGCTATTGAGGGCGTGCAGCGTAGGTTTACTAGGCTGATTCCCGGAATGGCGGGACTGTCATATGTTGAAAGACTGGAGCGACTAGGCTTGTATACACTGGAATTTAGAAGGATGAGAGGGGATCTGATCGAAACGTATAAGATTATTAAGGGGTTGGACACGTTAGAGGCAGGAAACATGTTCCCAATGTTGGGGGAGTCCAGAACAAGGGGCCACAGTTTAAGAATAAGGGGTAGGCCATTTAGAACGGAGATGAGGGGAAAAGAATTCAGTCAGAGAGTTGTGAATCTGTGGAATTCTCCGCCTCAGAAGGCAGTGGAGGCCAATTCTCTGAATGCATTCAAGAGAGAGCTAGATAGAGCTCTTAAGGATAGCGCTGTCAGGGGGTATGGGGAGAAGGCAGGGACAGGGTACTGATTGAGAATGATCAGCCATGATCACATTGAATGGCGGCGCTGGCTCGAAGGGCCGAATGGCCTCCTCCTGCACCTATTGCCTATTGTCTATTCAATTCCTGTGAGCAGGCATTCCGTGAATGGACGGGAAAATGCCCCTCCCTCCGACTCCGAATCAATCAGCATCCTTTGTTTCTGTAAATCCGCCAGGAAGCAACACTCGAATACAACAACAGAATGCCCAAGAAAAATATCCTAATTATCTCTCCCTTGCGATAGAACAAAAGGTAATAACATCTGATAAATGGTTTTCTATTCCTGAACTCGTCTTTGCACCCAATTACACTACCTCGGATGATAACATTTCCGTTTTCCAAACTGCTGACGATTTTCACTGAAGAGGGCCGTATGAATATTTGTAATAATTGCCGTGAAATGTTGTAACAAATGGAATAAACATATCCTTAATCAAACACGATGTAACATGGAATATTATCGGTGGTTTTAAACACATTGGTGCTGCTGCTTTAGTTCGATGTCATTAGTTCTGCTTGCTCTGCTTACCTTAAATAGCCCATGCCGGGCGTTCCGTTGCCCCAACCAGACACTGGTCCCGGGACTGAGGGTTGACTGGGGAGCATCAATGACCCGCTCATAAATCCTATTGGGGAGGGTGGGGGGGGGGGGGGGGGAAGAGAGAAAAAAGACAAACATTTCTCAGGTCAAAAGTTGCAGCCAAACCCCTTTGCAAACCCACCTGCAAAAAAACCAAACCCAGTCTTAAATCTTGCGCAGCTGAATGACATCAATTGATTTGCCTCGGCAGGAACTGCAGATGCTGGTTTACACCAAATTTCAACACAAAACGCTGGAGTAACTCAGCGGAACAGGCAGCGTCTCTGGATAGAAGGAATGGGTGACGCACTGGGTCAAAATGGCTGAAGCAGGGTCTCACACCCATTCCTTCTATCCAGAGATGCTCCCTGTCCCGGTGAGTTACTCCAGCATTTTGTGTCTGTCTCCAATTGATTTGCCAACTCATTTCCACTGCAGAGTAATTACAATTAAAACACAAAGCACTGGTGCTAAAACTCCAGGATAAGCACTCAACTAAGTAAACCAAGCCCAAAGTCAAAGTATTATCTGACTATCTAACTAAATATACCAAGTTACAACAAATAACTCTATGCAAAAATCAGCTATCTACACAGTGGCGCAGCGGTAGAGTTGCTGTCTCACGGCGCCAGAGACCCGGGTTCGATCCTGACTACGGGTGCTGTCTGTGCGGAGTTTACATGTTCTCCCCGTGACCTGCGTGGGTTTTCTCCGGGATCTTCAGTTACTCCCACACTCCAAAGACATACAGGTTTCTAGGTTAATTGGCTTCAGTAAGATTCTAAAATTATCTCTCGTGTGTGTGTGTGCGTGTGATTTAGATTTAGAGATACAGCGCAGAAACAGGCCCTTCGGCCCACCGGGTCCGCGCCGCCCAGCGATCCCCGCACATTAACACTATCCTACACCCACTAGGGACAATTTTTACATTTGCCCAGCCAATTAACCTACAAACGTCTTTGGAGTGTGGGAGGAAACCGAAGATCTCGGAGAAAACCCACGGTGGTAACGGGGAGAACGTACAAACTCCGTACAGTACAGCACCCGTAGTCAGGGTCGAACCTGAGTCTCCGGCGCTGCATTCGCTGTAAGGCAGCAACTCTACGTGTGTGTGTGTGTGTGTGTGTGTGTGTGTGTGTGTGTGTGTGTGTGTGTGTGTGTGTGTGTGCGTGTGTGCGTGCGTGCGTGCGTGCGTGCGTGCGTGCGTGCGTGCGTGCGTGCGTGCGCGCGGGATAATATGGTGGTCGGCGTGGACTCGGTGGGCCGATCAGCGCGTTTCCGCACCGTATCTCTAAACTAAACTAAACTAAAGCAGTTGCCCAGTCAGATAGATTTATGTGTTTCCCTGAATCGTCCTCATAAGTCATTAACTGTCATTGCAAGTCAATTAATTCTATAACAAAGCAGAAAGGCTGAACTATCAGTAAATCACATAATCTGCTGCTCCCGTCCAGGAATAAAATCAACCGGCTACTTGGAGAAAGAAAAAAAAGTCTATTTTTGCGGCACAATAGACAATAGGTGCAGGAGTCGGCCATTCGGCCCTTCGAGCCAGCACCGCCATTCACCGTGATCATGGATGATCATCCACAATCAGTACCCGGTTCCTGCCTTCTCCCCATATCCCCTGACTCCGCCATTATTAAGAGCTCTATCTAACTCTCTCTTGAAAGCATCCAGGGAATGCTTCACATTCTTTGAGAACACTTTTTGGGACTAATGTAGCTGGGACACTGTTGGCCAGTGTGGGCGAGTTTGGCCGAAGGGCCTGTTTCCACACAGTACCACTCAATGACTATGACTTCTGTGGTGTGTTAAGAAGTTATATTGTAGGTCGGTCGAGGAGGGACCCTGCGTGGGAGGGGGGGGGTGGCACCGAGAACAAAGGGGGTCTTTTGGGGGACTATATTGAACACTTTGTCGGCGCCCTTTTCGTGGCAACTCTTTGTATACCTTGTGTGTGCTACGCAAAACAAAGAATTTCACCATGACTTGTCAGATGTGATAATAAGGTATCGTTCATTTATTCACAAGACGCCCAAATTGCCCACAGGGCAGACCCACAGTCAACAACGGGATAAATTACACAGGCTCCACTCCACCAGTTTTAATTGATGGATAAATATAAAACACAATAGCAGAGATAGATTTGCTGTCTTATCTCAACCCCCCAAAAGGTGGCACGGAATTACATGTCATGGAATTATATGGCACAGAAACAGGCCATTCGGCCCAACCTCCCAATGCCAACCGGGCAAGTGAAGCAATTAGGTCGAGCTCATTGCCTGCAATTGGCCCACCCCCCCCTTGTTGTGTCAGTCTTCAAGGAGTGGTGGAGCCCACAATGGTCCATTGTTGGCTGTGGAAGGGATGACACACAAGGGATACGAACACTGAAACTAGCAGGACTGCAGTTTCAGTCGCACAATGAGTGGACATTCCCCTTCGACAAACACCACAATTATCCCCGGTATCTGCATTGCCACAGCCAGCTTGGATAATGGATCTAACCTTCATCAGTCAAATACTGCAGAGAAGTAGAAGTGCCACAGTTAACCAGGCTGACAGCTGTCCCTTTTAACAAAGCAATCTGAAGCAAAAATCAAATCTGGAACCTCTTGCAATCTCCATTTTAAATTAAACGCTCACGCACCACATTCGCCTCACGGCATTGACAATAATTCAATTTCAATTTATTGAGTGCTCTCAGGCCAAATGCACTTGGCCAACCTCATCATTAGAAACACACAAGTTGCAGCATCCACTTTGGTAAATTGATTTTTTTTTTTTTTTTTGTCCTGTCATGCTCTTATTTCTCAATTAATCTTCTCCCAAAATAAAAATGTAGTGAGTATATGAAAAGATTGGCAAACGAGGAATCTCATCATCCAATGTCGCTCCCAGCTCGCAGTTAACTACCTACTGCCAAAGGACTATTGAAACAGGGCAGTTCAAACCTTTCCAAATCAGCTTCCGATCAGCAAGGCCAATTTAATTAAAGTCAACCAACTCTTGAGTAGGTGCTCAGGTTATTATTAACAGTTCCCCACTTAGTCCAGCTAAATAGAACCACCCGCTGATATCAGAGATCGGCTCCCACCCATCCTCAAGGCTTGCTTCGAAGGGTTACTAAAATGTGTTCTGTTCAACAACCAGCCTGGTCTCCACATGGCTTCACAATATCCCAGCACAGCTTGCTACCTTGTTCGCCAAAAAACGAATTTGCCTTGGGACATTTGCTGCCTGACTTCAATGCAATAGACTCTAATAGAAAAAATGGACACAAAATGCTGGAGTAACTCAGCGGGACAGGCAGCGTCTCTGGAGAGAAGGAATGGGTGATGTTTTGGGTCGAGACCCTTCTTCAAAACTCCAGAGATACTGCCTGTCCCACTGATCTGAAGAGAAAGGTCTCGACCCAAAATGACCCTGGGATGGCGGGACTGTCATATGAGGAAAGATTGAAAAGACTAGGCTTGTATTCACTGGAGTTTAGAAGGATGAGGGGGGATCTTATAGAGACATATAAAATTATAAAGGGACTGGACAAGCTAGATGCAGGAAAAATGTTCTCAATGTTGGGGGAGTCCGGAACCAGGGGCCACAGTCTAAGGATAAAGGGGAGGCCATTTAAAACTGAGGTGAGAAGGAACGTTTTCACCCAGAGAGTTGTGAATTTGTGGAATTCTCTGCCACAGAGGGCAGTGGAGGCCAAATCACTGGAAGGATTTATTTATTTTAGATTTAGAGATACAGCGCAGAAACAGGCCCTTCGGCCCACCGGGTCCGCGCCGCCCAGCGATCCCCGCTCATTAACACTGTCCTACACCCACCAGGGACAATTTTTACTAGTGGAATCAAGGGATATGGGGAGAGGTTGGGCACAGGTTACCGATTGTGGATGATCAGCCATAATCACAATGAATGGCGGTGCTGGCTCGAAGGGCCGAATGGCCTCCTCCTGCACCTATTTTCTATGTTTCGATGTTTCAATGACCCAAAACGTCACCCATTCCTTCTCACCAGAGATGCTGCCTGTCCAGCTGAGTTACTCCAGTATTTTGTGTCCATCGTCAGCGTCTGCAGTTCTCTCCTACATAATAGGCTCTTGTCATCACCACCAAATCCAGGTGATCAGCACTGTTCAGTAACAAAGGTGGAAAAGCGTACAGGAGCGATAGAGAGACGCCACAGGGTAGCACAGTAGTTTAGAGATACAGCACGGAAACCGGCCCCTTGGCCCACCGGGTCCATGCTGAGCAGCGATCACCCCGTGCTCTAGCACCATCCTACACATAATTGGGACAATTTACAATTTTGTCAGAAGGCGATTAACCTACAAACCTGCACGTCTTTGGAGTGTGGGAGGAAACGGGAGCACCCGGAGAAAACCCACGCGGGTCACGGGGAGAAAGTGCAAACTTCGAGCAGACAGCACCCTTAGTCAGGATGGAACCCGGGTCTCTGGCGCTGTAAGGCAGCAACTCTACCGCTGCGCCAGAGAGCAGCCTACTGAGTAGTACTGCTCGTGCATTTGTGGCCTGCGTGGGTTTTCTCCGGGTGCTCCGGTTTCCTCCCACGTTCCAAAGACCTGTAGGTTTGTAGGTTAAATGGCTTCAGTTTAGTTTTAGTTTAGAGATACAGCGCTGAAACAGGCCCTTCGGCCCACCGAGTCCGTGCCGCCCAGCGATCCCCGCACACCAACACTATCCTACACATACTAGGGACAATTTTCACAAGCCAATTAGCCTACAAACATGTACTGGTGGGAGGAGACCAGAGATCCTGGAGAAAACCGACGCAGGTCACGGCGGGAGGGGAACGTACAAACTCTGCACAGACAGCACCCGTAGTCAGGATCGAACCGGGGTCTCTGGCGCTGTGAGGCAGCAACTCTACCCCTGCTCCACCCTGTCCCTAGTGTGTAGGATAGAACCAGTGTATGAGTTATCGCTGGTCGGCATGGACTCGGTGGGCCGAAGGGCTTGTTTCTGCACCATATCTCCAAACTAGCCCTCCTAAGATTCCTTGGCACACAAAATCTATTATAGCTGGCAAAATAGAATACATCGCTACTGCTCACACCTAAAGACATCCAATTAAACAGGAGATTCACTCAAGCATTTTGATGCTCACCTACATCGATCTGACCATGTTTTTGCATCAGGATTTGTGTTCAAGGGTGGTAATTATTGTATGTTCAGAGAAAACTAATTTCACAGATTGTGCACTGAAAAATAATTAGTTCTCTTCAATCTAACATATTTAATACTTTCCTAAACTAGACAGTTCAAATATATTAACTGCAATATATAAAATATTACAATGTTTAAAAGGGTAGATTGAGAAATCTGCCATGCTTGTTGACAAATGCAGTTCAAGCAAAATGTCAAATTTGTCACTTTTAATAATCATTTCTCAAACTGGTGTTGATATGGATTTAGACAGTAAAACTTCAGACAACCTGTTGCAATATTGATTGATGCTCTTCAGCGGTTTAAATTGCTTTTTATACGGATTGGGAGAACAGACTTGTTATCAGCTGGTTGGACTCAACTACGCATCTAAAGGTCACGACTGCAGGTCTCAATCTAGAGGCTGGAGCACAAATTTAGTTTTGATCTTTTGTTTTCGAGATACAGCGCGGAAACAGGCCCTTCGGCCCACCGAGTCCGCGCCGACCAGCGATCCCCGCACATTAACACTATCCTAAACCAGAGGCTATTTTTACATTCATACCAGGCCAATTAAACTGCAGACCTGCACGTCATTGGAGTACGGGAGGAAACCGAAGTTCTCTGAGAAAACCGGGAGAACGTACGAACTCCGTGCAGCCAAGCACCCGTAGTCAGGATCGAACCCGGGTCTCTGGCGCTGCAAGCTCTGTAAGGCAGCAACTCTACCGCTGCGCTACCATGCCGGAGAAATTTCTAATCACAAATGTCTTCAACACCATGTTGAGGGATAGGTTCAGGTTTGGCTTTATTATCATCACATGTACCGAGGTACAGTGAAAATCTGTGCTTTGCGTGCTATCCGAGCAGATCAGATAATGCTGTACATAAACACAATCAAGCCAAACCCCAGTGCAATAGGTAGAGCACAGGGGAACACTGACCGGCCCATCACACGTACTGGCCTCTCCACCGTCAGAGGGATCTACAGGAGGGGCTGCCTCGAAAAGGCAGGCAGCATCATCAGAGACCCACACCACCCTGGCCACGCTCTCGTTTCACCCCTGCCATCGGGAGGAAGGTACAGGAGCCTGAAAACTGCAAGGTCCCGGTTCAGGAACAGCTTTTTCCCATCATAGAAACATAGAAAACACAGAAATTAGGTGCAGGAGTAGGCCATTCGGCCCTTCGAGCCTGCACCGCCATTCAATATGATCATGGCTGATCATCCAGCTCAGTAACCTGTACCTGCCTTCTCTCCATACCCCCTGATCCCTTTAGCCACAAGGGCCACATCTAACTCCCTCTTAAATATAGCCAATGAACTGGCCTCAACTACCTTCTGTGGCAGAGAATTCCACAGACTCACCACTCTCTGTGTGAAGAAATGTTTTCTCATCTCGGTCCTAAAAGACTTCCCCCTTATCCTTAAGCTGTGACCCCTGGTTCTGGACTTCCCCAACATCGGGAACAATCTTCCCGCATCTAGCCTCTCCAACCCCTTAAGAATTTTATATGTTTCTATAAGATCCCCCCTCAGTCTTCTAAATTCCAGCGAGTATAAGCCAAGTCTATCCAGTCTTTCTTCATATGAAAGTCCTGCCATCCCAGGGATCAATCTGGTGAACCTTCTCGGTACTCCCTCTAAGGCTAGAATGTCTTTCCTCAGATTTCCTCAGGCTATTGATCACTACGTATTGCAACTAAATCCCAAACTACCAACTGCCTTGATTGCACTCGGGACTGGGGGTGTCTTTTTGTCTTCGCACCATATTGTTTTGTTTTCATTTATTGGACTCATTTTTGCCGTTTATCATGGTATCTACCGAGTACTGTGTTTACATATCCATTGTGCTGCTGCATGTAAGAATTTCATTGTTCCATTTGGGGACATGTGAGAATAAAACACCCTTGACTCTCTTGGTTCTGTTCTGAACATAGAACATACAACAGCATCTCATATTCAGCTTGGGCAGCTTACAACCCAGTGGTATGAGTATTGATTTCTCTGACTTCAAGTAACCCCTTGCATCCCCTCTCTCTCCGTCCCTCCCCCCACCCTGGTGGCCGTACTAGTTTCGCTGTCATTTGTATCCTGAAATGATAGGAATTTGTTCATGTTGTGTAAATTAGTTGAAAGTGGCCAATCTCTGCCAATGTAACTAAAGCATAAGCAGGGGACACGGAGGAACTGCAGACGCTGGTTTACAAAATTAGGACGCCAAGTGCTGGAGTAAGTCAGCGGCTCAGGCTGAGGATAACCTATGGGACACGGGGGAACTGCAGATGCTGGTTTACAACTAAAGACACAAAGTGCTGGATAACTCAGCAAGTCAGGCCGCATGACACGAAAAGCTGGAGTAACTCGGCGGGTCAGGCAGCACCTCTGGAGCAAAGGAATCGGCGATGTGTTTCGGGTTGAGACCCTTCTTCAGACTGAGTGTCAGGGGAATAGACAATAGACAATAGACAATAGGTGCAGGAGGAGGCCATTCGACCCTTCGAGCCAGCACCGCCATTCAATGTGATCATGGCTGATCATTCTCAATCAGTACCCCGTTCCTGCCTTCTCCCCATACCCCCTGACTCTTCTATCCTTAAGAGCTCTACCTAGCTCTCTCTTGAATGCACTCAGAGAATTGGCCTCCACTGCCTTCTGAGGCAGAGAATTCCACAGATTCACAACTCTCTGACTGAAAAAGTTTTTCCTCGTGAAAGGGAAACGAGAGATATAGACGGTGATGTAGAGAGATATAGAACAAATTAATGAAAGATCTGCAAAAAAGTAGCGATGATAAAGGAAACAGGCCATTGTTAGCTGTCTGTTAGGTGGAAATAATACAGACAATGAGACTCATCAAGACGGCTTTGAAGCTGGTGTGATTTGCAGCAGCACAACAGAATATGTAAACATAGTACACTGTAACCAATACAAACAAGAAAGTGTACATACACACACATACTCACATATACACATAAGCACTCACAAAAATGCATGAGCAACTCAGCGGGTCAGACAGCATCTGCCTGAGATGCTGCCTGACCCGCTGAGTTTCTCCAGCTTTTTGAGTCTATCTTTGGTTTAAACCAGCATCTGCAGTTCCTTCCTGCAGAGAGCATTCATTAACTTTAAGTGAACCGAGCTAAAACAAAGTAAATGGAAAATCACAAGTTTAAGATTAATTCCCAATTGGTTGCTCTAAATTGCTTGTACTGTGGCTTGTGATTGTTTGCAGGCAGCCCCAGAAATTCAATCCATTAATTTCTCGGTAACAGCCTTTTGTTTTGTCTCAGGGGCAACTTGTTTTCACACGTCTTAAATGTACTTATTTGTCATTCTTTACCCATTATTGATTTCAATCCCTGTTATTGAGTTCAATGAACCCAATTTCTGTTATCAGAGGTTAATTATTGTCCCAAAGCATTGTGGGTTGCAACTCAAGATGAATCAAGATTCAACTCAGTGGCCCATCGGTAGAGTTGCTGCCTTACTGCGCCAGAGACCCGAGTTCCATCCTGACTACGGGTGCTGTCCTTACGGAGTTTGTACGTTCTCCCCGTGACCGCGTGGGTTTTCTCCGGGTCCTCTGGTTTCCACCCACACTCCAAAGATGTGCAGGTCTGTCGGTTAATTGGCCTTGATAAAATTGTAAATGGTCTCTAGTGTGTGTGTAGGACAGTGCTAGAATATGGGGGGTTGCAGGTCGGTGCGGATTCGGTGGGTCGAAGGGCTCGCTTCCGCGCTGTATCTCTGAACTACTGTGCTCCCCTTGTACTGCGTGTTCTCCGGGTGCTCCGGTTTCCTTCCACACACCAAAGACGTGGGGGTTTGTAGGTCAACCGGCATCTGCAAGTTGTTCCTAGTGTGAAGGATAGTGCTAGTGTACGGGGATCGTTGGTCGACACGGACTCAGTGGGTCGAAGGCCCTTTTTCCACGCTGTGTCTCTAAACTAAACTAAACTCAAGTAACAAAATTGGGAGGGGGGGTGGGGGGGTTTAGAATTGACACTCTATTTAGCTTTTCTGGTTCTGGTTCTGGTTGATTACCGCGCAAACACCTCATAAGTGATTATCTATGTCGCGCAGGTCGCAGTGAGTAGAGTCGTGATTAAATTTTGAAGTGGGCCTTTTTGACCAAGTTGAGGAGTTGCTCAATCCCCTTTTTAAATGACTGAACATCGGGGGCGGTGTGTGTGTGTTGGGTAGTAACATATTCCATTCCCTTGGCTGAAGGGAATATTGGTAGCAAAGTTTATTGAAATTTTGTCGCTCTATTTAGCTTAGCAGTGTCCCATATTCCCTTTCTCCAGGGATGCTGTCTGACCTGCTGAGTCACTGCGTCCAACTTCTCTTTAGTTTAGCTCCAGGTCGAGTTCCATGCATCGTGCAAACTAGGTGCCTCTTGCTGCAGAGGCCACGATGCCGATCTTACCTGTTACAATCCACGTGAAGCAGGAGGCGGGAGGCGCTGACAGAGAGTGCGACGCGGTGCCACAGTCCGTCGGCCAGTCGATACGGGAACACCTCAGTCCTGGACCGCCCGTTGAAACTGTAGTGATATCTTATCTCATCTCTTTGGCCACTGCTCTCCAGTTCAAAATACCTGCAACAAGGGTACGCTATTTAACAGCGGCATCCAGTGTAAACATTAAATTATCACAGGCACAGTGTACTTATTAAAGCACTCATACATTACACAAGACTCACTCTAAGTTACCAACTAAACTACAGTATCGCAGGTATTTATTCACAAAATGCTGGAGTACCTCAGCGGGTCAGGCAGCATCTCAGGAGTGAAGGAATGGGTGACGTTTCGGGTCGAGACCCTTCTTCAGACTACAGACTTCTTAAACTACAGTATCGCAGCCTGCAGAAACTAAGAACTGCAGATGCTGGTATTAGGTTTACAGATACAGCACGGAAACAGGCCCTTCGGCCCTCCTTGCCCGCGCCGACCAGCGATTAAGCGAGTAGCTCAGCAGGTCAGGCAGCATCTAAGGAGAACATGGACAGGGGACATTCTGGGACAAGACCTTTCTTGTGTATATGTGTATACGTCGGTATGTATGTACAGTATATGCACATATATGTGTACATGCATATACTCTCTATTGACTCTCCATTTAGTTTAGCAGCGTCACCTATGGCTCTTCTCCAGATACTGTCTCTGGCATACCAGAGATGTATGTATATACACAGTATATGTGGATATCTATGCATATACACATGTATATGTGGAGATGTATGCATATACACGTATATATGGATATCTATGTATATACATCCTCTCCACATCCACTCGATCCAAGCCTTTCACTATTCTGTATGTTTCAAAGAGGTCCCACCTCATTCTTCTAAACTCCAGCGAGTACAGGCCCAGTGCCGACAAAAGCTCACCATAGGTTAACCCACTCATTCCTGGTATCGCAAAATGCTGGAGTAACTCAGCAGGTCAGGCAGCATCTAGGAGAGAGGGAATGGGTGACGTTTTGGGTCGAGACCCTTCTTCACACTGATGTCAGGGTGGCGGGACAAAGAAAGGGGTATAGGTGGAGACAGGCAGTGCATACTCCAGCATTTTGTGATACCTTCAATTTGTACCAGCATCTGAAGTTATTTTCCTATACTCATTCATGGGGTCATTCTTCTAAACTTTGACTCTTCTTCAGACTAATCATGGTGGGGAACAAGAAACATGGGGGGGGGAGGCAGGACAAAGCGTGGCAGGTAATAGGTCGACACGGGCAAAGGAGGGGTTTTGATAGGGAGATGGTTGGAACAAAGGCCAGAGATAAGAACAGAAGGGGTGAGACTGGTTTGAACAGTTGTGATTGTGAAGCCAGAAGGAGCAAAGTAGTGGGGAGGAGAGGGGTGGTGGGGGGGGGGGGGGGGGGGGGGGTGAAAGGGAAAATGGGTAGGAGTCCAGGTGAGGCACAGGGGAAGGAAGGAAGGGTTTAAGTGAGAGGTTACCTACAATTACCTATGGGTAATTGGTTGATTCCCTTATCTGTACACCTGTAAATGGCTCGATTGTAATCATGCATTGTCTTTCCTCTGACTGGATAGCGCACAACCAAAGCTCTATACTGCACCACGTTACACATGACAATAAACTTAACAAAATGTATTTGTCTGTGCTTTTTGTACAGTCTATACTGATTGGGTTTTACAGCGTACTATGTTTACATATCTGGAGAGAAGGAATGAGTAACATTCAGTCTGAAGAAGGGTCTCGACCCAAAACGTCGCCCATTCCTTCTCTGACATTTCAGAGCGAGACCTTTCTTTCTTCAGGTTCTTCCAACCTGAAGAAAGGCCTCGACCCGAAACATCCCATGTTCTCCAGAGATGCTGCCTGTCCCACTGAGTTACTCTAGCAATTCGTGTCTACCTTCCACTTAAACCAGCCTCTGCAGTTCTTTCCTACCCATGTCTACATAGCTGTCGTGCTTCTGCAAGTAAGAAATTCATTGTTCCGTTTCAGGAGACATGACAATGAAATACTCTCGTCCCTTGCTCCATTTTTGTCGCAAATATATTTCCTCCAGATTGCCGTCCAAATGCAACCTTCTCTATTTCATAAAGACTGGAGAGGCTAGGCTTGTATACACTGGAATTTAGAAGGATGAGAGGGGATCTTATCGAAAGGTATAAGATTATTAAGGGGTTGGACACGTTAGAGGCAGGAAACATGTTCCCAATGTTGGGGGAGTCCAGCACCAGGGGGCCACAGTTTAAGAATAAAGGTTAGGCCATTTAGAACGGAGATGAGGAAAAACTTTTTCAGTCAGAGAGTTGTGAATCCGTGGAATTCTCTGCCTCAGAAGGCAGAGGAGGCCAATTCTCTGAACGCATTCAAGAGAGAGCTAGATAGAGCTCTTAAGGATAGCGGAGTCAGGGGGTATGGGGAGAAGGCAGGAACGGGGTACTGATTGAGAATGATCAGCCATGATCACATTGAATGGCGGTGCTGGCTCGAAGGGCCGAATGGCCTCCTCCTGCACCTATTGTCTATTGTCTAGTTGAACTCTGCAGCGATGCCCTCAGGAGTGGGGTGACACGGATCTGCTTCGGTCCAGAATCTTACCGCCGAGCGAAGCACACAGCTAGAGAAAAGATTCAGGTCAGACAGAGACACACACAACAAAAAAATCTAAACCATTTTCCATGTGAGAGAGAGAAGAAAAAAAAATGATGAAACCTTTACACAGAGAACTCTGGAAATAATTTTAAATTGACAGCTAAAAATGAAAGCAAACTCAATAATTTAAAAGAGGAAAGTAGGGCAAAGATAATGTGAAGCACAGGCTGAGAATAAAATATAGATATCTACTGGGTCATCAGTTACCATGGGTAGGAGCATTGGGATTTAACTGGTGGACCACACCGTTACTGCCTACAGACACAGCCTACAGCCAAAGTACACAGCGCGGCAAATACACAAATGTAAACCATTGTACTATCTATACACACGTTCGTAAGTGACAGGAGCAACATTAGGCCCTTCGGCCCATCGAGTCTACTCCGCCATTTCAATCATAGCTGATCAATCTCTCGTTCCCATCCCACTCTCCTGCCCTCTCCCCCATAACTCCTGACACCCGTACTAATCACGAATCTATCTATCTCCGCCTTAAGAATATCCACTGACTTGGCCTCCACAGCCACAGATTCACCACCCTCTGACTTGAGAGGCGCAGATACAGAGGCATCTATCTAGGAATCTCTAGCATCCCACAGCAAAATGCTCAAGGCAGCGTCCAATGCGAGGAATATTTCCACTCTGAACACTAATTCGCACACACGACAAAATTAGTTTTCTTCCTCCATGTAGACTTTCCCCACAGAGACGACTTCACGGGTGGAGAGCATCGGCCTTGGCTGCACCGAGCTTCAATGAATCCTCCTCACAGTCACCCGTGGCCTGAAATGTGCTGGTGGAGTCACCACCTCAGGTCCTTCATAATAAATACCCTTCCTAACGGGATGTCGAGAGAGGCAAGCGCCAAGAGTCTTTTATTGTCGTGTGCCCCAGATAGAACGATGACATTCTTACTTGCAGCAGCACAACAGAATATGTAAACATAGTACACTGTAAACAATATAATAAATGAGAAAAGTTCAGTGTATGTATATATACACACACACATATATATACACACACACATATATACACACACAAAAATACGCACATACATATATATATATATATACACACACACACACATATACACACATATACACACACACATATACACACACACATATATACACACACACACATATACACACATATACACACACACATATACACACACAGACACACATATATACACACACATATATACACACACACACACATATATGCACACACACATATACACACATACATATACACACACACATATATACACATACATATACATATATACACACACGTATACATATATACATATTCACACACACATATATACACACACACATATACACACACACATATACACACATATATATACACACACACATATATACACACGCATATATACACACACACACAGATACACACATATACATATATACACACACAGATACACACACATACACATAGATACACACCCACATATATACACATGCATATATATATGTACACACACACACATATATACATACACACACACACATATATACATACACACATATATATATGCACATATATACATATATATATACACACATATACATACACACACAATTTCTATATACACACACACACATAAAAAACAAACGAACAATAGTGGGAAAAGATAAAACCGATGCCGCCAAGTCTCTGTAGTTGAGAGCTTATTTGGATTTATAAACACTCGTTGCATTAACTGCACAGTTATGCACTAGTCTCTGCCAATCGCACTTCACATTTTAACTCCTTTGGCAACGAGTGTTTAAGTAATTTCGCTGTTGTAGACAAGCTAATCAAGGATAAAACCCTTGAGAATGAATCCAGTTTCTACTTTATACCAGCAAATACTCGAAATGTGTAGGAAGGAACTGCAGATGCAGGTTAAAACCAAAGATAGACACAAACAGCGCCAGAGACCAGTATTCGATCCCAACTACGGGTGCTGTCTAAACGGAGTTTGTACGTTCTCCCCGTGACCTGCGTGGGTTTTCTCCGAGATCTCCGGTTTCCTCCCATGCTCCAAAGACGTACAGGTTTGTAAGTTGATTGGTTTGGTATAAATGTATATTTCCCCCAGTGTGTGTAGGATAGTGTTAAAGTGGAGGGTATCGCTGGTCGGTGCAGACTCGGTGGAGCTGGTTTAAGTGGTGTATCTCTAAACTAAACTAAAAAGCTGGAGTAACTCAGCGGGCCAGGTGGCATCTCTGGAGAAAAGGAAGAGGTGACATTTCGGGTCGAGACCCTTCTTCAGACTGAGCGTCAGGGGAGAGGGAAACGAGAGATATACAAGGTCCATAGAACAAAAGAATGAAAGATATGCAGAAAGCAGTGATGTTCAAGGAAGGTTGGAGCCCACAATGGTCCATTGTTGGCTGTGGGCGAGGTGATAACCAGTTATATTGGCAGTGAAACTCAACAGGACGACAGTGAAACAAGTACAACGAGCAGGGCGGGGGAGGGAAGACGAGAGAAGGGATGCCAGGGTTACTTGAAGTTAGAGAAATCAATATAGTACATTCAGGTTGCCCAAGGGAAATGTTTAATGGTGGTGTGAGGCCGAGTCAAAGGAACCAAGTAAGCTAAACAGACACCAGAATATTTCACTCAGTACCAAAAGGCAGGAGTGTTTTATTGTCATATATCCCAAAATCGTAAGGTCATCAGATCATGTGATTGACATGGAATTAGGCCACTCGGCCCATCCAGTCTATCCCGTCATTCAATCATGGCTGTTCTATCTCTCCCTCTCTCCCTCCTAGCCCCAATAGAAATGGAACAATGACATTCTTACTTGCGGAAACACAACAGATATGCAAACATATGGCGCAGTTGCAAATAACTGGACCGATTTGTGAATAATCGCAATGAGTAGATCATTTATATAATATAAAAACCGTGCAATTTATGTGCCTCACTGCAACATGGCATAATTTATGCTGAGGTTTAGTGTTGTGTTTGTTTAGCTTTAGTTTAGTTTAGAGATACAGCGCGGAAACAGGCCCTTCGGCCCATCGAGTCCACACCGACCAGCGATCCCCACACATTAACGCTATCCCACACGCACTAGGGACAATTCTGCATTTATAACCAAGCCAATTAACCTACAAGCCTGTACGTCTTTGGAGTGTGGGAGGAAACTGAAGATCTCAGAGAAATCCCATGAGGTCACGGGGAGAACGTACAAACTCTGTACAGACAGCACCCGTAGTCAGGATTGAACCCGGTTCTCCGGCGCTGTTAAGCGCTGTAAGGCAGCAACACTACCGCTGTGCCACTGCCACCATCATTATCTTGTTAATGCAATCACCGTCATTTAAACGGTAGACTTGATTGTGAGGGAAAATGGGTTCATATTCAATTCAAGCATACAAAACTAACAAACTGAGACTAATCGATCGGGCTCACTTTGATAATAAAAGGCTGATGAGTGCTACCATTCACAATACTTTTGGAAAATGGGAGTTCAGTTTCGAACACAATCTAAATCAATAAAGGAATCGCCATGTTTTATGGAAATAATAACATATGTAACTACCTGCTGACGATTTTGTGTTTGTGTTTTCTCTGCTGTGCGAAGCATGACACTTGTCTCAGAAGCTGAACCTAATTGGGCTCTCATTTATCACAACGGTAAACCTGCCAGGCATCTGGTGCAATATCATCACTAATATGCATCGATGGTGCACACAAAGGTGTCCTCAGATTTTCATTCCCCCTCTCTGTCTAATGAACACAGGTACATTTTACACGAGGAGAGAAGCAATATCCACCCGCCGTGATTGATTTATTTATGCTCTAGGAGTCGATCAATACACGCTGACTTTGCTGCCTCTGGAAAACGCCAGGACGTCAGAGGACTGGAGGAAGCCACTCCGCACATCAAAGCTGCCCCGCCAAAATACCGCTGGCCGATCTGCCTCAGTTCCCCCGGGAAGAAGGTACAGGAGCCTGAAAACTGTAACGTCCAGGTGCAGGAGCAGGTTCTTCCCAACAGCCATCAAGCTACTAAACATGACAACCTCCAAATAAGCATATATATATATATATATATACATACACACACACACACACACACATATATACACACACACATATATATATATATACATACACACAAACACACACACATATATATATACACACACATATATATACATACACACAAACACACACACATATATATATATATATATGTGTGTGTGGGTGTGTGTGTGTATATATGTGTATATATAGTATAAGAAAATAACTGCAGATGCTGGTACAAATCGATTTATTCACAAAATGCTGGAGTAACTCAGCAGGTCAGGCAGCATCTCGGGAGAGAAGGAATGGGTGACGTTTCGGGTCGAGACCCTTCTTCAGACTGAGTTACTCCAGCATTATGTGTATATATATACACACACACATATATATATATATATATATATATATATATATATATATATATATATATATATACATACACACACACACACACACATATATAATATATATATATACACACACACACACACACACCCACATATATATATACATATATATATATATATATATATATATATATATATACATATATATATATTTATACATAGGTATACCTACATATATATGTGCTGGAGGTTACCTAAAATTAGAGAATTCAATGTTCCCCCATTAGCTTTTCCCCATCATTAGCACCGTGATGGAAATAGTTGTCAGAAGTATAATCAAATGACACTTAATCACCAACAACCTGCCCTCTGATGATTGTTTGAAGTGCTGCCAAGACCACTCAGCTCGATTTTAATCATAACCTTGATTCAACTCAACTTGCATGAGCTATCAATTCCAGAGGTGCGGTGAGAACAACCAACCCTTGCCCCCTAAAGCAGCAACTAATCAAACACCAGTAAAATGCATTGAACTGAAGTCAATTGAGGTCAAAGTGGAAACTCTCCATGAGTCATGCCTGCCTTAACCAAAGGTGGTTACGATTGTAGACACTCAACGCTGGAGGAACTCAGCGGGACAGGCAGCATCTCAGGATAGAAGGAATGGGTGATGTTTCGGGTCGAGACCCTTCTTCAGACATTTCGACCCGAAACATCACCCATTCCTTCTCTCCAGAGACGCTGCCTGTCCCGCTGAGTTACTCCAACATTGTGTCTAACTTTGGTGTAAACCAGCATCTGCAGTTCCTTCCTACACATGGTTGATATAGTTCAAGGTTAATTATCTCTACATCAGACCATTTGTGCATGAGTACCTCAAGGCAGTCTCCTCCACCCAACTACTTCACCACTTCCTCCACACAAGGTGCAAAGGGGGCTGTTAACTGTAGAGTTGTCCATCATTATAGGGCGGCACGGTGGCGCAGCGGTAGTTGCTGCCTCACAGCGCCAGAGACCCGGGTTCGATCCTGACTGCGGGCGCCGTCCGTACAAAGTTTGTACGTTCTCCCCGTGACCTGCGTGGGTTTTCTCTGGGTCCTCCGGTTTCCTCCCACACTTCAAAGGCGTACAGGTTTGTAGGTTAATTGGCTGCTGAAAATTTGTAAATTGTCCCAGGGGTCACAGCTTAAGGATAAGGGGGAAGTCTTTTAGGACCGAGATGAGAAAACATTTCTTCACACAGAGAGTGGTGAGTCTGTGGAATTCTCTGCCACAGAAGGTAGTTGAGGCCAGTTCATTGGCTATATTTAAGAGGGAGTTAGATGTGGCCCTTTTTGCTAAAGGGATCAGGGAGTATGGAGAGAAGGCAGGTACAGGCTACTGAGCTGAATGATCAGCCATGATCATATTGAATGGCGGTGCAGGCTCGAAGGGCCGAATGGCCTACTCCTGCACCTATTTTCTATGTTTCTATGTTTCTATGTCCCTAGTGTGTCGGATGATGTCAGTGTGCGTGGATCGCTGGTCGGCACGGACTCGGTGGACCGAATGGCCAGCTTCAGCACTGTATCACTAAACGAAGCTGAACTAAACCATTGGCATCATCCATATTCTTCCATTCCCTACACATCCATGTCCTAATCCAAAAGTCTCTTAAATGCCACTATCGTATCTACATCAACCACTACCCCCGGAAGCGCGTTCCAGGCACCCACCACTCTCTGTGTAGAAAACCTGCCCTGCACATCCCTTTTACACTTTGCCCCTCTCACCCTGTAGCTATGCCAGTCTAGTATTTGATTTTTTGTCCATCAGGAGGAAAAGTTTCTGACTGTGTACGCACTTCTACCAGGTCTCCCCTTGACCTCCAGCGTTCCAGAATAAAGACGATCCAAGTTTTTTCCAACATCTCCCTGTAGCTAATACCCTCGAATCTCGTCATAATTCTGGTAAACCTCCTCTGCACCCTCTCCAAAGCCTCCACTTCCTTCCTGGAACGGGGTGACCAGAACTCCATCCAATACTCTAAATGCAGTCTAACCAAAGTCCTTTCCAGCTGCATTTGTAAACTCTTTTAGAAGGTATTTATTCACAAAATGCTGGAGTAACTCAACAGGTCAGGCGGCATCTCAGGAGAGAAGGAATGGGTGACGTTTTGGGTCGAAACGTCACCCATTCCTTCTCTCCTGAGATGCCGCCTGACCTGTTGAGTTACTCCAGCATTTTGTGAATAAATACCTTTGATTTGTACCAGCATCTGCAGTTATTTTCTTGTAAACTCTTTTAATTCATATCAAGAACAATAGACCTATACCTAATGGACTGGAAAAATATCCATCGATCAATGACGTTATATTCAATGGACAGTGCTCAAATCAAGTCAAGTTTATTTGTCACAGACACATACAAGCAGTGAAATGAAAGGGCACCCCACAGTCCGGCAATAAGAGCAATAAAAATAAACAATTTCACACACAATCCAGTCGTTAAGATACGAGAGATTAGTTCAGTTCAGTTTAGAGATACAGCACGGAAACAGGCCCTTTGGCCCACCGAGTCCGCGCCGACCAGCAAACCCTGCGCACAAAAACGCTATCCTTCACACACGAGGGACGATTTACAATGATATCAAGCCAGTGTCGGGAAATAACTGCAGATGCTGGTACAAATTGAAGGTGTCACAAAATGCCGGAGTAACTCAGCAGGTCAGGCAGCATCTAGGCAAAATGCTGCCTGATATCAAGCCAAGCAGCCCACAAACCTTTACGTCTTCGGAGTGTGGGAGGAAACCGGAGATCCCGGAGAAAACTAAACGCAGGTCACAGTGAGAAGGCGCAAACTCCTATGCCACACTTTCCCCCCTCCCCCCTCCTCTTGCACTGATATTACTGCATTTAGGATCCATCCTTCCTGGCTGATAACAATCTCTTCCGAGATCGGATAGAGTCTCCCCGCTGATGGCACTGACTGAAGATTGAAACCTTCGACCCATAAGTTACTTAATGGGCACCACAGAGTGGGGCTGACGGGAGGGTAATGCTACAGGTGTCTTGGCCTTCCTTTCATTCCTTTTCTGCCGCGAGTCAGCCTTAAGAGTGAGACATTTGCCATCGGTATGGAGTAGACACTGCCTCGCAAGACACTGCTGGGCAGTCTAGTCCTGGGTTGCTATCTCTTGTATAGGGGCCACGTACCTCAATGTGAGGGTGCATTGGTGAGATGAACGGATAGGGAACCAAGTGGTTTATTTTGTGGCATAGTCATAGAGTCATAGAGTCATACAGCGTGGAAACAAGCCCTTCGGCCCAACTTGCCCACAGCGACCAACGTGCCCCACTGACACCTAGATGGGTGACCAACCTTGGCCAAAATGCCTCAGGTAACACTAGTCCCACCTGCCACATCCCTCTAAACCCGTCCCAATCCATGTGCCTTTCTAAATGTTTCTTAAATGTTGTGATAGTACCTGCCTCAACTACCTCCTCTGGCAGCTTGTTCCGTACACCCAACACCCTTTGTGTAAAAAGATTGCCCCTCAGGTTCCTATTAAATCTTCCCCTTGGCTCACCCTAAACCTATGCACTCTGGTTCTCAATTCCCCTACTCTTGAGTGAAAGACTGCCTATTCCCCTCATGATCTTGTACACCTCTACAAAATCACCCCCCTCATCCTCCGGCATTCTTGGGAATAACGTACTAGCCTGCTGAACCTTTCATAAGTTGTTGGAGCAGAATTAGGCCATTCAACCCAACTAGTCTACTCTGCCATTTAATCAATCATAGCTGACGTCTAGCACAAGCTGTGTGGCACAGTAATTGAGGCAGTGCAGCGTAGGTTCACGAGATTGATCCCTGGGATGGCGGGACTGTCACATGAGGAAAGATTGAAAAGACTAGGCTTGTATTCACTGGAGTTTAGAAGGATGAGAGGGGATCTTATAGAGACGTATACAATTATAAAAGGACTGGACAAGCTAGATGTAGGAAAAATGTTCCCATTGTTGGGCGAGTCCAGAACCAGGGGCAACAGTCTTAGAATAAAGGGGAGGCCATTTAAAACTGAGGTGAGAAGGAACTTTTTCACCCAGAGAGTTGCGAATTTGTGGAATTCTCTGCCACAGAGGGCAGTGGAGGCCAAATCACTCGATGGATTTAAGAGAGAGTTAGATACTCTGGGGGCTAGTGGAATCGAGGGATATGGGGAGAAGGCAGACATGGGTTACTGATTGTGGATGATCAGCCATGATCACAATGAATGGCGGTGCTGGCTCGATGGGCCGAATGGCCTCCTCCTACACTTATTTTCTATGTTTCTATGTAGGCAAGATCCTCGTTAAATCTTTTCTGCTCCCTTTCCAGCTTAACGTCAACCAGAGATGTCTTGACGCGTGATGTTCATCTTGTTCCTTTCATTAGGAGATCAACCATTTCCTTTCAGCTCTGACAAATTATTATCTGGCATTTTTACCTCCGATAAAGACTAAAAGATTTGCAAGCTTCTCATTCATTCCCGTGTCCTAGGCAGTGTCAGCTGACAAGACGCACACAATTCAGTGTCAAATTTGGCAGGAAGGCCTAATCCTTGCAGCGTCTGAAACTGTACATGAGTTAATCATAATTAGAAGATAATTTATTGATGTAATTAAAAATCTAGCATCTGGCACAGATCCCATGAGTAGAAGGTTCAAGCATGTTGGTGAATTTTGAATATCAAATTCAATAAATATTAAAATCTTCCTTTAAAAGCAAATTATTTCATGCAACATGTTCATTCTGAGCAACCTGTCCATGCCAAGTCTATGTAAGTGCTTGTGTAAAATGCAGAGATATGCGAGGCTGTTGCCAGGACTCACGGATCTGATTTTTTTAGTTTAGTTTAGCAAAACAGTGCGGAAACAGGCCCTTCGGCCCACCGAGTCCGTGCCGACCAGCGATTCCTGTACACTAGCACTTCCCTACACACACTAGGGACAAATTTGTTATTATCTTTCCGAAGCCAATCAACCCTACAAACCTGCACGTCTTTGGAGTGTGGGAGGAAACCTGAACACCTGGAGAAAACCCACGCAGGTGACAGGGAGAACGTACAAACTCCATGCAGACAGCACCCGTAGTCAGGATCGAACCTGGGTCTCTGGGACTGTGAGGCAGCAGCTCTACCGCTGCGCCACTGTGTCGCCCAAAGAAACATTTCATTGTACCTTCTCAATGTCAGTAAGCCTTTGTGTATTGAGCCGGATGCATGTTACATCCAAAGAATCAAATTCTCTTCTCGTCCGGATGCCAATTACATCATTGGATGCCCCATTAAAACTAATCCTTTCTTTCCCTTCAAAAATCAACCCTTGTATTTTAGGATTTTAGCTTCAGTTTAGCTTATTGTCAAGTGTACGGAGGTACAGTGAAAAGCTTTTGTTGCGTGTGATCCAGTCAGTGGAAAGGCAACACATGATTACATTCGAGCTGTTTACAGTGTACAGATACATGATAAGGGAATAACGTTTAGTGCAAGGTAAAGCCAGCAAAGTCCGATCAAGGATAGTACGAGAGTCCCCTGTAAGGTAGATAGTTCAGCATTGCTCTCTGGTTGTGGTAGGATGGTTCAGTTGCCTGATAACAGCTGGGAAGAAACTTGTTCCTGAATCTGGAGGTGTGCTTTTTCACACTTCTGTACCTTTTGCCTGATGGGAGAGGGGAGAGGAGGGAGTGGCCGGGGTGCGACTCATCATTAATCATGCTGCTGGCCTTGCCGAGGCAGCGTGAGGTGTAGATGGAGTCAATGGAAGGGAGGTTGGTTTGTGTGATGGTATGATTTCGAGCTATGCTTCTATGAATCTGCAAAACATATAAAAAAAGGATGCTCCTATTTGAACCCCTCATTGCAGATTAGACACAGGCCCTTCGGCCCATCAACTCTGCTTGTTCCCACCCCAATCCCAATTTTAATTCTTCCCACATTCCCCGCCCCTTTCCTATCATTCATGTACGGGTGCGGCACGGTGGCGCAGCGGTAGAGTTGCTGCCTTACAGCGAATGCAGCGCCAGAGACCCGGGCTCGATCCCGACTACGGGTGCTGCCTGAACGGAGTTTGCACGTTCTCCCAGTGACCTGCGTGGGTTTTCTCCGAGATCTTCGGTCTCCTCCCACACTCCAAGGACGTGCAGGTTTGTAGGTTAATTGGTTTGGTAAATTTAAAAATTGTGTTGTCATTTGTGTGTGGAGCAGACCAGCAAACAGCGCATCACGTCATTCTCGACTGCACTGTCCTCCGTCCCCCCTGGTGGAGGGGTAGACCTCACGGCCCTCGACAACAGCACATTGCACTGGCTACAGCGCCTGGAGGGCGTTACATAATTCCTGCTGCCTCAAACGCAAGAAGAAGAAGAAGTGGAGCACCAAGGCACATTCCTTGATAATGCACATACTTGGCCAATAAACTTATTCATTCATTCATTCAATTGGCTTGGTAAATGTAAAAATTGTCCCCAGTGGGTGTAGGATAGTGTTAACGTGTGGGGATCGCTGGTCGGCACGGACCCGGTGGGCTGAAAGGGCCTTTTTCCGCACTGTATCTCTAAACTAAACTAAACTAAAATGTACATGCTAGGGTTTATCAATCGCCTACCCAATCTACACGCCATTGGGATGTGGAAGGAAAGCAAAACTCTGGAGCAAATGCAGAATGGAACATGCAGACTCCCCACAGACTGCCCCCAGAGGATAAGGATTAAACTTCGGCTGATGGAATGTGAGGCAGCAGCTCTACCGGCTGCACCACTGGGGCGCCCATTACCCTTTGCAAATGGAGGTTACGATTCAGATGAAGTGTCAAAATAACAACTCTTAAGGCAAGAGAAGCTGGTTTTGAGATTGAAATGAATATTCACTCACTTATGAATATATTTCGCCTGGGCAGTTTGCGGCCCAGTGGTATGAACGTCGACTTCTCCAACTTCAGATAGCTCCTCTGTCCCTCCCTTCCCCTCCTCCTTCCCAGATCTCCCTCTATCTTCCTGTCTCCACCTATATACTTCCTTTGTCCCACCCCCGACATCAGTCTGAAGAAGGGTCTCGACCCGAAACGTCACCCATTCCTTCTCTCCCGAGATGCTGCCTGACCTGCTGAGTTACTCCAGCATTTTGTGAATAAATCGATTTGTACCAGCATCTGCAGTTATTTTCTTATATTCACTCCCTTGTGTATGTGTCGTTCATTTGTCTTCTTTACGCTCAGCATACACTTCCGCTTAGAACGTGCTGGGAATGGCCAGCTACATTCTCAACTATATCGGTGTACAAATGAACAGGGGGAAGTTATCAGCAGAATATTTGTTTTGTTTGGTTTAGTGATGCAGCGTGGAAACAGGCCATTCGGCTCGTCGAGAGCGCGCACCGACCAAAGATCCCCGCCTGCTCGGGACAATTTACAGTTTTACCAAAGCCAATTAACCTGCCTGCACGTCTTCGGAGTGTGGGAGGAAACCGGAGCACCCGGAGAAAACCCACGCGGGTCACGGAGAGAACGTACAAACTCTGCAGAGATAGCACCCGTTGCCGGGATCGAACCTGGGTCTCTGGCGCTGTGAGGCAGCAACTCTACCGCTGCACTGCCCCTACATGTGGACATTCTTTTCCCATTACATCGATCTTTGAAAGCGGCACGGTGGCGCAGCAGTAGTGTGTCTGTGTGGGTCCGTACGGGGGTGTCTGGGGTAATGGGGAGAAGGCAGGGTTGAGAGGGAGAGACAGATCAGCCATGATGTAATGGCAGACTAGACATGATGGGCCAAATGGCCTAATTCTGCTGCTATCACTTATAAACTGAGGAAAAGCAATGTTAAATGAACATAATCTTCGGGAAATACTGCTTTGCCCTCGTAAATCCCTTGATTCCGTTAGCCGCCTGAAACTATTCTGCAATGTTTTGTTAACAAACAGATTGTTACTTCCATTAAGGCACGGAGGGGCACCTTTGTGGAGGATTCAGTTCAAATGACAAGAGATTATGATTCCACGATAATTGCATAATTATATATTGTTCACTGCAGATCCAGCACTGCACAAAACACAGAGGATGATTTCATCTCTTGCCATCATCAAGGAATAACAAAAGCAAAAAAAATGGAAATCAGTAATAATTACCAACAAGCACTCTTAGGTCAACTAGAGACAAATAATAAGCTCTGGCAATTAAAAAATTGGGCCCTCATTTACCCTACTTGCAAGGCTCAATCTCGGCTCAATATACAGTGCACCTCTGATGACACCATGAAGAATTAATCTTATTGACGCCAGCATTTTAGTTTCGTCTTTCCACTGACTGGTTAGCACACAAGCAAAAGCTTTTCATTGTTCCTCCATACTGGTGGCAAAAAAACTAAATGGGGCTGCATGGTGGCACAGCGGTAGAACTGCTGCCTTACGGCGCCAGAGACCCGGGTTTGATCCGCCCCACCAGGCATGCCGTCAGTATGGAGTTTGTACGTTCTCCCCGACCTACATGAGTTTTCTTCGGGATCTTCGGGTTTCCTCCTACACTCCAAAGACATCCTGTTTTGTAGCTTAATTGGCTTGGGGTAAATGTAAAATGTAGGGTAGTGCTAAGACTCTCGGTCTGAAGAAGGGTCTCGACCCGAAACGTCATCTATTCCTTTTCCCAACAGATGCTGCCTGACCCGCTGAGTTACTCCAGTTTTTTACGTGTCTATCTTTGGTTGAAACCAGCCCCAGCAGTTCCTTCCCGGCCCAGTAGCAGAAGAGTCCACGTGGGTGGGGCTGGAAAATGGAAGTGTCCCGAGCCAATTCTGCTTCCACCATCATCTGTTGGAACAAGAGATGGCTCCCACTGATTGTCGCCAGAAGCTTGCGTACTTTTCAGGACGGAAGATGACAGCGATGTCAACATTTGAAACATGGATGATGGACACGGAAGAAGAAGAAGTAGTAGATCCCCCCCCTACCGCACAGGTAATATTATCGAAACGTATAAGATTATTAAGGGGTTGGACACGTTAGAGGCAGGAAACATGTTCCCAATGTTGGGGGAGTCCAGAACCAGGGGCCACAGTTTAAGAATAAGGGGTAGGCCATTTAGAACGGAGATGAGGAAAAACTTTTTCAGTCAGAGAGTTGTAAATCTGTGGAATTCTCTGCCTCAGAAGGCAGTGGAGGCCAGTTCTCTGAATGCATCCGAGAGAGAGCTAGATAGAGCTCTTAAGGATATGGGCAGGGGGTATGGGGAGAAGGCAGGAACGGGGTACTGATTGAGAATGATCAGCCATGATCACATTGAATGGTGGTGCTGGCTCGAAGGGCCGAATGGCCTACTCCTGCACCTATTGTCTATTGTCTATTAGTTAATATTTCTCCAAATGCGGAACGCGATACTTTACCTGAGATCAGACTGGTGGATGGACAAGATGACCCCCGAGGTTAAAACCTGCTGCTGGATTGTTGCTGTAACCGAGAACTCGCTCTTGTTTCGAAGCAGTTGGATCACTTTCTCGGTCGTGTGTGGATGTGCCTCTATCTGTCTCTCCACGTCTGAGGAAACCAAGCGCAATCAGTCACGACAAATATCACGACCCACAATCTTCCAACAACATCTCCAGCCATGACATTTCCCAGACACCAATAAATGCAGACACCCCTCTTTATTCTCCACCGCCTGAGCTGGGGATGTATCAGCATGCTTACTTGTTAGACTTCTGCACATCCATCCGTACATGCATTTGTGAAAGGTCAACAAACTCAATATAGTACAAAGCAGCACAAAGACTTTTTGCACACATCTATAAAACAGGGATGCAGAATGAGATGAATCAATGAATTGGTTCTCACAGTTAAACTGAGAATACACATGGAACAGAAGGTCCATGTCCTTCATTTACACATTCAGGAAATTTAGAGTATAGATGTAATAACAGGAGGCTGCAGAGGCTGAGAAAGTCACAAAGTGCTGGAGGAACTCAGCGGGTCAGGCAGCAGCTTTGGAGAACATGCTTGGTAACTAAACTAACAGACTCGACAGCCCCCTTCCTTCTTTCCCCCACACCACCAACTGCCCTCCTCTATCCCCTGGATAACCTTGCACCAGTTTTCTCCTCCCCCTCCATTCCTTTCCTCCAGCTTCACAATCTGCAACTTTTCTATCCTCGAGCTTCACAATTCGCAGCTCGTTATCCTCTCAGTCTCACATCTTGTCTTTTCATCTCTGGCTTTTGTCCAAACAATCTGCCTATCATCCCCCCCGTCCCGTCCCCCCCCGTCCCCCCCTCCCCGCCCCCCTCGCCTGTGTTCACCTACCACCGGCTATGCTCTGACCTGCCCCTCCTCGCTTCCAGCTTCCTTTCCCACCCATCCCTCCCCCAACATTCAGTCTGAAAAGAGTCCGACCAGGAACGCCACCTATCCATGTTCTCCAGAGATGCTGCCTGACCCGCTGAGTTACTCCAGCACTCTGTGAAACGTCACCTATCCATGTTCTCCAGAGATGCTGCCTGACCCGCTGAGTTACTCCAGCACTCTGTGAAACGTCACCTATCCATGTTCTCCAGAGATGCTGCCTGACCCACTGAGTTACTCCAGCATTTTGCGTCTTTCTTCAGGAAGTATAGTGTCTCATTTGTCGTCTTGTCAAAGTCTGCTCATTAATGGCACCACATTGAACACTATTTTGGTGGAAGCATCACCTCAATTTTAAAATCAGGAGTTCCCTTGCATAGCGATTTAGGCTGAGCTTTTTATTGCATCGAGCTTTCGCACGCTTAAACGTGTCATGTTAAACCTATCGGGAACAGCGCGGAGAGGATGCATGTGAAGCTTAGTCTCATTAACACTTTATTGCGCCATCGATGCAAGGTAAAACATAAGAAAACTAATTTCAATCTAAACTTCGATATGAAAAAAGTGTCTTTCAAAACGTAAGCCAATTTTTAGTTTAGTTTAATCTAGTGACACAGCGTTGAAACATGCTGAAGATAGATCCAAAAAATGCTGGAGTAACTCAGCGGGACAGGCAGCATCTCTGGAGAGTGACGCTTTGGGTCGAGATCCTTCTTCAGACGCCCTTCGGCCCACTTAGTTTAGTTTAGTTTGGTTTAGCGATACAGGCCCTTCGGCCCACCGGTCTGCGCCGACCAGCGATCACCCCGCACACTGGTTCTATCCTGCACACACTAGGGACAATTTACAGGAGCCAATTAACCTACAACCCTGTACGTCTTTGGAGTGCGGGAGGAAACCGGAGCACCCGGAGAAACCCCAGGGCAGTCACAGGATGAACGTACAAACTCCGTACAGACAGCACCCGTAGTCAGGGTCGAACGTTGGTCTCTGGCTGTGTGTGGCAGCAACTCTACCACTGCGCCACCCTGCCTGCCCCATCCAATTTAGCACCTGGGGTCAGGAACTGGTCCTTGGCCTTACAATGCCAACGTACTTTGACACGAAGTCAACTGAAGTCACAAAGTGAAAAGTAAGGGATGAACTAGGACATTTGACTTGGCATTTGTTCAGTCAGGTTTAATGGTTGCAGCTAATGATAACTCCAATCTAGACCACTGTTGACCTGGTAGGATGAGTTAAAGAAGGGATTCAAACTGACGAAGTTTCTCTTCTTCAACAAGGGTCTCGACCCGAAATGTCACCCATTCCTTCTCTCCAGAGATGCTGCCTGTCCCGCTGAGTTACCCCAGCATTTTGTGCCTATCTACTGTATTAATCTACACCTGCCCTTTCAATGTTACCTGCTCTAAGAGATGGTGAGTTGACTCGCTCATTATTTTGGTTTTTTAGACCCTGGGGAACTTCATCAATTAAAAAGTATTATATTCAAGGTGCATCCAAATATCCCTGTGTCAGTTACACCTGGTCAATCCTTCCTCAATCAAGGGGCCGCCATGTGTGGGGGGTGGTTCCACCCTCTTTAGAAATAGGAGAGGGGTGGGAGGAGAGGGGGGGAATAGAGGGGGGGGAATAGAGGGGGGAGAAAGGGGGAAGAGAGGGCGGGAGAAGGGGGAGGAGAGGGGGGGGAAGAGAGGGGGGAAGAGAGGGGGAGGTGGGGAGGAGAGTGGGGGAGGAGAGGGGGGAAGAGAGGGGGGAGGGGAAGGGGGGAGGAGAGGGGGGAGGGGAAGGGGGGAGGAAAGGGGGGGAGGAGAGGGGGGGAAGAGAGGGGGGGAAGAGAGGGGGAAGAGAGGGGGAGGAGAGGGGGAGGTGGGGAGGAGAGTGGGGGAGGAGAGGGGGGAAGAGAGGGGGGAGGGGAAGGGGGGAGGAGAGGGGGGAGGGGAAGGGGGGAGGAGAGGGGGGAGGAGAGGAGGGAGGGGGTGGGGAGGAGAGGGGGGAGAGGGGGGAGGAGAGGGGGAGAGGGGGGAAGAGAGGGGGAAGAGAGGGGGGCAGAGAGGGGGAGAGAGGGGGGGAGGAATGGGGGGAGGAGGAGAGGGAGAGAGGGGTGGGAAGAGAGGGGGGAGATTGGGGGAAGAGAGGGGGGAGGGGGAGAAGAGAGGGGGGAAAGAGAGGGGGGGAGAGAGGTAAAGGGTGGAAGGTTCCCACCCACTGCCGGGCAGACAGAATATTCCCAGTTGATCAGTCGGTTTGTTGCTAACCCCTCTCCAGAGAGTGGGGTGTTGAGGGGGGGGGGGGGATCAATGTGGGACCCTCCCCTATTGCCAAAGGCTCCTCAGTAATCCTTCACCTCGTTGCACAGCGGGGGGGGGGGGTTATTTTTAAATATTAAAAAAAAGAGAAGGCTCTGCCCTGTGTTCGCTTCAGCGTAACATGACAAAAGCCATGAATAAAATATTTGTCGGATTTAAAATAATTCATTACAGAGGCTTCATCCGTGACCACCAACGTGCCGTGCCAGCTAACAGCCCCTCGCCCAATCGCTAATGTACCCGTGTCTATACGTAGAAACAAACAGCTGCAGGTGTTAGTTTGTACCAGTGACAGACACAAAGTGCTGGAGTAACTCAGCGGGTCAGGCAGCATCTCTGGACACAAGGACCGGGTGACGTTTCGGTTCGAGACCCCTCTTCAGTCCGAAGAACCCTTGCTTCCATAAGGTCGTAAGGTCAGAGGTGATAGGAGCAGAATTAGGCCATTCGGCCCATCAAGTCTACTCCGCCATTCAAGCATGGCTGATCTATCTCTCCCTCCTAACCCCATTCTCCTCCCTATAACCCCTGACACCCGTACTAATCAAGAATCTATCTATCTCTGCCTAACAAAATACCAATTGGTGGCCTCCACAGCCTTCTGTGGCAATGAATTCCACAGATTCATCACCCTCTGAGTAAAGACATTCTTCCTCATCTCCTTCAGAAAGGAACACCCTTCAATTCTGAGGCTGTGCCCTCTGGTCCTAGACTCTCCCACTTGTGGAAACACCCTCTCTCCCTATCTCTCCATTTCTCCCCCACCCTAGTTCTCCGACTAGTCTGAAGGAGGGTCTGGACCCAAAACATCACCCATTACTTCTCTCCAGAGATGCTGCCTGACCCACTGAGTTACTCCAGCTTTCAGTGTCATAGAGTCATAGTGATACAGTGTTGAAACAGGGCCCATCGGCCCAACCTGCCCACACCGACCAACATGTCCCAGCGACTAATCTCACCTGCCAGCATTTGGTCCATGTCCTTCCAAGCCTGTCCTATCCGTGTACCTGTCCTATCCGTGTACCTGTCCTATCCGTGTACCTGTCCTATCCATGTATGTATCCGTGTACCTGTCCTATCCGTGTACCTGTCCATTCCGTGTACCTGTCCTATCCATGTACCTGTCCTGTCCATGTACCTGCCCTGTCCGTGTACCTGTCCTGTCCCTGTACCTGTCCTATTCATGTACGTATCCGTGTGCCTGTCCTATCCATGTACCTGTCCTGTCCATGTACCTGCCCTGTCCGTGTACCTGTCCTGTCCCTGTACCTGTCCTATTCATGTACGTATCCGTGTACCTGTCCTATCCATGTACCTGTCCTGTCCATGCACGTATCCGTGTACCTGTCCTGTCCGTGTACCTGTCCTATCCATGTATGTATCCGTGTACCTGTTCTATCCGTGTACCTGTCCTATCCGTGTACCTGTCCTGTCCCTATACCTGTCCTATCCATGTACCTGTTCTATTTGTGTACCTGTCCTATCCGTGAACCTGTCCTATCCATGTACCTGTCCTATCCATGTACCTGTCCTGTCCCTGTCCTATCCATGTACCTGTCCTATCGGTGTACCTGTCCTATCCATGTTTCTTTGGTTTGAAACTGCATCTGTAGTTCCTCCCAATACAAGTTTCTACAGATGCTTTGTGTGGGAAGGAACTGCAGATGCTGGCTTACATTGTGGACAGACACAAAATTGTTGGAGTAACTCAGCGGGACAGGCAGCATCCCTGGAGAGAAGGAAGGGGTGATGTTTCGGGTCGAGGCCCTTCTTCAGACTGCTTGCTTGATCATCGTTACTTTCTTTCATTTCTTTGTTCTGTACCTCTCTCTATCGCCATCGAGATCTCTCGTTTCCCTGTCCCCTGGCTCTCCCGAAACGTCGCCCATTCCTTCTCTCCAGAGATGCTACCTGGCCCTCCGAGTTACTCCAGCACTTTGTGGTCAATCTTCTCTGCAGATGCTGGTTGACACCGAAGATAGACACAAAGATGCTGGAGTAGCTCAGCGGGGACGGGCAGCATCTCTGGAGAGAAGGAACGGGTCGAGACCCTTCTTCAGATGTTGCCATCCGGTGATGTTGCTGGGATACATAGACGTAGAAACATAGGAAATAGGTGCAGGAGCAGGCCATTTGGCCCTTCGAGCCAGCACCACCATTCATTGTGATCATGGCTGATCATCCACAATCAGTAGCCTTCTCCCCATACCCCTGGATTCCACTAGCCCCCTAGAGCTCTATCTAACTCTCTCTGGGGGCAAGTGGAATCAAGGGATATGGGGAGAAGGTTATTGATTGTGGATGATCAGCCATGATCACAATGAATGGCGGTGATGGCTCGAAGGGCCGAATGGCCTCTTCCTGCACCTGTTTTCTACGTTTCTCTTTTTCTAAGTCTATGTAACTCTGGCAAGATCTGAAGAGTTGAGTTAATCCAGCACGTTATGCTTCTCTCGAACAGACAGTAAAAAAGGGGTGGGGGAGGGGGGGGGGTCAAGTTGATTGGTGAAAGAGACGAGGGAAAGGCGAGCGAGCCGGGTTGCAATGAATGGAGGCGAGAACGCCAGGGGGGTGAAGTCGAGAAAATGATTGATATCGTTGTCCTATTTACCTTGAAACAAATATGCTTTGCTGTTATTATATAATCCCGGTACCTGAGCAACTCCGGCCGGCGTATTAGTGAGATCCAGGTCTCGGGTGACATCAATTTGCAAGTCAGGGTCCACTCCAAACCCTAAGACTACAGAAATAAGACAGGCTTTAACCAAACGCTCACACCGCTGGGGAATGAATACAACGCGGCGAGCAGAACGACTTCATTCGCAGCCACCCCTTGAGTTTCCCCAAAGTATTCGGCTGCCAGTAACGTGTACCAGTCAGAAGCAACTGCAGACTCTGGTTCACACCGAAGATGGACACACCAAAAAAAATAACTGGGAGTAACTCAGTGGGACAGGCAGCATCTCTGAGACTGGAGCGGCTAGGCTTGTATACACTGGAATTTAGAAGGATGAGAGGAGATCTTATCGAAACGTATACGATTATTAAGGGGTTGGACGCGTTAGAGGCAGGAAACATGTTCCCAATGTTGGGGGAGTCCAGAACCAGGGGCCACAGTTTAAGAATAAGGGGTAGGCCATTTAGAACTGAGATGAGGAAAAACTTTTTCAGTCAGAGAGTTGTGAATCTGTGGAATTCTCTGCCTCAGAAGGCAGTGGAGGCCAATTCTCAGAATGCATTCAAGAGAGCTGGATAAAGCTCTTAAGGATAGCGGAGTCAGGGGGTATGGGGAGAAGGCAGGAACGGGGTACTGATTGAGAATGATCAGCCATGAACACATTGAATGGCGGTGCTGGCTTGAAGGGCCGAATGGCCTCCTCCTGCATCTATTGTCTATTGTCTGGAGAACATGGCGTGATGTTTGCTGTCTGTCTGACCCACTGAGTTACTCCAGCACCTTGTGGCTAGACACACACAGACGGAACTTTTATACCTCGTTTATTAAATTGTTTACAGTGTACTATGTTTACATCTTCTGTAGTGCTGCAGCAAGTAAACATTTCATTGTTCTGTCTGGGACACACGACAATAAAACACTCTTGGCTCCAAAGACAGACAGACACACAATGCTGGAGTAACTCAGCGGGTCAGGCAGCATCTGTGGAGAGAAGGGAATGGGGGACCTTTCGGGTCGTGGTCGAAAGAAGGGTCTCGACCCGAAACGTCGCCCATTCCTGCTCCGGAGATGCTGCATGACCCGCTGAGTTGCTCCAGCTTTTTGTGTCCAGAAATGGGGAAAACTGTGGAGTTTTACCTTTCTAAACGCGGTGGGAAATGTGGCTTCAAAATTGTTAACGGGGTCGCTTTAATCACATAACAACAACCCCCCGTGTGTGTGACAGTGTGTGTGTGTGTGTGGGAGAGAGAGAGAGAGGGGGTGAGAGAGAGAGAGAGAGAGAGAGAGAGAGAGCGAGAGAGAGAGAGAGAGAGAGAGAGAGAGAGCGAGAGAGAGAGAGAGAGAGAGTGTGTGAAAGAGAGAGAGAGAGTGAGAGAGAGAGTGTGAAAGAGAGAGAGAGTGAGAGAGTATGAGAGGGGGTGTGAGAGAGAGAGAGAGAGAGAGAGAGAGAGAGAGAGAGAGAGAGAGTGTGTGTGTGAGACTGTGAGAGTGTGTGAGACTGTGAGAGTGTGTGTGTGAGAGAGAGAGAGCGTGTTCAGGTATTTTAACAGTGGTGTTGGAGAAGGCGGTGTCGTTTCTCCAATTAAGACAATGATATTGAGTGATTTGGGTTGTGGACGAGGGAAGCGGAGAGCGATTGTTTGCAGCCCGTGTAAAACAAAAAAAACTCAACCTTTGTGGGGGTGGATTGAGAAAGCGAGATGCCGCATTAGGTTGACTTTATCCCGGCTGAGTTCATGTAGACACACGTTGCAATATATATATATATATATATATATATATGGGGTAGGAAAATAACTGCAGATGCTGGTACAAATCGAAGGTGTCACAAAATGCTGGAGTAACTCAGCGGGTCGGGCAGCATCTCTGGAGAGAGGGAATGGGTGACGTTTGGGGTCGAGACCCTTCTTCAGACTGATGTAAGGGGGGGCGAGACCATAGTCTGAAGAAGGGTCTCCACCCGAAACGTCACCCATTCCTTCTCTCCAGAGATGCTGCCTGACCCGCTGAGTTACTCCAGCATTTTGTGATACCTTCTGTATATAGATATAATTGCAGACAAGTGAATCTGACCGACTCCAATCACCCTAGTTCGTGAACTTCCATTGTAATTACCCCGAGCGCCGGCGATTCCTATTTTAGCAGTAAAACCCAGGGAGATATAAGTCACATTACGGCAGTATACGCCGCTTTTTTTCTTTTACATGCGTTGTGCTAAAATTAATAAGGTGAGATCACGATGGTCCCTTGAGAGGTGGGAAACTAGTCGCCAGCCAGGCTGTTATTATTAAAACTCGTTTGCAAAGCCACAGTCGAGTCCAAAACACACAGACAACCG